>NC_060178.1:48878703-49228703 GCF_021184085.1 Oncorhynchus gorbuscha
AGACTGTTAAACAGCCACCACTAACATTGAGTGGCTGCTGCCAACACACTGTCATTGACACTGACCCAACTCCAGCCATTTTAATAATGGGAATTGATGGGAAATGATGTAAATATATCACTAGCCACTTTAAACAATGCTACCTTATATAATGTTACTTACTCTACATTATTCATCTCATATGCATATGTATATACTGTACTCTACATCATCAACTGCATCCTTATGTAATACATGTATCACACTCATCTCATATGTATATACTGTACTCGATACCATCTACTGTATGCTGCTCTGTACCATCACTCATTCATATATCCTTATGTACATATTCCTTATCCCCTTACACTGTGTATAAGACAGTAGTTTTCGAATTGTTAGTTAAGATTACTTGTTGGTTATCACTGCATTGTCGGAACTAGAAGCACAAGCATTTCGCTACACTCGCATTAACATCTGCTAACCATGTGTATGTGACAAATAAAATCTGATTTGATTTGACTGAGTTCCGAATGTTATGAAAATCAGGTGAATGCCCTGGATCCAAGCCATTTGTTCTCAGTACTCACAGCATGCCACAAGCCTCCTGGAACACATGGACTGCAGAAACGACATCTCCCATCACCAGGTGCCTGTTCCCTGCGCCGATCAGCTTCTTTGCCTCCGCCATCACGTCGACAGAGCTGTGGTACAGACAAGACAGCCACAATACATATTTTGTACTTCACTCAAACAAACCTATCGCATGATAAATCAGTATGGAGTTGAGACTAAAAAAGGTACAAGAGGAACCTTATCATAAAAGCTGTATAAATTCAAACCAGCAAAATCAAAAAGGACAGTTCCTCACCTGTCTGCTGCCATAGTATTTGATGACCCAGGCTTTTCATCCATGCTGAAACAGTGACACATGCAGTCAATTATAGAATAAAGGCTACAAAATATTGTCTAGTCAAGTACGTTTAGGTACATTTACATTATTGTGAACACTAAATAGTTTTTGCAGAGGTCATGAGGCTAGGGTTAAACCTCCAAGTGCAGGAGGGGTTAAAATGTCCTTCGAGCAACGCAACTTTATTAATTTAGTCAGACACCCCGCCCCCCCGGTAATCTCAGTAAACCAGTGACTATTATTCTATCCTGTTTCGAACGGAAGTGTTGCTTCTAGGAGACAGGAGCCATCCAGGTAACGTTAGTGTTAGAAAAAAAACACGTTTTGCAAGTTGACACTGGCGTCTTGACAATAAACGTTGAATTGAACTGGTGAGCTGGATAGCAAAAAAAAAAAAAAGTGCCGTTCGTTCAGCTATAGAAAGCTTTTGGAAAAATGTTTAGTTAGCATCATAGCTATGTCACGCCAGCAAGCACGTGCATTTGAGTACCAGGAAGTAGGCGAATTGCGTCACGCTTTGCTAGCTCGTTCACTAGCCAATTAGCAACGCAGCCAATTACCTAACAATTTTGGGCTAACTAGTTCTCTTAACAAGCTACCTTGGCGAAGAAAATGAACATTAGCTAGCAAGTGCAACAGATAGTCACGTTCAATTCGAGGTAGCTAGCTAGTAATCGGTACCGTTAGCTAGAGGATAGTGTAACGCAGTTAACGACAGTTAGCTGGCTACGGTTAACCACCCACGAATAGCATCAATTGAGCTAACTAAGGGTGTGTTCGTAAAGTCAATCGGGAGTGCGCTGTGGGCGTTCGTAAAATTCAGAGCATTGTCACGTTGTCAGTTTGTAAAATTCACAGTATTTCGCTATTGGAAGTAGAAATAGACAAATAGACGCTCTCGTTGGCTCACTGACCTTCTTACTCACCCTAGCAGAGCTGGTTCCATGTTATCCCGAGTGTTTGGCGACTAACTGTGTTGCTGGCAGCAATTTAATTAAGCTTTGACGACGGTTACTGACACCGGCTATATTCAACGGGTGTTAAATTCATCAGTTATTCTTCGGTCTGGCACCTAAACTGCTCCGAAATTACAGTATAACTAGAGCAAATTTACGAGTAGCTGGTTGGGTGTTGGAGCGGAACTTATTATTGTTAGCTTGCTATATATTGCATTGTGTATTGAATGGGAACATGAACCAGTTTCGGCTAACTAGCTAGTACACAACGGATTAACGACACTGGTGATTAGCTAGATACTGTAGGTAGTTATCAAAACACAGTGTTAGCTTCTAGCTAACACAGGCACACAAACAAATGTCCTACAAAATGTCTCACCTTCCTGAGCTTGAAGCAACTGCTGTTTCCTCTGTCGTGTTACGTGACTGACTCGGCATACGACCTAGTGTAAACTGTGTAGCTAGCTAAATGAACAGATTTTATAGGAAAATGTCAGTTTTTTTTATTTTATTTCACTGACACTATTCTTTGTTGGCGCGTTTGCTGACATCCGTGTGTGCGCACTTCCGTTGACCTTTGAACTTGATTAAACGCGGGAGAAAATATTAAAGGGAAAGTAACATGATACAATTTTTATTTTCTTTAATTTAAGCAGGCAAGTCAGTTAAGAAAACAAATAATTTCTTATTTACAATGACTTCCTATGAACGATGGGTTAACTGCCTTGTTCAGGGGCATAAAGACATATTTTTACCTTGTAAACTCAGGGATTCGATCAAGCAACCTTCCGGTTTACTGGCCCGACGCTCTAACCAATAGGCTATCTGCGAATGTAACGTTCTTAAATGATCTGAAAGAATGCCGTTCAACTGGTTATAAAAACCAATGAAATCAATCCATTGCATGCAGAGGGCTTTGTTTAAAAAGGGTGCATTTCTTCCCCTGTATGGGACTTTCCCCTGGAGAGGCATGCAAAAGGAAGAGGGGTGGTGTAGGTTATGGGGTCAGACTTTGTAACCGTATTGCTTCCGTCCCTCTCCTCACTTGAACCAGGGACCCTCTAATCAATACAGGAAGTACATGTGGAAACACAAGTATATATGAATAATATACTATGGACAATTGGGCTAGGGGGTACAATATCACATTATACAAGGACCCTAAGGGACATACATACACTTATAATTCTAACAGCTTTTTTTGTTAGTAGAGTATTTAATTGTCTTAAAATATCGTTCAATTTCTTTTTGTTAGTTAAGAACATTTGTTTTTTTGTAAATGTTACATTTGTGAATATGAAATTTGCCCAGAAGAATAATGAAATTAATTACATGAAAATGTTTCATCTTATTTCTATCATAGGTCAAGAATCCAAGCAGTGCATCTCTCCACAATAGTTGAAGATCTTCATAAATGTGTTCAATTATAAATCTACTGATGTCTTGCCACAGTTTTCTTACATGAATACAATGGCAATAAAGATGCAACACTGTTTCTGGGTGGTCATTACAAAAGGAGCAATTTGAGTTAATGTTTACCTTAAACTTCTTCATATAGTGGTTGGCAGGATAATATTTATGAATAATTTTAAAGGAAACTTCCTTCATTTTGTTAACAAGTAGGTATGTGTGAACCAACATCCAAACTTTTTTTCCAACAGATATTATAAATAAATCCATTCCAATAAGGCATGACATAAGATATAGATAGATACAACATCCTGCTGAAACAAGGTTCATATCGCTCTGTTGTTGAATGGACCAAAAGAGAAACAAATATTTCCTACTGATGAGTCAACAGGGTCTACGGAAGGTAGGCTCTGAGGGTCAGGTCTTTCCTACTGATGAGTCAACAGGGTCAATAGAAGGTAGGCTCTGAGGGTCTTGACACGTTCCTGGATAATAAAGCAAAATCTGAGGGAATGGCATCTAAAACAATTGCAAAATCTTTAGGTGTTACAGAGACCTTGTAAAGTGATACAAATTCCTTATAACTGAGTAAAAGACCCTCTGAGTTTACCAGTTGTCTCACCAACAGGATAGTAATTCGGAACCAATATTCTAAAAACAAAGTATTTTTTTTATACAATATATCCCGACTATTCCATATATAATATCTGTGGAGAAAAATTATGCTTATAAATTAAGGACCATGACAAGAAAACCTGCCGATGAAAAGCAGAAAGTTTCACTGGAACTTTGCCAATATTATAATTGCAAAACAACATGAAGTTAAGGTCACCAAAAGTAGAGAAGACATGATGAGGAATACAATTCCACATAGAAGTGGGTCTTCTTAGGAATTGTTTTATCCAATTGATCTTAAAAGTATTATTTAAGGTAGTAAAGTCCAGAAAATTCAGCCCACCATTCTCATAAGTGTTCATTACAACAGTTTTCCTGGTTTCTCCACAGAAAGTTGAAAAGCATCTGGTCTATCTCCTTGCTTATTTTACTGTCAAGATATAAAGATAGAGCACCATATGTTAGTCTAGACATACCTCCAGCCTTGGTTATTAGGACTCTTCCTTTTAAAGATAAGTCCCTCTGTAGCCAATGATTTGGCTTCTTCTGGGTTTTTTTAATAAGAGGATTAAAATTGAGTAAGCCTCTAGACTCCTGATCCTTTGTAGTGGTTATGCCTAAATATGTAAGTTCTTCTTTTACTGGAATATCATAATATGAAGGTGTCACACAATCTTTGACAGCCATGAGTTCACATTTATTAATGTTAAGATATAGACCAGATGCTTTGGAAAAGGATTGTATTACATTGATCGATATGGGAATTTGGTTAGCGTCTTTCAGAAAAAGTGTAGTACTGTCAGCCAGCTGGCTTATAATAATTTCTTTACCAGCTATGGAAATACCTTGTACGGGACTATTATTGAAAGAATTTGTAAGAAGTTGGGTGATTAATAAAAACAGGTATGGAGAGATAGGACAACCTTGCCTAATTCCTCTCTTTAACTCAAATCTAGGTGAGGTGCCATATTTCAATTTGATAGAGCTGTTACCATTGTATAGAGCCTTACAGAAAAAATCCCCAAAGCCAAGTCTCTCAAGGGAGTAGAAGAGGAACTGATGCTCTACTGTGTCAAATGCTTTATAAAAATCTAAAAATAATATGAAGCTAGCCTCGGTTATTAGGTCTGAGTAGTCAAGTACGTCTAATACTAGTCTGACATTGTTAGAAATATGTCTGTTCCTCATAATGCCAGACTGTGTTTCATCAATGATTGCATTCAGGACTTTAATTATTTTTTGCAAGTAGTAAGGCTAATATCATATAGTCATTATTAATTAAGAAGACAAATTGGATGGCAGTTATCGATGAGCAGCACTTCTTTTTTAGGCTTACAGGTATCAGTGTTATTAACCCCTGACTCATTGCAGGAGGGAGAACATTGTTTTTAATACTCTCTAAAAAAAGACTTCAAATAGGGAGCTACTTGTTCAGAAAATAATTTGTAAAATTCTGATGTAATTCCATCAACACCTGGTGATTTATTGTTCTTTAGATGTTTGATAGACTCTATAATCTCTTCAACTTTGATGGGTTCATCACACTGTTTAGATTCTATATCACTGATAGTTAACATTATTCAGTGAGTTAAAAAACATATCAGTGGATTCCTGACAGTACGTAGAGCTATACAACTTTCTGTAAAAACTGCTACAATATTTAGCCATTCATTTTTGGTCATCTGTAATAACACCATCGATGTTTAACTTATGGATAGTGTTATTTTTAGAAGAACATTTCTGAAGTCTAAAGAATTAGAATGAATTCTGTTCTCCCTCCTCAATCCATTTTTCCCCCTAGATCTAATAAAGGCTCCTTCTGCTTTTAATCGATATATATTATCCAGTTTATTTTTGTAACTCAATTAGTTCCATATTCTCCTCCCCGAGAGGCCGACTGGGGACCTCTGAGAAAGGGAAGTTATCTTAATGATCACCTTTTCCTCCTCAGCTCTTCTGGTCTTAGCAAGATTACTACCATATTTTCTAAGGTATTTGGACACCTCAAATTTAAAGAGCTCCCAGTTTTTGCAATAACATTTTTCTCCACAAGCCCTTTACCAAAAGTGTGAAAGCAGATCTTTAACCTCAAACTTAACTATCATTTAATAGTAAGGAAACACCTATTTCCAAGGTCTCAGAGCGAGTGACGTCACCGATTGAAACGCTATTGGTGTGCACAGCCAAGTACCCCTGACTGCAGTGTGCAATTCACTCTGTGGTCAAGGGCATTTCTGCACCGCTAACTAGCTAGCCATTTCACACCGGTTACACTCCAACAATCAACGATAGGCTGGGTGAGTCTAAACCACACCCAGTCTCTACTCTGTGACAGGCCGGCTCGGAAGCAGGAACTACCTCTGTTCAGAGTATATTATAATATCTTTGTCAGGAACGGTTCAGTTCTCTGTTTGCCCTGCGAGGTGGGACAGAGAGCCTGTATATACAAAAATTGCATTTACCACTTATTGCTTAGTTAATAAAAAATACATGGTATACAATCGGTGACGCAATGTCATATTTATCCTGATACCAGATTCGAATTGACGCAACCCTAACACTTTCTACCGGGATAGAAACAATTGTGAGAGAACTTCATCTAGGCGTTGTCTTTTTTTCTTGTCAAATTCCTGCCAAAAGTTAGGTGACATAAGTGCTTCCAAATATGGAGTTGCAGGTTTGCCATATGTCATGTTTGCACAGATCTCTCCTATGTGCAAATCTTTATGGCATTCATTTTACTTAAGGCCCTCGATTTACAAATCAAAAGGTGTTTGTGGATAGTGATTTACATTTGACATGATATTGATCCCATGTTGGCGCCCCCTGACAACGTAATTTTACACGGCTGACTACGGATCATTAGATTGTAGGTTGGACTCCTGGCTATCTAATACATTTTTCACTTCCCAACTGGTCTTTAGGTAGATAGGAATAATCAAAATGTACTTTTGAACATGCAACATTTATATAAAAAGCTCCCCACCTAGCACGATTAGTAAATTTAATCAAAACAACTCATAATCAGAATCCTTCTTTCCATCCAGGTGGTCCAGGTTTGTGGTGTGCAACAGGATATCTGTCTGTCTAGCTGGGATATCTTCTGTCTGGGACAAGAGCATAAAACTGCTGCAGCTGTATACTAGTCTCTACATATACATTGTTATTTACACATGTTGAGTTAGTGGGATGTAGGTACTGGGCTTGGTGAAAGATGGGATAAATACATTACAAAACACAGCTGTAAAATGGTTTATAACACTGCATTTCCATAAACATTTTTCCATCAGAGCTGTTGTGCAGCCTGAGTCAGAAAGTAAATTAGTTTAGTATTTACACTATTGTTTAGACTAGTTTTCCCTCCAAGTGAAGATGCATGTTAATTACCAATCAGTCGAAGCAAATAATTCAAGGGCAGTAACAAAACATTTTTATTACGAAGAACACAGATGCTATGTCCTAATACACTCTAAAGCACTCTTTCCCCGCCACCCCACCACCATGACGACTGATCTGACAGGAGCTGGACTTTTTCTACCAACCTTGTTTCCCCTAAAAAAAAAAAAAACTTCTCAAATCAGTTGTCACTCAGGAGGATTATGACAAAATGAAGCTATGTAATTGAATTGGGACACAGCCTAGGATGGGGTTGAGGAAGGGGAGGGGGTTCCCAAGGCACAAGTGGGCAGCAGTTGGGGATTTACTCAGTAGGGGTCAATAAAGGGGTAGTGTGGATGTCCTGCATCCCTGGGGACAGGCTTCCCATCAACCTGCAACAACAATTGGAAAAATGTCACAAGCTTGCCAGCAGTCGGACATAGAATCTTCTGATCCGTAGTCAGACGTGTCATCCATTGCCCCACTAGCCCACTGACAACTGCTATGGTAGAATATCAACAGAGACACTACATTTTGGTTGCTTAATTCAACCAACTGATTACATACAGCATATATAGTATTAGCTCTCTATGAAACATTTAACCATTGTGAGCTGGCTATCACATAACCCATAGAACTTCAATAACATTCTCTAGTCTCACATCCATTGTACACATGTACCAGTAGAGGGAGCTCTAAAGTCACTCACTGTGATGGTTGGTACAATGTAGCGCCAGCTTTTGTTCAATGCTGTTATACACGTCATCTCTTCTGCTGCAAGGGTAAAGTCAAACACCTGAGGATACACACGCATTTTAGATTACGAGTCCACTCAGTAGTCAAATAATTACACGATGGGAATTATGAAAACAGTTTTGATGGGTAGAAATAGTAGTAATAGGAGCTGTGGTTTCTTGCAGTAGACTGAATCGTGCAGCAATGAACAATTATAGATCGTCAAACAGAATAACCCACCTGGATATTCTCTTTGATCCGAGCCTCTGTCACACTTTTAGGGATAGTCACCACTCCTCGCTGCGTCTGCCATCTAGAAAGAGACAATATGTACATGGTTTGGTTTGAGACCAAATAGGTTACATGAAAAGCAAGATCTAATCACCATATGAGTGTTTTATTAATTTATTTTAGGAATTATTGTGCTAAATTCAGGAGGTCTTGATATATCGTACTGATACATTTATTCTGCCTACCTAAAAGAGAAATTGGGATATTGAAAAAAAGTTACGATTTAAACAGGAGTCGAATCTAGAATCTTTTGATCCGTAATCAGACACACTGTTATCCATTGTGCCACTAGCACGCAGATTGGGGCAAGGCAAGGTGTGTGGTTTTGTTTGTTTATTTATTTTACACCTGTTTCACTGTACAGATGCAAGAGGAGGGGTTCATCACCTCTGGGGATGGGGATGCTGGGTTATCATTGAGTAAAGAGTACTAGGCTAGAACATTATATAACATTACTCACCTAATGATAATTTGTGCTGGGGACTTGTTGTACTTCTTGGCCAAGGTGCCGATGGCTGGTTCATCCAGGAGGACGGGCTCGTCAGGATGCTTCCATGCCCGATCCGGTGACCCCAGTGGGCTGTACGCTGTCATCACCAGGCCCCTGTCCCGGCAGTGTTGCAGCAACAACACCTGAGCCAGATACGGATGGCTTTCCACCTGAATAACAGAAACCACAACTGTCAGCAATGGAGGACTATGCATCAGAATATTCTACGTTTGACTCCTGTCTTAAACTTTTTCAATATTTTACCAACTGATCTTTAGGTAAGGAGGAATAATGTACACACAGCACATGCCACATATCAAGACCTCCCTACCTAGAAAATCTCAAACCAAAAAAAAAAAACTCGTATGTTCTAATATTTAACTGTCAACAAACAAACACTTGCTGTATTTCTGACAGGGACACGAAGAGACAGTAGGGGGAGGGTTGTATGCAAGGATATTGGAGGAGCGATGGACTGTGAGAAGACTGGTTGTGGAACAGAACATTCTAGATTCTAGATATGACTCCTTGCTCCAGAGTGTCACTACAGACCCTGGTTCGATCCTGGGCTGTATCACAATTGGCCGTGATCGGGAGTCCCATAGGGCGGCGCACAATTGGCCCAGCATCGTCCGGGTTAGGGTAGGGGTCTACAATTACAATTATTAGCCAGGTTAGGCCGTCATTGTAAATAAGAATTTGTTCTTAACTGAAATTCTGAACTGACATGCCTAGTTAAATAAACAAAAATAGTTTCTCAACTGATCTTCAGGTAGGTAGCTAGCAGGGTTTCCGTTAGCTGAAAACAGCCGGCTTTCAGCCGTTTAATGCTTTTTAGCCTATTTAATGATTGAAACACCAGTCGATGGAAATACATTTGACCAGTCATGCTTATTGGTTCATTTGGGTTCATTTGCATACTTTTGTGGAATATTTATTCGTTATGCATCTCATGCACAGCATACAGATACAGAGCCTTCAAGCAGAAAATCTGTCAGACATGGTTTTAAGCGCAATAATTCTAATTGAAATTGTGTGTTAAAAATCGCTAATATTTGTATTTCTCAGCCGCTAATTGAGGCATTCTTCGCATTCGCCACTCAAATGCATAGTCAACGGAAGGCAGGCTTCATCGGCGCATCACACCTCTTTGGATGAGCTGGTGGCAGTATGCATTTTTAAAACATATAGCTACTTAAATTGTTTGAAACTTGAATGTTTTACAGAATATCAGGAGGCATGTTTTACCTTGCTTCAAAGTAGCCTAGGCAAAATCTTAGCATATCCGTGGAGGCAATTATTTTATATAGACTTCCATATGCCATTGAAACCAGTAGCCCATTTCTCTCATGTTATTTTGTTTTTAATTTCTCTTTCATTGTCCAGTAGCCAGACAGTTTGGAAAGTAAATGGCTATTGCTGTGAAGAGGAGACAATGAAAAGACATGTCTTTTAGAAATAAAAATTCTCAACTTAATTGAGCGAACAACAGTAGTCCTATAGCGCATCTCATTGGCACCAACTGAGAGCATCGGCTATATCTCCGGTGAGTGTGCACTCACTCGTTATTGCTGGGTCAGTGCCTCTCAAGTTTTTGGACAATAATTTTCTCCTCCAGTTTAGATGGATGAAAAATTGCTTCCCCAAACTTGAAAGTTGTGCGCCGCCTAAGCATACAGTAGGCTAGTGATTTCTGTTTGTTACTCATCTTGTTGGCTGAGGAAAAGTCAATGGACAGTTATACCATCTTCAACATGTGCAGTAAGGACACACCTCGTTGCATCCTCGACTTACATGTTCTGTTAAGATGAATTATATCAAATGTGATTTCTATCATTCTGAGCACCGTGGGTGGAAACCCAAATCAGGTATAATGGAAGTCCTGGTAGCTAGGTACAATGTACGCACAGTCAACACATCTTCTCCTTACCTGGAGCACAGTGGGTTTGATGTTGGCTACAGACAGCACGTCGTCTATCTGTCTGCTGTTGAAGTTGGACAGGCCGATAGCCCTGATCATGCCCTTTCCCACCAGCTTCTCCATGGCAGCCCAAGTCAGCTTGTAGTCGATGTCGTCATACAGCAGGGTGCCGTCCTCTGACTTAGGGAAAGGAGCGTCACCTTGTCTGAGGGAAAGGTAAGGAGAAGTACGGGCACAATTACCACTGAACAGTAGGATGCCCATACAGTTTGTTGTTACACAACCCCCCCTGTAACGTGAATTGATCATTGTTAAAATTATTATAGCAAGTTTAATACCCAGATTGAAATTAATTTAAAAAAGGAAATTCTGCTAGTGTCTGGCAATCCTATGTTTTACTGTATCATGTTCAGTGAGGCTAGTGCCTCTCCAGAACCCATGATGGAGGCAACTCACTGGAAAGCGTAGGGCCAGTGGATGAGGTAGAGATCCAGGTACTCCAGCCTCAGCTCCTTCAGTGTCTTCAGCAGAGCGGGCTCAACATCCTCTGGGTGATGCTGTGTGTTCCACAGCTTGGAGGTGATAAACACATCCTCTCGCCTCAGGGCCTGTAAACAGAGACAGGTTTAAACAGAAACACACACCCCTTTACTTGACCCCATCGTCGGGCTAGTGGCACAATGGATAACTTGTGTGACAAGTCCCAAAAAATAAACATAAAATAAATATACATCCATACAGTTGAAGTCAGAAATGTACATAAATTACGTTGGAGTCATTAGAACCTATGTCTTGTTAATTATAGTTTTGGCAAGTTGATTTGGACATCTACTGTGAGCATGACACAAGTACTTTTTCCAACAATTGTTTACAGAAAGATTATTTCACTTATAATTCACTGTATCACAATTCCAGTGGGTTACATACACTAAATTGACTGTGCCTTTAAACAGCTTGGAAAATCCCAGAATATGATGTCATGGCTTTAGAAAATTCTGATATGCTAATTGTAATAATTTGAGTCCATTGGAGGTGTGCCTGTGGATTTATTTCAAGGCCTACCTTCCAACTGAGTGCCTCTTTGCTTGACATCATGGGAAAATCAAAAGAAATCAGCCAATACCTCAGAAAAATATTTGTAAGCAATTTTCAAATGCCTGAAGGTACCACATTCATCTGTACAAACAATAGCACGCAAGTATAAACACCATAGGACCACGCAGCCGTCATACCACTCAGGAAGGAGACGCGTTCTGCCTCCTAGAGATTGAACGTACTTTGGTGCGAAAAGTATAAATCAATCCCAGAACAACAGCAAAGGACCTTGTGAAGATGCTGGAGGAAACAGGTACAAAAGTATCTATATCCACAGTAAAACGAGTCCTATATCAACATAACCTGAAAGGCTGCTCAGCAAGGAAAAAGCCACTGCTATAAAACCGCCTTAAAAAAGGCCAGACTACAGTTTGCAAATGCACATGGGGACAAAGATCATACCTTTGTAGTTATGTATGTAACTATGTAGTTATGTATGTTGGTCCCATTTTTCATGAGCTGAAATAAAAGATCAGACATTTTCCATATGCACAAAAAAAATCTGTGGCATATCAAGAAGCGGATAAAATAGCATGATCATTACACAGGTGCACCTTGTGCTGAGGACAATAAAAGGCCACTCTAAAATGTGCCGTTTTGTCACACAACACAGTGCCACAGATGTCTCAAGTTGAGGAACGTGTAATTGTCATGCTGACGGCAGGAGTGTCCACCAGAGCTGTTGCAGAGAATTTAATGTGCATTTATCTACCATAAGCCACCTTCAATGCCTTTTTAGAGAATTTGGCTGTATGTCCAACCGGCCTCAACTGCAGACCACGCATCAGCACGCCAGCCCAAGACCTCCACATCTGGCTTCTTCACTTGCGGGATCGTCTAAGATCAGCCACCTGGACAACTGATGAAACTGTGGGTTTGCATAAATGAATTCCTGCACAAACTGTCAGAAACCATTTCAGAGAAGCTCATCTGCATGCTCATCGTCCTCCGCAGGGTCTTGAACTGACTGCAGTTTGGTGTCGTAATCAACTTCCGTGGGAAAATGCTCACCTTCGATGGCCACTGGCACGCATCTTCACGGATGAATCCCAGTTTCAACTTAACCGGGCAGACGGCGTGTAGGGAGGGGTTTGCTGATGTCAACGATTCTTACGCACTACGCGCTTCAGAACTCGGCTGTCCCGTTCTGTGATCTTGTGTGGCCTACCACTTTGTGGCTGAGCCGTTGTTGCTCCTAGACGTTTCCACTTCACAATAACAGCACTTACAGTTTCCCGGGGCAGCTCTAGCAGGGCACTACTTTGATGAAATGACTTGCTGGAAAGGTGGCATCCTATGACAGTGCCACGTTAAAAGTCACTGAACTCAATTCTATACACCTGTCAGCAAATGCAATAGCGAATCAACCCATTTTGCAGGGGTGTTCACATACTTCGGTACACGTGTGTGTGTGTGTGTGTGTGTGTGTGTGTGTGTGTGTGTGTGTGTGTGTGTGTGTGTGTGTGTGTGTGTGTGTGTGTGTGTGTGTGTGTGTGTGTGTGTGTGTGTGTGTGTGTGTGTGTGTGTGTGTGGCAGCAGCGCGCTGATACAGAGCGAGTGGTCGCATCTGCACTTCGCTCCCGCGGGTAGTATAACTTTTTCATTATATTTCATTATAGCACAACGGTTTGATTTGTCTAATCTTAGCAATTTCTTCTCAGCTAGCTACATAGCCGTCTTTGTATCAAAGATAATTGCGTAATTATCGTATTTCGCCGTCCTAACGTAGTCTTCACTAGCCAGCTAGCTAACGTCCACTGATTAGCTGCACTGGAGAAACTATTACACTCAACTGAACGACTTGATTAGTGTAGTGTTAGCTAGCTACATAGCTGTCTTTGCTGTCTTCGTATCATCGTATCCAAGATAATTGTGTTGTTTAGGTTTAGAGTGTGTAGTCTTAGAGTGATTATCTTAATTTACCGAGGTTAGCTAGCCAGCTATTTGTCGTCCTTAACGTAGGTGACTCTGCTAGCTAGCCAACGCTAGCCAACGTCTTCTGTATCACATTTTCACTTCATTTCATTACAGTACAACGGTTTGATTTGTTTGATCGTAGCTAGCTACATAGCTAGCTACATAGCCGTCTTTGTATCAAAGATAATTGTGTAGTCTAGAGCGATTTTCTAGGTTCGCTAGCCAGCTATTGTCGTTCTTTTAACGCAACGTAACGTAAACAACACTGC
Organism: Oncorhynchus gorbuscha; assembly: GCF_021184085.1. Lineage (NCBI taxonomy): Eukaryota > Metazoa > Chordata > Actinopteri > Salmoniformes > Salmonidae > Oncorhynchus > Oncorhynchus gorbuscha. The sequence continues at coordinate 48,892,673 of NC_060178.1, forward strand.
TAGCTAGCCAGCTAGCCCCCGAATAGCAACACTGCAGAAACTATTACACTCAACGGAACGACTTGATTAGTGTAGTGTCAACAACGCACCCACTGCCAGCTGGCCTACTTCAGCAGTACTGTATCATTTTAATCATTTTAGTCAATAAGATTCTTGCTACGTAGCTTAACTTTCTGAACATTCGAGACGTGTAGTCCACTTGTCATTCCAATCTCCTTTGCATTAGCGTAGCCTCTTCTGTAGCCTGTCAACTATGTGTCTGTTTATCCCTGTTCTCTCCTCTCTGCACAGACCATACAAACGCTCCACACCGCGTGGCCGCGGCCACCCTACTCTGGTGGTCCCAGCGCGCACGACCCACGTGGAGTTCCAGGTCTCCGGTAGCCTCTGGAACTGCCAATCTGCGGTCAACAAGGCAGAGTTCATCTCAGCCTATGCCTCCCTCCAGTCCCTCGACTTCTTGGCACTGACGGAAACATGGATCACCACAGACAACACTGCTACTCCTACTGCTCTCTCTTCGTCCGCCCACGTGTTCTCGCACACCCCGAGAGCGTCTGGTCAGCGGGGTGGTGGCACCGGGATCCTCATCTCTCCCAAGTGGTCATTCTCTCTTTCTCCCCTTACCCATCTGTCTATCGCCTCCTTTGAATTCCATGCTGTCACAGTTACTAGCCCTTTCAAGCTTAACATCCTTATCATTTATCGCCCTCCAGGTTCCCTCGGAGAGTTCATCAATGAGCTTGATGCCTTGATAAGCTCCTTTCCTGAGGACGGCTCACCTCTCACAGTTCTGGGCGACTTTAACCTCCCCACGTCTACCTTTGACTCTTTCCTCTCTGCCTCCTTCTTTCCACTCCTCTCCTCTTTTGACCTCACCCTCTCACCTTCCCCCCTACTCACAAGGCAGGCAATACGCTCGACCTCATCTTTACTAGATGCTGTTCTTCCACTAACCTCATTGCACCTCCCCTCCAAGTCTCCGACCACTGCCTTGTATCCTTTTCCCTCTCGCTCTCATCCAACACCTCCCACACTGCCCCTACTCGGATGGTATCGCGCCGTCCCAACCTTCGCTCTCTCTCCCCCGCTACTCTCTCCTCTTCCATCCTATCATCTCTTCCCTCCGCTCAAACCTTCTCCCACCTATCTCCTGATTCTGCCTCCTCAACCCTCCTCTCCTCCCTCTCTGCATCCCTTGACTCTCTATGTCCCCTATCCTCCAGGCCGGCTCGGTCCTCCCTCCCGCTCCGTGGCTCGATGACTCATTGCGAGCTCACAGAACAGGGCTCCGGGCAGCCGAGCGGAAATGGAGGAAAACTCGCCTCCCTGCGGACCTGGCATCCTTTCACTCCCTCCTCTCTACATTTTCCTCCTCTGTCTCTGCTGCTAAAGCCACTTTCTACCACGCTAAATTCCAAGCATCTGCCTCTAACCCTAGGAAGCTCTTTGCCACCTTCTCCTCCCTCCTGAATCCTCCTCCCCCTCCCCCCTCCTCCCTCTCTGCAGATGACTTCGTCAACCATTTTGAAAAGAAGGTCGACGACATCCGATCCTCGTTTGCTAAGTCAAACGACACCGCTGGTTCTGCTCACACTGCCCTACCCTGTCCTCTGACCTCTTTCTCCCTCTCTCTCCAGATGAAATCTCGCGTCTTGTGACGGCCGGCCGCCCAACAACCTGCCCGCTTGACCCTATCCCCTCCTCTCTTCTCCAGACCATTTCCGGAGACCTTCTCCCTTACCTCACCTCGCTCATCAACTCATCCCTGACCGCCGGCTACGTCCCTTCCGTCTTCAAGAGAGCGAGAGTTGCACCCCTTCTGAAAAAACCTACACTCGATCCCTCCGATGTCAACAATTACAGACCAGTATCCCTTCTTTCTTTTCTCTCCAAAACTCTTGAACGTGCCGTCCTTGGCCAGCTCTCCCGCTATCTCTCTCTGAATGACCTTCTTGATCCAAATCAGTCAGGTTTCAAGACTAGTCATTCAACTGAGACTGCTCTCCTCTGTATCACGGAGGCGCTCCGCACTGCTAAAGCTAACTCTCTCTCCTCTGCTCTCATCCTTCTAGATCTATCGGCTGCCTTCGATACTGTGAACCATCAGATCCTCCTCTCCACCCTCTCCGAGTTGGGCATCTCCGGCGCGGCCCACGCTTGGATTGCGTCCTACCTGACAGGTCGCTCCTACCAGGTGGCGTGGCGAGAATCTGTCTCCTCACCACGCGCTCTCACCACTGGTGTCCCCCAGGGCTCTGTTCTGGCCCTCTCCTATTCTCGCTATACACCAAGTCACTTGGCTCTGTCATAACCTCACATGGTCTCTCTTATCATTGCTATGCAGATGACACACAATTAATCTTCTCCTTTCCCCCTTCTGATGACCAGGTGGCGAATCGCATCTCTGCATGTCTGGCAGACATATCAGTGTGGATGACGGATCACCACCTCAAGCTGAACCTCGGCAAGACGGAGCTGCTCTTCCTCCCGGGGAAGGACTGCCCGTTCCATGATCTCGCCATCACGGTTGACAACTCCATTGTGTCCTCCTCCCAGAGCGCCAAGAACCTTGGCGTGATCCTGGACAACACCCTGTCGTTCTCAACCAACATCAAGGCGGTGGCCCGTTCCTGTAGGTTCATGCTCTACAACATCCGCAGAGTACGACCCTGCCTCACACAGGAAGCGGCGCAGGTCCTAATCCAGGCACTTGTCATCTCCCGTCTGGATTGCTGCAACTCGCTGTTGGCTGGGCTCCCTGCCTGTGCCATTAAACCCCTTCAACTCATCCAGAACGCCGCAGCCCGTCTGGTGTTCAACCTTCCCAAGTTCTCTCACGTCACCCCGCTCCTCCGTTCTCTCCACTGGCTTCCAGTTGAAGCTCGCATCCGCTACAAGACCATGGTGCTTGCCTACGGAGCTGTGAGGGGAACGGCACCTCAGTACCTCCAGGCTCTGATCAGGCCCTACACCCAAACAAGGGCACTGCGTTCATCCACCTCTGGCCTGCTCGCCTCCCTACCACTGAGGAAGTACAGCTCCCGCTCAGCCCAGTCAAAACTGTTCGCTGCCCTGGCCCCCCAATGGTGGAACAAACTCCCTCACGACGCCAGGACAGCGGAGTCAATCACCACCTTCCGGAGACACCTGAAACCCCACCTCTTTAAGGAATACCTAGGATAGGATAAGTAATCCCTCTCACCACCCCCCCCTTAAGTTTTAGATGCACTATTGTAAAGTGACTGTTCCACTGGATGTCATAAGGTGAATGCACCAATTTGTAAGTCGCTCTGGATAAGAGCGTCTGCTAAATGACTTAAATGTTAAATGTACATACATACATACATACATACATACATACATACATACATACATACATACATACATACATACATACATACATACATACATACATACATACATACATACATACATACATACATACATACGACTACAGCTCAGCGTTCAACACCATAGTGCCCTCAAAGCTCATCAATAAGCTAAGGACCCTGGGACTAAACACCTCCCTCTGCAACTGGATCCTGGACTTCCTGACGGGCTGCCCCCAGGTGGTAAGGTTAGGTAACAACACATCCACCATGCTGATCCTCAACACAGGGGTTCCTCAGGGGTACGTGCTCAGTCCCCTCCTGTACTCCCTGTTCATGCATGGCCAGGCACGACTCCAACACATTACATTTGCCGATGACACAACAGTGGTAGGCCTGATCACAGACAACGACAAGACAGCCTATAAGGAGGTGGTCAGAGACCTGGCCGTGTGGTGCCAGGACAACAACCTCTCCCTCAACATGATCAAGACAAAGGAGATGGTTGTGGACGACAGGAAAAAGAGGACCGAGCACACCCCCGTTCTCATCAACAGGGCTGCAGTGGAGCAGGTTGAGAGCTTCAAGTTCCTTGGTGTTCAGATTACCAACAAACTAACATGGGCCAAGCATACCAAGACAGCCGTGAAGAGGGCACAACAAAACCTATTCCCACTCAGGAGACCGAAAAGATTTGGCATGGGTGCTCAGATCCTCAAAAAGGTTCTACAGCTGCACCATCGGGTGCCTTGCGGTCGGACTACAGAGGGTAGTGTGAACGAGTGCCCCCCCCCCTCACACCACTGCTACTCTCTGTTGTCATCTATGCAGTCACTTTAACAACTCTACCTACATGTACATACTAACTCAAATAACCAGTCCCCCCCCCCGAACATTGACTCTGTATCGGTACCCCCCTGTATATAGTCTAGCTATTGTTATTTCACTGCTGCTCTTTAATTACTTCTAACTATTATCTCTTATTCTTATCTGTACTTTTTGAAACTGCATTGTTGGTTAGGGGCTCGTAAGTAAGCATTTCACTTTAAGGTCTACGATACCTGTTGTATTCGGCATATGTGACTAATACAATTTGATATGTACAGTGCCTTCAGAAAGTATTCAGACCCCTTGACATTTCCAAATTTTGTTACATTACAGGCTTATTCTAAAATGGATTAAATAAATAAATCTCAGCAATATACACACAATACCCCATAATGACAAAGCAAAAACAGTTTATAAATTTGTGCAAATGTATAAAAAATAATTATATACTTTATTTACATAAGTATTTAGACCCTTTGCTTATGAGACTCAATTGAGCTCAGGTGCATCCTGGGAGAAAAAAAACGAATCCATTTTAGAATAAGACTAACTTTAAAAAATGTGGAAAAATTCAAGGGATCTGAATGCTGTTCATTCTAAATAGTAAAATCTAATCTGTTCAAAACTGTGGCAGCAAATGCTGCAGTTGTCATTCAGATTGACATTCAAAGTGAAATATGTGTATTTATGCTGTTGTTCAAATGCACAGATCGATTTATATATCTTCTCAAACTACCAGTAGTTTGAAAACTTGGCACCATTATTCTGTCATGCTGCTTTGTTGACAACTCCAACCACCTCACACCCCGGGGTATTCAGCAAATCAGCAGCTACCACTGGACTAGCACATCTCTGTCCTTCTCAGTATCTCCCGATGAGGTCTATGGTATCCACATTGATAAGCCTTAGATACCATACTCGTAGCTCTGGGCCAGGGTGTTAAGTGTTCGATTGAGCCTTCTTCAACAACCATTAAATAAGAAGACGACTCAAGCCGCATGTAACGCCCTGGACCAGAGCTACCATGTTCCTTGCTGTTGGCTTACTTTGTCAGGGCCAAGTGTCTCCTGCAGAGCCTCGCCAATCTCCACCTCGTTGCCATAGATGGCAGCACAGTCGATGTGACGGTAGCCAGCCTGCAAAGCCCACACCACTGCCTGTTTTACCTGGAATACAGCACAACCCAAGACGACAGCCATTGTTACAAAGACCCCAACAGCAAGCCCATATTGATAGTACACTCCATTTTGATAAAAACCTAAATTAGTCAGGATAAATATTTGATCCAAAAGATGAATGGTTAATCAATCACGTGTGAGGCACCTACCTTGCCAGGTTCGCTCTTCCATGTTCCTAGACCGAGGAGAGGCATTTTCCGCCCGGTGTTGAGAACTGCAAAGTCATGTTTACCTGTCACTGCCATGTGTACCTGAAAGACAGGGCAGAAGACAGATGCCGCAGCCGTTGAGATATTCACATTGAGCATCTCAATAGTGTTAAGTAGCTATTATTGTGTCCTCTCCATGATCATGTTGAAAACCTAACCAGTACCTTATCCTGCCCAGCACTCCCCCTGGCCTGATCCTCCTGCCTCTGGTTCATAGAACTTCTGACTGTCAGCTCATTTCGATTAACCAGGACTAAAGGCTTGCGTAATTGGCCAGCTGCTTAATTACAGTTCTATGGTACCAGTTAGGTTTACATAGATCTGTCCACAAGAGAGTAACTGTCAGCGAGCTGCTGTTTCCACAGACGCACAAGATTTGAGTCCACACCTGGACCGTCACTGGTCTAGAACTACTTCCTTCGCCATGCAGTTGAGTTTAGTCATCTAGAATCACTGGCTACAATAGGCTAGCCTATTGCACCTTTTCTTAGCTAATACTCCATACTCGAAATAAGACCCGCTTCTAATAGATGGAACTAAAGCCACAGTGAAATTAGTCCAATAATCGCTCCACTTACCCAGTAGACATGGTGACTCTTAAAAATCAAGGTGTGCAATCGGAAGCCGGCTGCAGTTAAACAAAGCCTGTCTGCAATCAACGAGGTAGGGTGGACAACTGTATAACTGTTGCGGTCTTTCAGATTTACAATGCCAGTTATTAGGCAATCCTCCAACAAACGGACACGCAATGGCACTGCATCGTGCAATAACCATGAATACTGGGAATAAGCAACCCAAATGTCAGTACATGATGATGTTTTCGGTGTCATTTTTAATTTCACTGACATTCCCTTCGCCTACATTACGATTAACGTAATGCATCTCTTTAATCATCTCACCTGTTTTACATTACATTTGACACGATTGAGAACAGAATCTATTCCAATTATATTTTATTTGCAGATTTTCTACCCACTCCCACCTACAGTAATTTATATCAAAAAACAATACAATGCCATAACAAAACGACAAGCAGCTGTATTCAAACAGTTCCCACTTACTGTTACAGGTCTCAATCTGTAAATCAACCTATATAATCTTCAACGGCCCGGTCACAAATATAAAATAATTAGCTGTTTAAAAAATCTGAATTCATTTTGCTAAGATTTCCGTTTCCGGGGTTTGATCGCATTTTTTACAGTGAGTTATAATGCCGCGTTCAAAAAAACTGGGAATTCACAAAAAGCGAGATCCGAATGGGAAAATTGATTTGAACTCGAGCCTCTTTCTTAGAGCTCCGATTTTCCAACCTGAAGATCACTGATTTGAACTCGGAAAAATGAGGTCAAATCATGACGTCAGTGACCTTCAGGCCGGAGAGTTGGAGCTCTCGAAAGAGGCCAGAGTTCCCGACTTGGATTTCCGAGTTGTATGACCGTTAAAACGATTTTACCAGCTGGAGTTATTTTTTTCCCCCGTTTTTCGAGTTCCCAGTTGATTTGAATGCGGCATAAAGAACGATCGTAGACTGACTGTCCACAGATAGGTCTCGTTTGTCTCCGCTGTGCAAGGAACAGGAAGTGGTCATGGGTAGACGGGATCCAACTTTTGTCTTTGCTAGAAGGGATCCAATATTTGTCCAATTAACTTCAAATTTGACTTTTCGTTTTACGCTTCGAACACACCGACTGTGTTTTGCGTTTTGATTCACCAGAAGTACATTCATTTCCAATGGAACCCTGCGTTGGCCTTGCAGCATGGATTTATCGAACGTATGCATCAAATTGTATGCGTGGACTTACTTGACAGAAAGCAGCAAAATGTGAATGTTGAATTTTTGATGCACACATATCCAGTAAATAAATGTGGGATAACATAATAAAAACAGTTTGACTGTATAATTTATTTAAATGTTTTATTCTCAGTTCCTGGAGAGGTGGAATTTCCCCAACTGTCTTGGCTCCATTGACGGGAAACATGTAGTAATCCTGGCTCCACTGTGCTCGGGTTCGCCATTCTACAACTACAAGGGTACATAATTCAGTTGTACTCTTGGCTGTTGTAGATGCAATCTACTATTTCCGTGTTGTCGATGTTGGTGCTTACGGCAAGGGAAGTGATGGCGGGACTCTGCCTTCAGCCAGGCACTTCAGGATGGCACCCTGGAGACTCCACCACCTGCATCACTCCCTGGGGCTGAAGACCTGGGACCTGTTCCCCACGTCTTCGTCGATGACGAGGCCTTCCCTTCGAGACCCAACCTCATGAGGCCCTACACTGTACGCCAGCTGCCATTGCCAAAGCCTGTAAGGATCTTTAACAAACGACTGTCCGGGGCAAAGTTAGTTGTTGAATGCGCCTTTGGGATTCTGGCAGCCCGTTGGAGAATGTATCGGAGAGTGCTTGGTCTCAGCCTCTCAAATGTCAATGCCTGCGTGAAGGCCACATGTGTTGTCTACAACTACCTGCGGAGGTAATTTCAGGAGCCGTTTGGGATGGAGATGGGAACGCCAAATGGTCACCTACCTGATGTCTAACAATGCCCCTAGACAGGAACTCCAGGTGAGTGAGAAGCTGACCACCTACTTCTCATCGCCAGAAGGTGAAGTCCATTGGCACTATGCCGTGGAGTGAAACTGCTCTTTTAAGAGCCCCCTAACACAAAGATTATTTTAAGAACCATCCACCATTGTCCATAAAATTGCATTTTACATTGGGGTTGGAATGCAATCATGGTTACATTGTGACACCGTGGAGCCGGTGCGAGATATTGGTTGGAAAACATACCTCAATGCAGGGATGGGATATGCCACTATACTCCAAATTCGATGATGTCTTAATGTAACCATGATTGCATTCTGACCCCAGTGCAGCTGTGTAAACAAGCGTACCGGTAGAGTTGGTATCTTATGGCAAGGCCAGTGGTTTCCATCTGTGGTGAAGTTTTCCCTAAATCCAGCTCCAGAGCCAGCCATAGATCAAGCTGGCTAATCTTTGGAATATGGTGTAGTAAAAAAAAAACTAGCAACAACAGATAACTAGGCAGATAAGGTTAGCCAGATAACTAGCCAGATAAGGTTAGCCAGATAACTAGCCAGATAAGGTTAGCCAGATAACTAGCTAGATAAGGTTAATGCTAGCTCGCTACAGTGATAGCTGTCAGTGCCCTACTTGACTCCATGTGGAGATTCCCACACTCAATTTGTGAATATGTATAACTAGCAGTGGAGGCTGCTGAGGGGAGGATGGCTCATAATAAAGACTGGAACCGAGCAAGTGGAATGGTAGCAAATACAGCAAATGGAATGACATCAAACCATGTGCTTGATGTATTTGATACCATTCCACTAATTCCGCTCCAGTCATTACCACGAGCCCACCTATACCAATTAAGATCCACAAACCTCCTGTGAAGTAACCTTCATCATTCTTCTGAAGTCATAAAAAGTCAGTCATAAACCATACCCTTAAATTTTTGTTTGCATACATTTTGACGATATAGCTCATTTTTACTTTATGCTTGTGGTAACCTCGTTCTTCGGGAGGTGGAACCTAAACGTGCATTTCCTCTAGTACAGGAAACTACATCGAAATAGTGGTGGCAACTTACTCTGGTTATGGCTAGAAGGGATCCCGATTTTGCCTAATTTAAGATGCACTATGCAGACATCGCTAGAAGGGATCCCAGATTTTGCCTCATTTAAGATGCACTATGCAGAAATCGCTAGAAGGGATCCCCGATTTTGCCTCATTTAAGATGCACTATGCAGAAATCGCTAATTTCCTGGTTGCTAAAATTCTAATAGTTCGCTTCATTTCAATTTATGTGACATAACAAGCATTGAGACTGTAAAGAATCATTGTACCATCTAAACCGCTGTGAAATATACTGTTGCGACCCGCACAGTGTTGTGTTCGGCTAGTAGGTGGTTGTGTTGTACTTACCAGTACCCAGTGTTCGCGGGGTCCGACATGCCAATCAACCTGCTCTCTGCCAATCACGGGAATGCCTGGAATGTTCTGATGCCGGGCATCCTGGTGGTTGGTGGAGTGGCGTGGAGGGGGGTTGGGCAGGGGGATGGAGCATTGAAAGTTAAGACCAGGTTCAGCCTTTGTTCTCTCTCTTACGTCTGGCGTTCACAAGAAAAGATCACGGTTGGCTTGTGGGGTATCTTTCGTTTATTTGGCGTGGGCTACGGCCAAACAGTAGCCTGTGTAAAGTTGGGTTAAGAAACCGTCAATTCGTAAACTCAACCCTCTGGAAAATTGTTCCTTTGTGATCTAGTCAGGTCATTACAATACTTTCAATAAACCCCAAATATTGTATTTTCAGCTGTTTGAAGCTGGTGTCTAAAAGTAAAAGATGCAAAAACAAAACTTAAGACTGGGAGGCATAGAAATAGTGCACATAGAACATATCTACTGCTTCTTAGACTTGATTTCAACGAGAATTACAGATCTATAACTCACATGTCTATGTGAATTTACTCGGGTTGCTCAAAAAGTTACATATTGCAGATTTGAAGTCAAAAGTTGAAATGTTTTTGCATTTTAGCAAACCCAACCATTTTCTCAAGTCTAATTATTCTAACCTGCTCTGTAAATTCTTCTAAAATGCTGCTTGGAGAGAAGTGTCCATGATAGTAGGATTGCCAGGTCAGTTTAGTAGTGAGCTTGTGCTAGATGTGGCTAGTTAGCTAGCTAGCTAACCTAGCCAATGAGGTGTGTGTGTGAATGAAAAAGTCAAATAAATTATGCTAGTTACTACCCCTGATAACCTTACCAAATAATCATGTTTGAAAGAGTGAGTGTGTGTATGTCAGATAAATAGAAATGGTAGATACAACTACCGCTGATAATTTGGTCAGATAACCGTGTGTCTGTGTACAGTAGGTGACATGTCCATGATAGCTATCTAATAACTATAGTTATGCTAGGTAATGGTTTGGCTTATCATGTTCATGTCTATGTAGAAGAAGACTGTAGGAGGAAGTGGAGAGGACTCGGGGACAGGTATCAGAGAGAGAGAAGGGCAGAGAAAGAGAAGAAGAGGTCTGGGTCCTCAGCTTCAGGCCAGCAGCCTTGGAGAGGACTCGGTGACAGGCATCAGAGAGAGAGAAGGGCAGAGAAAGAGAAGAAGAGGTCTGGGTCCTCAGCTTCAGGCCAGCAGCCTTGGAGAGGACTCGGGGACAGGTATCATTACATTACATTACATTACATTTAAGTCATTTAGCAGACGCTCTTATCCAGAGCGACTTACAAATTGGTGCATTCACCTTATGACATCCAGTGGAACAGTCACTTTACAATAGTGCATCTAAATCTTAAAGGGGGGGAATACTTATCCTATCCTAGGTATTCCTTAAAGAGGTGGGGTTTCAGGTGTCTCCGGAAGGTGGTGATTGACTCCGCTGTCCTGGCGTCGTGAGGGAGTTTGTTCCACCATTGGGGGGCCAGAGCAGCGAACAGTTTTGACTGGGCTGAGCGGGAGCTGTACTTCCTCAGTGGTAGGGAGGCGAGCAGGCCAGAGGTGGATGAACGCAGTGCCCTTGTTTGGGTGTAGGGCCTGATCAGAGCCTGGAGGTACTGAGGTGCCGTTCCCCTCACAGCTCCGTAGGCAAGCACCATGGTCTTGTAGCGGATGCGGGCTTCAACTGGAAGCCAGTGGAGAGAACGGAGGAGCGGGGTGACGTGAGAGAACTTGGGAAGGTTGAACACCAGACGGGCTGCGGCATTCTGGATGAGTTGAAGGGGTTTAATGGCACAGGCAGGGAGCCCAGCCAACAGCGAGTTGCAGTAATCCAGACGGGAGATGACAAGTGCCTGGATTAGGACCTGCGCCGCTTCCTGTGTGAGGCAGGATCGTACTCTGCGGATGTTGTAGAGCATGAACCTACAGGAACGGGCCACCGCCTTGATGTTGGTTGAGAACGACAGGGTGTTGTCCAGGATCACACCAAGGTTCTTAGCGCTCTGGGAGGAGGACACAATGGAGTTGTCAACCGTGATGGCGAGATCATGGAACGGGCAGTCCTTCCCGGGAGGAAGAGCACCGTCTTGCCGAGGTTCAGCTTGAGGTGGTGATCCGTCATCCACACTGATATGTCTGCCAGACATGCAGAGATGCGATTCGCCACCTGGTCGTCAGAAGGGGGAAAGGAGAAGATTAGTTGTGTGTCGTCTGCATAGCAATGATAGGAGAGACCATGTGAGGTTATGACAGAGCCAAGTGACTTGGTGTATAGCGAGAATAGGAGAGGGCCTAGAACAGAGCCCTGGGGGACACCAGTGGTGAGAGCGCGTGGTGAGGAGACAGATTCTCGCCACGCCACCTGGTAGGAGCGACCTGTCAGGTAGGACGCAATCCAAGCGTGAGCCGCGCCGGAGATGCCCAACTCGGAGAGGGTGGAGAGGAGGATCTGATGGTTCACAGTATCGAAGGCATCAGAGAGAGAGAGAAGGGCAGAGAAAGAGAAGAAGAGAAGAAGAGGTCTGGGTCCTCAGCTTCAGGCCAGCAGTGTTGGAGAGGACTCGGGGACAGGTATCAGAGAGAGAGAAGGGCAGAGAAAGAGAAGAAGAGGTCTGGGTCCTCAGCTTCAGGCCAGCAGCCTTGGCGCTTCTGCCACATTCTTTCTTTTCTGGATCCATTGTTGCCTCGGGCAACGAGTGGCAATTTTACAGCCAGACCCTCTACTACGTCATCCACAAGTGTTGTTGCCACCGGTGCAGAGAGACCCTCTAAAACATCTACATCATCCACAATATGACCACCACCGGTGCAGAGAGACCCTCTACAACGTCTACATCATCCACAATATGACCACCACCGGTGCAGAGAGACCCTCTACAACGTCTACATCATCCACAATATGACCACCACCGGTGCAGAGACCCTCTACAACGTCTACATCATCCACAATATTGACCACCACCGGTGCAGAGAGACCCTCTACAACGTCTACATCATCCACAATATGACCACCACCGGTGCAGAGAGGCCCTCTAAAATGTCTACATCATCCACAATATGACCACCACCGGTGCAGAGAGACCCTCTAAAACGTCTACATCATCCACAAGTATAACCTCCACCGGTGCAGCCATGGAAGATGATGAAATGGAAGAATCACCTCTGGATCTAGGACCACCTGAGATTATTATGAACCTCACGGAAGTGACCACTGAGGACCTTGTTGAACAGGATGTGGCCGTGGAGAGAAACAGAGAGAGAAACGAAGAGGAACAACGTCACACCAGGCGTCATCGGAGGTACTAGCCCCGCAGATCCACTCAACTCATTTCAGCAGAGGCACCTCCGAGCTCTCAAGAGGGATGCAGCCCAACCTGGTGCACACAGGAAGGAGGATGAAGAGACCCTCTTTGCCATGAGCCTGGTTCCAATGCTGAAGAGGCTGCCTCAGCGAAGAAAAGCAGCAGTCAAGGTTCAAATGTATCAGCTGCTTTTCGAAGCCGAGTTCAATGGTAGGTTTTTCTCCCCACATCACAGGTAGTGTCATAAGTGTTGCGACAGTGAAGTAAAGTAGGTCATTTTTACAGTATAGTCATGTAGGCTAATTGGTATTTCAGATCAAAGTATTAATATGAGGCAAATGTATAGCTGTTGTTTCTGGGTTAGACAATATCCTAAAACAACAGTTTGCTGTCTAAATATTTGCCTGTCATATTCATCTTTTGATCTGAAATACAAATTCCATTATTAAACAGCAAGAATTACCAATGTTACCATACTGTTCCAATACTTATGCCACTAACTACACTATACAAGCAGTATTTAGTTAACATAAATCTAACCTTTTATGGTGTTATTTTATGTAATGCTTGTAAGTGTTGTTTTTCTCTTCCCTTCCAGAGATGGAGTCCATTTAGCCGACCAGCTCACAGGAAGGACAGGAAGAGGAGAGGAGTTGTCGGGGCCGACCAGCTCACAGGAAGGACAGGAAGAAGAGAGGAGTTGTCGGGGCCGACCAGCTCACAGGAAGGACAGGAAGAGGAGAGGAGTTGTCGGGGCCGACCAGCTCACAGGAAGGACAGGAAGAGGAGAGGAGTTGTCGGGGCCGACCAGCTCACAGAGAGGACAGGAAGAGGAGAGGAGTTGTCGGGGCCGACCAGCTCACAGGGAGGACAGGAAGAGGAGAGGAGTTGTCGGGGCCGACCAGCTCACAGGGAGGACAGGAAGAGGAGAGGAGTTGTCGGGGCCGACCAGCTCACAGAAAGGACAGGAAGAGGAGAGGAGTTGTCGGGGCCGACCAGCTCACAGGAAGGACAGGAAGAGGAGAGGAGTTGTCGGGGCCGACCAGCTCACAGGAAGGACAGGAAGAGGTGAGGAGTTGTCGGGGCCAACCAGCTCACAGGAAGGACAGGAAGAGGTGAGGAGTTGTCGGGGCCGACCAGCTCACAGGAAGGACAGGAAGAGGTGAGGAGTTGTCGGGGCCGACCAGCTCACAGGAAGGACAGGAAGAGGTGAGGAGTTGTCGGGGCCGACCAGCTCACAGGAAGGACAGGAAGAGGAGAGGAGTTGTCGGGGCCGACCAGCTCACAGAAAGGACAGGAAGAGGAGAGGAGTTGTCGGGGCCGACCAGCTCACAGGAAGGACAGGAAGAGGAGAGGAGTTGTCGGGGCCGACCAGCTCACAGGAAGGACAGGAAGAGGAGAGGAGTTGCCTGGGCCGACCAGCTCACAGGAAGGACAGGAAGAGGAGTTGTCTGGTTGTTGTTTTGACCTCCCTCATTGTACCTTTCTTTTCACACACGTCAGTTCCGTTTAAATTCAGTCAATTCATAAAGTCATTTGTTTATAAAGTCTTAGGATAGCATCCATTAGTAGTGTTACATAGATTTCTGAATTGACAGAATTGAAACTCACACACCGGAGAATTCACAGATGCTCTTGTTGGTCTCTTACAAGACTAAAGGTGAATATATTTCTTTAATTTAAAACCACTTGAAAACCAGGATGTTGAAACTGTTTGTGAAGTTATGTTCCATCGACTGGTCCATGACGTCCAGGGGCCATTTGTTTGTTTAGCTGTGTTATGGTTACACATTTTTTTCATTTTTTTCAGAGACGGAGACACACACACACACACACACCTCTCTTCCACTCCTCTCTGTACCTCAGATCTCCAGTGCCCTGCCCTCTCTCTCTTTATGGCCATGTCTGAAGTTCCCCTACTACGTCTAGGCTTAATGAGTAGTCCCTGTATCGTTCTGCAGTTGAGCTCTTGTTGTTTACTAATATCTCTGTACTATTTGTATTTGTATGGACCCTAGGTTACCTAGGTTACCCTTTCCCTTTGTTATCATACTAGCTGTATGTCGTATAACCTTAATTAGTGCTTCCGCTCACCTGCTCTACCATGCCAGGTGTGTATAATACTGACGTTAATGAGAGAGGGAAAGGGTTGAGGTGTGGTCTTCACTCCCAAATTTCGCTTAAATATAACTTCCAAAGATTTTGACTTTGCTACCTAGTGTTATCTCAAGTTTTGGCATCTTCCATAAATTCCGTCCACGAATCCATAGAACTAGTTAGGAAGAATAAGACGAAGATACGGAACAATGGATAACTATTGAAAGATAGCTGATATGCATTCTTCTACATTGTAATGGACACAGTGCAACCTTTGGTAGGTATGCTGCTGGCAGGCTTTGGCTGCACTACAGCAAAGCCAAGTTAGCCTGTTTTTCTATTCTTGCTACGTTAGGTTAGCCCTAGCCTCTGTCGAGTCTTAATATAGCTCAGTGTGCCGAGTCCCTAACAACAGGATGATCTGATTTTCAGGGGAAATGGAAAGAGCCTGTGACATGACTTCCACTTTTGGAAGGTAACAAGGCGACACCAAAGAGTATTTGCATATTTTCGTTCTGTGAAGTGCGCATGTGCAAAAACTCGATTTGCCCGTGCACTCCTTTTAAAGAATGCAATTTTTGAGACTTTGGCAAAGGGTAAAGTCTACAAAACCTGGTCCACTATGTTTTGGAAACAGAAAACTGTACTGAGATCAAATGTCGGCCACTGGTCTTCCTCTCACCACCAGGTAGTGAATGGGAAAGCCAACCGCTTGCTTCACATTTATACATGTGGTGAAATATCTTTCTCAATCACATTTTATTGGTCACATACACATGGTTAGCAGATATTATTGTAAGTGTAGCAAAATGCTTGTGCTTCTAGTTCTGACAATGCAGTAATATCTAACAATTCCACAACAACTACCTACTACACACAAATCTAAGTAAAGGAATATAATAAGAATATATACATATAAATATATGGATGAGCAATGACAGAGCAGCATAGGCAAGATGCAATAGATGGTATAAAAATTCAGTATATACATATGAGATGAGTAATGCAAGATATGTAAACATTATTAAAGTGGCATTATTAACGTGACTAGTGATCCATTTATTAAAGTGGCCAATGATTTCAAGTCTGTATGTAGGCAGCAGCCTCTCTGTGTTAGTGACAGCTGTTTAACAGTCTGAGGGTCTTGAGAGAGAAGCTGTTTTTCAGTCTCTCGGTCCCTGCTTTGACACACCTGTACTGACCTCGCCTTCTGGATGGTAGTATATACCCTTTGTTGGCAATGACAAAGTATTGAGATAAACTTTGTTATTGACCAAATACTTATTTTCCACCATAATTTGCAAATAAATTGTTGCAGGAGTGTGTATGAGGCAGATGCCTAGATATGAGAAGTATGTGGAATGTGTTATATTGGTGGAGGAAGTTATGTGAGCTAGTTGTGGAGGTGCCCATGGGGCTGCAGATTGAAGGTGTCCGGTGAGAGAAAGGCAGACCAAGGTTGCCGGATTAGAGTATTATAGAAAGTGTTGTATGCTGAAGCAGTGAAGAGAGTGGCAGAGGAAGGTGGGTACAGGGTGAGGGATCCTGAGAGGATTCCTGTGAGTAGGCAGAGACCAAGAGAGTGATGGGATGAATATGTGCTTCTGTAAGGTGGGCATTGTAGCATTTATAGCCATGGTTATCAATTGATCTGCAGAAATGGATCGAAAGTAACAGAAAATAGAGGTTGTAGTGCCAGAGAAGTACTTGGGATTGCAAGGATTTACAGCAGAACAGCTGCAGGGGGTGTTGAATGACAGTGTTATGTCCTCTCAGACCGTTGGTTAAATGGCGAAATGTGGTGTTAGTTTTTTTAGATAGTGCTAATAGTTGTTAGTTTTGAATTATTGTTTCAAATAATTTAATGTAGGTAGGCTGTGAATGGCCTCACACACCAGTATAGTAGGTAGCGATGTATGCACCTAATCTGATCTCAATACATTTTTATGTTCACAAAACTAGAATCTGTCACAAAGACAGTGCACTACGTTTACAAGACTTGATGCTTTGCCAAAGTTTCCTAGGAGTGCAAGGTAGAATTTAATTTCTGCACACCCGCACTTCACAGATGAGGCGGTCCCTAATGGAAATTTGCAAATAAAACATATGCACAAGACATACATTTCATTATTCAAATAATTGTAGCTGAGGCCGATTTTGTTTTCCATCACTCGCAGCTGAATATATTAACATTTTATATTCATACAATGTCTGCCATGTTTTTGGATGAAGTGTTGATGTCGCCACTGCTCCCTGTGTGCTTGTGCGCATGTGATGTTGGTCCATATAAACCAGATGTAACCCGGATATAGACGGTCCATGAATCGGCATATGTGAATGTTAGTAGATTACCTTGAAAACAATGGTCAGACATCTTGGACGCAGTCTCCAGTTTTATTATACCTCAGTGATGTCGACTGCATATTTCTTTACTTACCTATTGTTCACCTAATACCTTTTTTTTGCACTATTGGTTAGAGCCTGTAAGTAAGAATTTCACTGTAAGGTCTACTACACCTGTTGTATTCGGCGCACGTGACAAATAAACTTTGATTTGATTTGTATGACCAATGACACAGGGTTCCAGTCTAGAAGCATGGTTTGTATGACCAATGACACAGGGTTCCGGTCTAGAAGCATGGTTTGTATGACCAATGACACAGGGTTCCGGTCTAGAAGCATGGTTTGTATGACCAATGACACAGGGTTCCGGTCTAGAAGCATGGTTTGTATGACCAATGACACAGGGTTCCGGTCTAGAAGCATGGTTTGTATGACCAATGACACAGGGTTCCGGTCTAGAAGCATGGTTTGTATGACCAATGACACAGGGTTCCGGTCTAGAAGCATGGTTTGTATGACCAATGACAAAGGGTTCCGGTCTAGAAGCATGGTTTCGACTGCTCCTACAGTTTTGCTTCGGTACTCCAGTTTAACTGACACCTGGCGCAGAAAGACAATTTCCATACATGGCCACATAGAGAAGACAGATTTGAAACTTCATAATAAGACACTTTAGTCATTACCTTTGTGCACAAAACATCCATTGAATTAAGGCCAATTTGTTTTTCATCACTGACAGCTGAAGATATTAACATTTTAAATTCTTCCGCCATGTTTTTTTGGATGACGTGACGAAGTCCTTAATGATTTTCTTAAATTGTATGTGGAGGCGTCACCAACTGGAGCGCCCTTATGTATTATACTTTTTTTAATTGTCTAATCAATTCAATCAATACATTTTTATTTTAAAAGACACCACTAATTTCCAAAAAAAAAGGTAGATTTGTTCCGTATTTCATTCAGGCTCATGTTTGTTTTGCAGAGAGGATGAGGTGAAGCGAGAGGTTTCACACGCCAAAATGTGTTCAGAATAAGCCCAATGCGTTTATTTTAGCTAATTTTGGACCTAAAGTTTTCGCCTGCCTTCCCGCCTGTCGGATAACGACTCCCATTGTTAGGGCGGAGAAAATAGCATTTCGTCATTTTATACAGAGCTCTGTTTACAGTCACGTTGCCTTTTTGAAGATATATATATCATAAGGATGTGGTACTGGTGATGTTAAACACTTCCCCAATCGTTGAGATCTGATATTCCGCCAAGCGATACACAGGCCAATGTCCCAATCGTTGAGATCTGATATTCCGCCAAGCGATACACAGGCCAATGTCCCAATCGTTGAGATCTGATATTCCGCCGAGCGATACACAGGCCAATGTCCCAATCGTTGAGATCTGATATTCCGCCAAGCGATACATAGGCCAATGTCATATCATTTGTAAAATCCTTTCGGTCTAAATTCCAGCTAAACTTGGAGAGGACAGTTAAAAAAGCATGCTTCTATGGAAGATTTACAAAATTAAATAAATAGCTGTATTAGACTGAAAAAATATATAATGTGATTAAACTGAAAAGATAGGGTGGATTTCGTCAAACTTGTGAGGCTCTCCATGCTCATTCGTTGCTAATTGAACATGTTTGCTGCTACTTCACTCAAGCTGGTTTTCAAAGACTGCCTTCCTAACTGTTTTACATTCCCTGAGACCAACCAGAAGTGTTTCCTTGGACAATTATTACTCCCATATTTCCTACATGACCACATTTTTCGCAGGGCAAAGGAGTAGCCTGTAGGCGCGCTTCCATTAGCTTGTTCAGTGCAGTTTTTCTGTGTCTGGGATGGGGGGTGCTTCCCCCCCAAAATATTAATGTAGGCTACACTGTCCAGTGAAAGTCCCGCAAAATCATCCCGTTGTCCTGCATTTGGGTATTTCGGCAAAATCATCCCGTTGTCCTGCATTTGGGTATTTCGACTGCAGTCGACTGGAAATGTCTGCTGTTGCTCCTCACCAACTGCAACTTGAAGTCGGAGCCAAAGCATTGTGGGAGACAACCTTATTCTGTTTTCTTGGAAGCAAAAGGCACTACATGCTCATAAATGTTTGATGTGGCCACCTATCATTGGTTATTATCAATGCATGTTAACTGTTTTGGGTGGATGACTATTTACAGTTTAAATACATGTTTATCCTTACATCCTTATCTAATTACATAGATAATTACACGTGATCCACATTTCTAACATAAATACATGACATATCCTACTTTTGACAATATACTGTATCTAATGTATTTATCTAGATGTTACTGTAATGTTGTATCCCATGCTATAGTCTACAATTAGTCTTGTCTGTAATATTGCTGTCACAAAACAAATTCTAATTTGTTGGTTGTCTATTAAGTGTGAATTAAACAGAGTATTTATTGTAGGCACATGGATTATTGCTGGGGATTTCTATGCTAGCTATCTATAATCTATACACATTTGGGCTAGCTAACATTTGCTAGCAAGCTAACCAGTACATTTAACAGAAAGGGTCTAGCTATATGGTAACATTTAGCTAACCAGAATTACCATAGCTGTATTATTTTCATGTAGTAGTTTGCCACGTTTTTTGGTTAGTTAGTTAGTTAGCTGCCACAGCATCAATGACTATAGCTAGCTATAGCCTATAGTTATATTCTAGGGAAGCAATAGCTATTTCTGCTAAATTTATTAGCTAGCCAATGTATTTATTTATTTATTTATTTCACCTTTATTTAACCAGGTAGGCAAGTTGAGAACAAGTTCTCATTTACAATTGCGACCTGGCCAAGATAAAGCAAAGCAGTTCGACAGATACAACGACACAGAGTTACACATGGAGTAAAACAAACATACAGTCAATAATACAGTATAAACAAGTCTATATACAACGTGAGCAAATGAGGTGAGAAGGGAGGTAAAGGCAAAAAAGGCCATGGTGGCAAAGTAAATACAATATAGCAAGTAAAACACTGGAATGGTAGTTTTGCAATGGAAGAATGTGCAAAGTAGACATAAAAATAATGGGGTGCAAAGGAGCAAAATAAATAAATAAATTAAATACAGTTGGGAAAGAGGTAGTTGTTTGGGCTAAATTATAGGTGGGCTATGTACAGGTGCAGTAATCTGAAAGATGCTCTGACAGTTGGTGCTTAAAGCTAGTGAGGGAGATAAGTGTTTCCAGTTTCAGAGATTTTTGCAGTTCGTTCCAGTCACTGGCAGCAGAGAACTGGAAGGAGAGGCGGCCAAAGAAAGAATTGGTTTTGGGGGTGACCAGAGAGATATACCTGCTGGAGCGTGTGTTACAGGTGGGAGATGCTATGGTGACCAGCGAGCTGAGATAAGGGGGGACTTTACCTAGCAGGGTCTTGTAAATGACATGGAGCCAGTGGGTTTGGCGACGAGTATGAAGCGAGGGCCAGCCAACGAGAGCGTACAGGTCGCAATGGTGGGTAGTATATGGGGCTTTGGTGACAAAACGGATTGCACTGTACATGTGTTGTGTCATCCAATAATTTATTATCAACTCAAAACTTTAGCTAGCTAGTATTAGGCTGATTGAACTGCAGCCACAACATCAGATTGATTGGGAATTCAATTCAATTCAAGGGCTTTATTGGCATGGGAAACATGTGTTAACATTGCCAAAGCAAGTGAGGTAGGTAATATACAAAGTGAATATATAAAGTGAAAAACAACAAAAATTAACAGTAAACATTACACATACAGAAGTTTAAAAACAGTAAAGACATTACAAATGTCATATTATATATATATATATATACAATGTACAAATAGTTAAAGGACACAAGATAAAATGAATGCACTGACTGGCTATAGCTAGCTAACTAGCCAGATCTCATTATCTGCATATGAGGGATCGTTGTTGACATACATGTTTTTTCCCCAGATGTACAAGTGTCTTCTCACACCGTGTCAGTATAATTTGTTTAATTTCTGATCCAGAAAAGGGCTCACAAAAGCCATGTCTGTAGCTTGTGTTGCTTGCAGTAAGGGCATTATCATTTATTTTTGCCTAATAATGATGTCTTCATTGCATTTTATGCCCAGAAAATGACATCTTCACCAAAAACTAGAAATGGAAAGTTTTGTGATACACAAAAATGCTGTTGAGGACTTTTTAATGAAGCCTGCATGAGCATTGTTATTAAGTGTTAAGGTATTTATGTAGCCCTTTGCCTGTCACCTTTAAGATCCGGGAGTGCATCTTTAACTGAGCTGATATAAATGTAGGCCACAACATTTCCAGAAATCTGATATATGGGCCTAGAGTCTGATAACTGAATTGCAATAACACATAACCTGATGTGAAGGTTCTACATTTCAAGTAGCTTACAAAAGAACGGATTTGATATCCAGGCTTATAGTCATGGCATCAAAGCAAACGCACAACTGAAAAGAGGGGAGGAGCGCAATTGGGGCAAAACCACCTCCGTGCTTCTGTATGCGTTTATAGCAAGCATGGCAGGCGACAGCGAGACAAGGGTGGACAGTCAAGCCGAAAACGAGAATGCTATTCGGCAACCTTTCCTCATCGGGGTAGCCGGAGGGACTGCCAGCGGCAAGGTTGGCATTGTGATTTTTAATTAATTAGAAATGTCATGTTTTCATTTGAAACACTAAAATGTCAACGTGGTTGAAAGATGAGAACTCATTGACCGCGTGGCTCCTGTCATGACAGACCAATGAATTAATTTGTTCCATTAAAGCTAGTTTGTTTTTTAATAAATTCTGGAAAAACATTGACATTTTTAAAGCGTGTATAGGAATGGGCCCTGTTTGGCAATAATTTAACCCACTTATGTGGCTGTAGAGAACTGACCTTAATCCAACTTGTATTCATGTCTTTGTCTATAACATCTATAGCCCTATCAATTCGTGTACAAATAATTAAATATTAATTACAAACCTATATGAAACAAGGATTTTTGAGAGGAATCTACTCCTGTGGTTTATTCAATTCAAAAAGGGCATTTATGACAACCGACAGAACCGAAAAGCAATACTTTGCTTAGCCAACTCAACGATTTACGATGGAGTTGAGCGGCGACTAGTGTGTGCGGACTGGAGCTAAAACAGCATATACCATTTTAGTTTATCACAAAACTATTGATTTCAGAACGGGTGCTGAAATCAGTAGTTTTCTTATTCATAAAAAAGGGACGTCGAGCTCCAGTCCGCCCACTGTTAATATTCACTTTCTAATGCGTCGACAGGACCAGCTGATTACACCTGGCAAGCAGTGAAAACTGCCTATGCGCATAATTCCCGGCACAATAAAATGTATAAACCCAGAGGCGCAACATCGCGAGACTTCCGGGTACGCTTGCCAAACAGACTTGGTCAGGGTTTGGGGTTTGAAAAGGCAATGAGAGAAGTAAAAAAAAAAAAAAAAAGTTAGTTTTCTAGAAATCAAAAGGCACGAAGTAGATTCGAGGTAATGTCTTTATCTGAACATGTTATTACTCCAAAGGGACAAACTGAAAATTTTCATTTTTGTCAAACAGCTTCGGTCCGGAGTGTCTGAGTTGACGGCTTGCACATGCGCGATACGACCGTTAGACCAGATGACGTGTTACTACGCATGCGTTTAGCTATCCAGTGTCGCCATGACATCGCCTTCAGTGTAAACTGGAGTTTCGATTGGAAAAGCAGTTTTAGCCCATCTTCATGTAGCCTACTTATATCCACAATTGTCTGTCTGGTTAGGTAAACAGGTAGTCTAAACATATGGCCTTTCAAATGCACCTCCCCCACCCCTCTGAAGAAAGTGACTGTTATCTCTTGTTTTTCTGTTTTTGTTTTTCACTGTCTACCTGAGATAGTCCTAAACAGTCCCCTGAAATGGCTGATGGCCTTGCAGCTATGTCCTCTGCTGTATTGTGTAGTCTGCTGTCTCAAAGTTTTGAATGAGTATCCCTCTATCTTTTTTGAAGGTTGCATACGTTATTTTTTTAAATCATGTTTTGCATAGTATTTAATAAGAAAAGGGAGGATTTATTATGGCCAAACCCATTTCTTGGGTCATATTGTGGAACTGTATACACTGTAGGCCTACTGAGCTGGAGAGAGCTTCACTCTGCTAGCCTGGTTATACATCCACCATATTTCCTTAGCACAGTCGGCTTTAGGGCTGAGAATTGCCTGGGACCTCATCACGACACTTAGGTGCCAATACATTATGTATTGCAATACCATATATAGCAATTCGATTCTGTAATTTTATTGTGATTCGACGTTCCAAACATATTGCTCACCATATGTCTACTGCAGAGTGACGAGAGAAACAAATGGGCTCCCTATTTTAAAAAATAAAATAAGATACTAGAGTACAGTAAACCAGTGCAAAAATAATATTGCAATATGGTCAAAATGATACTTTTTGTCATCCGAAATAATAATCCCCCATCACTAGTAGGCATACTGTCAGTCGGGCACAATTTTACTGTTCCTTCCAAGCGACGTTTATTTGACCTTCAGCTGTGTTTTGTCATAACAGCTAGTGAGCTAACCATGCAGAAGAAGAAAATGTCCTGATTTTTCTCCCCTAAAAACGTTTTTCTATACCCACTGTAACTGATCATGACATAGCTTTTCAATTGTCTTTATGTACCTCTGACGTAGGATTGCTGGGTAAACTGCAGTTGAGCTTTTTTGGACACAATAGAATTTTTAACTGGGGCAGGGGAATGTTTAGTCAGCGTTGGCAATAGATGAGGCAGACTTTGAATGTATGTCTGACTGACCCAAGCTTGGGTAAGAGACCTGGCCTGGTCTTTTATATATGCCATTTAGCAGACGCTTTTATCCAAAGCAACTTACAGTCATGTGTGCATACATTCTACGTATGGGTGGTCCCGGGGATCGAACCCACTACCCTGGCGTTACAAGCGCCATGCTCTACCAACTGAGCTACAGAAGGACCACTTTTGTAACCAAGAGCAGTTTCGGCAATCACTGTTTTAATTAAGGGCTTGGAAGAAATGTGAAACGACAAAGGGGGTCTGGTATTGGGAGAGTTAGAGCTCTCAGAAACCTCACAAGCATTAACCTGACAATCATCTTGCTAACATTTGTTTGCGTTGTAATTTTGTGTAGATTATTTTGTAGAAAGTTTGGAAAGAAAATAAATGCAGATAAGAAATTGAGTAATTCACATCCTCTATGAAAGGCTGTTCTAGAGCATGAATTGCGGTCCACTTAACGTTCCTTTGCGTGTAATATTTCTTGGTATCATACCCCACAACAAACGAAAGCGAGAAACTACCAGTTGAGCCACCTGTTTATCCGACAGTGGTTTTTTTCTTCTTATGACAAACTTTTCTGGGAAGTCTGGAGAGACAATGCAGTTTCAGTTTAGGCTGTGTATGAAGTCTGTAGGGCCCAGGCCCAACTTGCGGATTATTAGTTAAATGGATTGAGTGTGACCCGGACTGGTGACTAAGTACAGTGAGTCTCATCACATAACATTGTGGCTGCATGAAGATCTTGTAATGCCCCTTTGTCATCCTTGAACTATTCCCTCTGACTGTAGACTCATTTATAAACGTGGATCGACTCCAGACAAATGTGTTCTGCTTCATCGTCTTGTATTATCTTTGCCCTGCCTGAGCACTTTTCAAGGAGACACTAATGCATTTTTCACTGGTTGCTAGCATGCATTTTCCTCTTCTGCTGCAATACATTTTCCCTTCTCTAACAACAAGTTCAACTTGACCCTGTCTGTTGCCAGTCATCTCTTATTCTGTTCTCTATTAGGCCTGGAGCAAGCAGTTAGATTATCATGGCTGGTGACACGTGTAGGTGCAGTGGTCTAAGAATAGCACCTCGATATTGACTGACCGACATCCTGTCTACTGTGGTGTGCCTCAGACTTGGTCAGTAGCAGCCTTGCTGTTCTCAATGACACAAGTCTGGTTCGGACTTCATGTGTTAAATAATGTTACAAGACTTCATGTGTTGAATTTTTTAAAATATATTTTTATTCCATCCAACAGTGTTGTCATAATGTGAGATCCTCATTACTGATCTTATTATCCTATTTGCTGTAGGCCCATTCTCCTCTTCCTTGAATTGGCTAATGAACCATAGCGACATGTCTTTTGGGCTGTACTGCGAGATCAGTAGGGATGGGGTAGTGCCCTTTTGGAGTTATTAATATTAGTTTATTTTCCAATGTAAAAGAACGCTGTCACTTCCTCCTTGTTCGTTTAGGAAGTGCAGAGGTTAGCCACGTGTGACATAGTCGACTAGAAGCCAGCAAGGTGACCACACCCAGGGGCCCTAAGTCATAGAGAGGCCCTATGACTAAGTGAGGATTCTAGTTGTAAAATAGGTCAGAGAGTATTGCAAACATCTAAGAACATTTTTAAATGAGAGCTATTGCACATTGCTGCAGATTTGGCTTCTTCTGTACTGTCTGTACGTCTATGTAATAGTCTGGTACCAATATATTCAATATCTCCATAGGTCAGTGAACAGAACTCCACTCTTACATCTTTATGGGTCACAATTTACTTCAGATAGTGTTATCTATCTGACAGACTTAACTGTCATTCTCGCTCCTCCCTCTGCCCATGGCCAGTCGTCTGTCTGCGGTAAGATCATGGAGCTGCTTGGCCAGAACAAGATTGACCACCACCAGCGCCAGGTGGCCATTCTCAGCCAAGACAGCTTCTACAGGGTCCTCACACCGGACCAGAAGGCCAAGGCACTGAAGGGACAGTTCAACTTCGACCACCCAGGTATTTATCTAATCTATATATTTATCTGGATACTGTGTCAATCGCTAAATCGTAGTCGTATGGTATATGTTAACAACTGGCAAATGTAGCTTTATCCCTTGCTTGCTTTCCAGTGTAAAAAAATGTAGTTTCTCACATCCCTTTGCTCTCTCATTGAAGATAAATAGTTGCGTTGTTGAGTTTATACTCAAAGGATACTTCTGTTGGGCTTTTCCCCCTAGTTCTTAGAAATATAGTTACCATAATGGAGAGAACTAAAAGTTTCTACATGTCCTGCCTTGGGGCCAATGACTGCTGTATTGAAAATCTGTCTCATTCAGAGTACATACTCAGCAGCGGTGCCTCTGGTAGATTGTAGTCTGGTAGCAGAGTAGTCGGTCTCAGACAGTGTGGTAGATAATGTTTGGGCCCTGGTCAAAAGTAGTTCACTAAATAGGTTGCATATCAGCACAGATGCTATCCCCATAACAACTTGCCACCTTGTTGGATTAGATCTAGATCCTATGGCCTGGCACAGTGGCACCAGCAGAAACATAGACATTGTTCTGAGTGCCTTTGCTCTCTCTCTCTCTCTCTTCTCAGATGCATTTGACAATGAGCTCATCGTCAAAACGTTGTGGGACATTTTGGAGGGCCAAACAGTGCAGATCCCAGTGTATGACTTTGTCACCCATTCCAGGTCAGTGGTTAGGACACTCACTCCACTCACTCACTCATCTCATCTCATACACATTGTCCTCTCTCTGGTGTGTGTGTGTGTGTCAGGAAGGAAGAGGCGGTGACGGTGTACCCAGCAGATGTGGTGCTGTTCGAGGGCATCCTGATGTTCTACTCCCAGGAGATCAGGGACCTGTTCCAGATGAAGCTGTTTGTGGACACAGACGCAGACACACGGCTCTCACGCAGGGGTGAAACCTTAGACATATATTATTATATTCACTATTTCATTGGTTGAAACACATCATACTTGTGAGTTGTACAAAAATACCAGGGGGCTTCCAATACAGGGCCTGGAGGGCATGAATGGGAACCGGATGTAGAAGTCTATTAGTTTTGTAAGAATCTCTTCCGTGAAATCATACTGAAAGCTCCACTCCTGTTCTGTGTTCCCTCCCCAGTGCTCCGAGACATCAGCGAGCGAGGAAGGGACCTGGAGCAGGTGCTAACGCAATACATAACCTTTGTTAAGCCAGCCTTCGAAGAGTTCTGTCTGCCAGTGAGTACCTAGCTATGATACTGCCACAACACGTATTCTAAGAGCCTTGGATCAATCAAATGATATCAATAGCTAGGTTTCCATCCACTTGTCGACAGATTTTCATGCGAATATTCTCAAATCTGCGTTTTTTCTGCAAGATATGTTTCCATTAACCTCTTGCTCCTACCCGACACGCAGGCGTCCCATCTAGACCTCTGGAAATGCAAATGCACTACGCTAAATGCTAATAGCACTCGTTAAAACTCAAACGTTCATTAAAATACACATGCAGGGTATTGAATTAAAGCTACACTCGTTGTGAATCCAGGCAACAAGTCAGATTTTTAAAATGCTTTTCGGCGAAAGCATGAGAAGCTATTATCTGATAGCATGTAACACCCCAAAAGACCCGCAGGGGACGTAAACAAAATAATTAGCATAGTCGGCGCAACACAAAACGAACAAATAAAACATTCATTACCTTTGACCATCTTCTTTGTTGGCACTCCTAGATGTCCCATAATCACTATTGGGTCTTTTTTTTCGATTAAATCGGTCCATATATAGCCTAGATATCGATCAACGAAAAATATTGCGTTTTATAACGTGACGTCATTTTTCAAAATTAATAAAGTCGACGATAAACTTTCACAAAACACTTTGAAATACTTTTGTAATTCAACTTTAGGTATTAGTAAACGTTAATAAGCGATCAAATTGATCACGAGGCGATGTATATTCTATAGCTGTACGTCTGGAAATAATGTCCGGGTAAATCTCAACCAAAATATCCGGTCGGAGACCTGAAGAAATGTGCTGTCTCTTCTTCGTTTGACCAAGAAACAAAGCCTAGGCAAATGACAAGACTGTTGACATCGTGTGGAAGCTGTAGGTATTGCAACCTCGGCCCCATTTAATGTGGATCACCTTTATCAATCGGTTGAAGTGGCGCATGGATATATTTTTCCATTTTCAGTGATCAGATTTTCCTGCACGTTCTGTTATAGTCACAGCTGTGATTTAACCAGTTTTATAAACGTCTGAGTGTTTTCTATCCACACATACTAATCATATGCATATACTATATTCCTGGCATGAGTAGCAGGGCGCTGAAATGTTGCGAGATTTTTAACAGAATGTTAGAAAAAGTAGAGGGTCGACTTAAGAGGTTAACCTGTCTAGGACTGGCGGAACCCCTCGCCAACAACCAATGAAATTGCAGGGTGCCAAATACAAATCTCATAAATCAAATTTCTCAAACATAGAAGTATTAGGCACCATTTTAAAGATACAATTCTCGTCAATGCAGCCACAGTGTCTGATTCCAAAAATACTTTACAGCGAAAGCTCCACAAACGATTGTTAGGTCACCACCAAGCCACAGAGAAACCCAGCCATTTTTCCAGCCAAAGAGAGGAGTCACAAAAAGCACAAATAGAGATAAAAATTAATCACTAACTTTTGATCTTCATCAGATGACACTCATAGGACTTCATGTTACACAATACATGTATGTTTTGTTCAATAAAGTGTTTTATATAAATATGCAATCTCATTTTACATTGGCACGTTACGTTCAGTAGTTCTAAAACATGCGGTGATTGTGCAGAGAGCCACACGAATTCACAGAAATACTCATTATAAATGTTGATGAAAATTTTAGTGTTATGCATGGAATTTTTTAGATGCGCTTCGCCTTAATGCAACCGCTGTGTCAGAAAAAGCATAATCTGAGAACGGCGTTCAGAGCCCAAACCAGCCAGAGAAATATCAGCCATGTTGGGTAGTCAACATTATTCATAAATAGCATTATAAATATTCACTTAGCTTTGATCTTCATCAGAATGCACTCCCAGGAATCGCAGTTCGGGCGTTTGGTAAACAAATCCAAAAGAGCGATTTGGTCCAGTCGGACGACACGTTCAAAAGGTTATATTACAGGTTGAAGATTCTATACTTAGTTTGACAAGTTGCTATCTTTAGGGTGTTTTTATCATAAAAGTTCAATAATGTTCCAACCGGAGAATTCCATTGTCTGTAGAAAAGCCATGGAACGAAAGCTAACTCTCTCGTGACTGCGCGTCATGAGGCTGTGACACTGCCAGATCACTGACTCAAAGAGCTCTCATTCAGTCCCACCTCACAGTAGAAGCATCATTCAAGTTTCTAAAGACAGTTGACATCTAGTAGAAGCCTGTATTCGATGGGGCTGAGTTCAAAAACTACACACCTCAGATTTCCCACTTCCTGTCTGGATTTTTTTCTCAGGTTTTTGCCTGCCATATGTGTTCTGTTACACTCAGACATCATTCAAACAGTTTTAGAAACTTCAGTGTTTTCTATGTAAATCTACTAATAATATGCATATTTTAGCTTCTGGGCCTGAGTAGCAGGCAGTTCACTCTGGGCATGCTATTCATCCAAAAGTGAAAATACTGCCCCCTATCCCAAAGAAGTTAAATTGACTTGTTGTGGATAAAAGGCTGTGCGTGATGTAGTGCACATAAAAATTACTTTTGCGGTTAAATTCCCATGCATTTTCAACTGTACTGATGGTTTTGTCGCTACAAAAGTTATTTAGCGAATATACCCACTGGTCAGCGTTTCAGCCAACAGCTCTCAGATACAGTGCAGGTATAACCTACATGATTAGATTATTATGGATTTAAAAAAGCACGGTTATTTTTATTTGTCAAACTGCAGCCAAGACTTGATCATGTCAGCAGAATAAGTCGCTCAATATTTATTGGAAAGAAGCATCAAGCTTGCATTTTCGCCACCCTGTGAAGTTCATCGTAGCTTATTTAATTTGTAGCCTAATAAACTGCATGCTTTCCTGAGTCATAGTGGGAGGACCACACAGCATATCATTGCGTGACTCCAAGTTTATCATATAAAATATCATGGTTATTATATCAATGTTTGCCCATAGTTTCCATCATTTCTCACAATACATTTTACAGACATGAAAAGATCCCACCTTGTCAAGCGTATTTTGTTGACAGTTGGAAAGTTTACAGACATTTGTTGTTTCCATCTGGAACAACAAACATCTAGTGACAATTTTTTTTCTGACATGTACTATACTCACATAACCAGGTTCCCAGCCAACCTTTTTATTGTCAGTCGTCTCTGACCTCCTCTTAAATGGTATTGAACACCCTGGCCCTGATTTCGTAAAAAAATATATATATTTCACCATTCTTTAACCAGGTAGGCCGGTTGAGAACAAGTTCTCATTTACAATTGCGACCTGGCCAAGATGAAGCAAAGCAGTGTGACAAAAACAACAGTTACACATGGGATAACAAACGTACAGTTAACAACACAATAGAAAAATCTGTATAAAGTGTGCGCAAATGAAGTAAGGAGGTAAGGCATTAAATAGGCCATAGTGGCGAAGTAGTTACAATTTAGCAATTAACACTGGAGTGATATGTGCAGATGAGGATGTGCAAGTAGAAATACTGGTGTGCAGAAAAACAACTAATATGGAGTAGGTAGTTGGTTGGATGGGCTATTTACAGATGGGCTGTGTACAGCTTCAGCGCTCGGTAAGCTGCTCTTACAACTGATGTTTAAAGTTAGTGAGGGAGATATGTCTCCAACTTCAGTGATTTAAAAAAAGAAAAAATCGTTCCAGGCATTGGCAGCAAAGAACTGGAAGTAAAGGTGGCCAAAGGAGGTGTTGGTTTTGGGGATGACCAGTAAAATATACTTGCTGGAGCGCGTGC
Organism: Oncorhynchus gorbuscha; assembly: GCF_021184085.1. Classification (NCBI taxonomy): domain Eukaryota; kingdom Metazoa; phylum Chordata; class Actinopteri; order Salmoniformes; family Salmonidae; genus Oncorhynchus; species Oncorhynchus gorbuscha. The sequence goes on from NC_060178.1 coordinate 48,923,649, forward strand.
TATGGGTGGGTGTTGCTATGGAGACCAGTGAGCTGAGATGGTGGAGCTTTACCTAGCAAAGACTTATAGATGACCTGGAGCCCAGGGATGCGGTAGCGAGGACCAGCCAACGAGAGCATACAGGTCGCAGTGGTGTGTAGTATATGAGGCTTTGGTGACAAAACGGATTGCACTGTGATAGACTGCATCCAATTTGCTGAGTAGAGTGTTGGAGGTTATTTTGTAAATGACATCACTGAAGTCAAGGATCAGTAGGATGGTCAGTTTTACGAGGGTATGTTTGGCAGCATGAGTGAAGGAGGATTTGTTGCGATATAGGAAGCCGACTCTAGATTTAATTTTGGATTGTAGATGCTTAATGTTAGTCTGGACGGAGAGTTTACGGTCTAACCAGACACCTAGGTATTTGTAGTTGTCCACATATTCTAAGTCAGAACCGTCCAGAATAGTGATGCTAGTTGTGCGGGCAGCGATCGGTTGAAGCGCATGCATTTAGTTTTACTAGCATTTAAAACAGTTGGAGGCCACGGAAGGAGAGTTGTATGGCATTGAAGCTCGCTTGGAGGTTTGTTAACAGTGTCCAAAGAAGGGCCAGAAGTATACAGAATGGTGTCGTCTGCGTCGAGGTGGATCAGAGAATCACCCGCAGCAACCGCGACATCACTGATCTATACAGAGAAAAGAGTTGGACTGAGAATTGAACCCTGTGGCACCCCCATAGAGACTGCCAGAGGTCCAGACAATAGGCCCTCCGATTTGACACACTGAACTCTGTCTGAGAAGTAGTTGGTGAACCAGGCGAGGCAGTCATTAGAAAAACCAAGGCTATTGAGTCTGCCGATAAGAATACGGTGATTGACAGAGTCGAAAGCCTTGGCCAGGTCAACGAATACAGCTGCACAGTACTGTATTTTATCAATTACGGTTATGATATCGTTTAGACCTTGAGTGTGGCTGAGGTGCACTCATGACCAGCTTGGAAACTGGATTGCATAGCGGCAATGGTACGGTGGGATTCGAAATGTTCAGTGATCCGTTTATTGACTTGGCTTTCAAAGACTTTAGAAAGGCAGGGCAGGATGGATATAGGTCTAACAGTTTGGGTCTAGAGTGTCTCCCCCTTTGAAGAAGGGGATGACCGCGGCCCCTTTCCAATCTTTAGGAATCTCAGACGATATGAAAGAGGTTGAACAGACTAGTAATAGGGGTTGCAACAATGGCGACAGATAATTTTAGGAAGAGAGGGTCCAGATTGTCTAGCCCAGCTGATTTGTAGGAATACAGATTTTGCAGCTCTATCAGAACATCAGCTGTCTGGATTTGGGTGGGGGAGGCTTGGGCCAGTTGCTGCGGGGGGTGCAGAGCTGTTGGCCGGGGTTGGGGTAGCCAGGTGGAAAGCATGGCCAGCCGTAGAGAAATGCATATTGAAATGCTCAATTATCGTGGATTTATCGGTAGTGACGATGTTTCCTAGCCTCAGTGCAGTGGGCAGCTGGGAGGAGGTGCTCTTAGTCTCCGTGGACTTTATTGTCCCAAAAGTTTTTGGAATTATTAATGCAGGATGCAAATTTCTGTTAGGAAAGCAAAGGCTAGCTTTTTCAAACTGACTGTGTATATTGATTCCTGACTTCCCTGAAAAGTTGCATATTGCGGGGACTATTCGATGCTAGTGCAGTACGCCACAGGCTGTTTTTGTGCTGGTCAAGTCTGGAGTGAACCAAGAGCTATATCTGTTCTTAGTTCTCCATTTTTTGAAAGGGGCATGTTTATTTAAGATGGTGAGGAAAGCCCTTTTAAAGAAGAACCAGGAATCCTTTATTGACGGGATGAGGTCAATATCCTTCCAGGATACCCGGGCCAGGTCAATTAGAAAGGCCTACTCGCAGAAGTGTTTTAGGGAGCGTTTGACAGTGATGAGGGGTGGTCGTTTGACCATGGACACAGGCAATGAGGCAGTGGTCACTGAGATCCTGGTTGAAGACAGCAGAGGTGTGTTTAGAGGGCAGGTTGGTCAGGATGATACCTACGAGTGTGCCCATGTTTACGGATTTGTGGTTGTACCTGGTAAATTCCTTGATAATTTGTGTGAGATTGAGGGCATCTAGCTTAGATTGTAAGACGGCCGGGGTGTTAAGCATATCCCAGTTCAATTCACTTAGGGTGTCCAGGGCACAGCTGGGGGGTCTATAACAAGCGGCAACAGTGAGGGACTTATTTCTGGAGAGAGATTTTTTTAAAGTAGAGGCTCTAACTGTTTGGGCATAGCCCTGGATAGTGTGACAGAACACTGCAGGCTATCTCTGCAGTAGATTGCAACTCTTCCCCCTTTAGCAGTTCTTTCTTGACAGAAAATGTTGTAATTGGGGGTGAAAATTTCAGACTTTTTGGTGGCCTTCCTAAGCCAGGATTCAGTCATGGCTCGGACATCCGGGTTGGCGGAGTGTGCTAAAGCAGTGAATAAAGCAAACGTAGGGAGCAGGCTTCTGATGTTAACATGCATTAACCCAAGGCTTTTATGGTTACAGAAGTCAACCAATGAGAGTGCCTGGGGACACACAGGGCCTGGGTTAACCTCTACATCAATAGAGGAGGAGGATGAGGGTACTGCTAAAGGCTATAAGAACTGGTCGTCTAGTGCATTGGGAACAGCGAAAAAAGGAGCTGATTTCTGGGCGTGGTAGGATAGATTCAGGGCATAACGTACAGACATGGGTATGGTAGGGTGCGAGTACAGTGGAGGTAAAACCAGGCATTGAGTGATGATGAGAGGTTGCATCTCTCTCTGACCACACCCAGTTAAGCTGGGTGTGGTCTCCGCATGTGGGGTGGGGTGGGGCAAAGGAGCTATCTGAGGCATGTTGAGCGGGACTAGGGGCTCCGCAGTAAAATAAAACAGTGATGGCTACCCTAAACAACAGTATACAAGGCATATTGACATTCGAGAGAGGCATAAAGCAATCGCAGGTGTTGAGTGGGAGAGCTAGACAACGGGTAAGACAACAACAACAACTGGTAAATGGCGATGACTGGGCAGAGGGTCAGTTAGCTACACACAGGGCCTGAGTTCGAGGCTGGGGCCAACAGATAAACAAAATGAAGTACCGTGTTAATGAACAGTCCAGCAGGAATCAGCTGTGTAGCCGAGTGATCATAGGGTCCAATGAGCTGCAATAGATGAAACAGGGAGCCGTTCGGTAGTTGTTACTATGCTAGGCGAGCGGGAGACGCGGCGTTCAGGAAGCTAGCGGCCGAAATGCGTCAGCAAACCAGTCGTGATGGATCGACGGGGCTCCGTGTCGACAAAGGGTTCAGGCCAATTGGCAAGCGTTATTGTAGTTGGTGTACTTCGTTTCCTAGCCGGGAGATGGGCCTAGCTTGAAGCTAACTGGTGCTTGCTTCTGGACAAGGGCGTTAGCCACAATAACCACTCGGTAGCAGATGGCTAGCTGCGGTGTTCCGGTGTAATGGTCCAGCGCTTGCAGCAAGAATCCGGTGATGTAGTGGAAAAAGCAGTCTGATATTCTCAGGGCTGATATCGCGCTGTGCAGACTGGCAGGGCAAAAGCAGCTGGTGTCTGCGCTAAAGGTAAAGGCCGCTAGCAGTGGCTAACAATGACTAAATAGCGAGTAACTAATCGGCTGGCTAGCCTCTGATGGAGATCCAGTTATAAGGTCTCAAAAATAGCAGATCCTTACCACATTGGGTGAGGCAGGTTGCAGGAAGGTATATTTAATTTGAAAATGGAAGAAATGTATGCAAAAATAATGAATATGTACATGGGACAAAAAACAAACGCGTCTTACTGCTACGCCATCTTGGTTAAGATGTGATTCAGATCGTATTGCTAAACATGTTTATTTCTTCACCCTCTGTAGACCAAGAAGTGTGCTGATGTGATCATTCCTAGAGGAGCAGATAATCTTGGTGAGTTTCTGGCTATTTGTTTCTCAAGATTGCTGCCTTATGTAAGCAAGCAGGCTGTTATGTGACAAACTTCACTGACTCATTCTTGGACACATCTCCCTATAGAGAGTCTGTCATTGACATCGTTAATCAGTCCAGTCTCTTACCCTGCGATGGTAAACTTACTCAAGGCGGATGTGAATGTGATGGCTGTTTTGTTTATTCTACTGTCTTGAGATAGCTGTTGTGGTCTGTGATTGGTGAGACCTATACATGGGAAGCAGACTAGATTAGCTGTTTTGTCCTGGGAATGTTTCAGACTATCTCTGTTTTGGAATGGCAAGGTCAATTGTAGATTTTTCAAAACAACATGTATTTGCAAAGAGTGGTGCTTTTAAACTCTGGAACATGTTCTGCTTAAATTTGATCTGAATAAAAGAGGAATGGAACACCGTTACAGATTATCCTTCAATGTGCCCCCTCCTCTCTCTCCTTAACAGTTGCCATAAACCTTATAGTTCAGCACATCCAGGACATTCTGAACGGTGGTCTGACCAAACGCCTGAACAGCAGCCTTAACGGTTACGGAACTCCCCGGAAACGGCAGGTGTCAGAGTCCAGCAGTCGGCCCCACTAACTGCACCGGCCCTCTCTGAACACCAGGGAGCTGGGGATCGATGGAAGAGGGCTCATCTGTACATACCTACCACCTGTCTGCTACACTGTATTTAAATAACAAACAAAAAACAACAACTTAAAAAAAAAAACTCTCTAGCAAGAATATGCAAGGCCTTCATTTGATTATTTTTTTTTGACTGGATGATGAAATGTTTTGTAAGGGAGAAAGGAACTGTTTTTCAGTTCAAAGGTGAAGCAGTTATTTTATTTATGTATTTTTATTTGATATTCTGGCCCCTTTTTGAGCTTGCAGATGTTAATAAATGAGGAGGACGTTGGGTTGAGCTTGAGACCTTGCTGTGTGTTCAGTGGTCAGTGCATTTTGATTGGTCATGTTGTCTGTCTTTCTGTACTGTTCGTTTGGAATGGAAGGAAGGACCTGTGACAGATTTGATTTGTTACCGAGGGAACTCCAAGACACACACTACATGATCTTGGAAACTATCCAAGAACCCGAGATGCAAAACTGAACGCAATTCACCTCTGTAGATTCCGATTTAGCAATGATTTGATTAACTGACGTTGATATACCTTAGAGCACTAATCATGTTTGACATGGTATAGGATACCACTTCTCGCATTCCTTTACTCTGTTATCCCCCTTTATCCTTTGCCTCAGTGTTACAAGCCTACTCTTGAGCGAGTGAAAGGGAAAATGTTCACAGAGTATCTGCCTTTTGCTCACCAATTCAATGGATCTAAGCAACTTAATCTCCATCTGAAAGAAGAAAAAAAACGGAACTACTTGACTTCACAAATCAAAGCAGTGTTCTTAGTTTGTACATAGTGTGGTATTATTTACCCTCCCGATGTTGCACTTTTTCAATCATTTTTCAGTGCTTTCACAGTATTTGCTTGTTACCATGCATCTTGGAACAAACAACCTAAATGTCAGAACGTAAACTGAGATTGATTTGTCTTTTTCAATCTTTACCTCGGACCGGTTTTGTGTATGGTGGCTGACAACCCCACCAAATAAATCAACCGCGTTCTGTACTTGGCCACATGGCCCCTCTGAAACCGTTACGCTGTAGTTTGTGATGCCCCCATGACAATATAATTCTTTCAGGGTTCCTACTTATAACATTTTTTTATTTTAAAGCTCTTGAATGATGGGATCACTAGAATGCCTCTGTCTGAACATCTGTGAAGTACATCTTCTTTACATAATGTTCTATCATTGAAAGGGTTCATTTGATAGCGGTGTTTTTAAGCCTACAAATATTGTAGGTTGTCTTGAACTGCAGGATTTGAGGTAAATTTGCACTTTTAAAAAAGATGGTGATTGTCCACATTAGTAACAATTGATTCAACAAGCATTAATATATTTAGTTGCTCTTTAGAACTAATTAACAGTGTATTTCATCAATGTACAACTCTGCTTTGTTTTTTTTTCTACTACTTTTGCACCACCAAAACATTTTCCTTTAGGAGTAGGCTCTCGGGTCATTCATATACTTGAATTCCACGTCAAATTGCCCACCATATATTGTTTCATTTATTAGGGATGTATTCAAGTCAATCAAAATATACTGCAATATTCCCAGACTGATAAAAAAATGAGGTTATGGTCTTAACATTCACTCACTGAATTGTGCTAGTAGTGTTATACTAAAGGTTGTACTGTATTGCAATGGGTAGTCTACGGTTACAATATTGTTTTGCTTTCAGACATATAGATATTTTTAAAAAGTCCTGACTGCTGTGATGTTTCCTACCTCAACATATTTGATACCTGTATGCAAAGTGTATACTGTAGTTATTTTTCTTCTAATTTCCAGGGCCAATGACGGGCATGTCACAATGTTGTTGTCCATCAGTGCATCATCAATACTTTTGCTATTGTTAGCTTCAAATTGATTGACCATTGAAATGAGAAATGGTTTCTAAAGTACTGTGTTCACTCCATGATTTAGCTCTCTAATTTGTGAGATGTAGAACTAGAGAAAGTGAACTTATTGATTCACACAGCACAGGAACTTGAGATTTTGCCTTTGAAGAGAAAGGAAAGACTATGAATATAACCCTAAACACTAGTAATACGATGCCTCACTTAAGTGTGGAGGAAATGGCCTAACTTTAATTTCAAAGGCCTTCAAAAAGTCAGTCAAGTAGTATCTATCTGCCATCTTGCAGACGTTCAGTAACAAATTAATTCCCTTGCTCAAATATATTATAGTCCGAAAGGCTGTGGATTGTCTGTATTTATGAAGCAAATGTTGCTTTGTGTATTATTGCATACATTTAGCTTCAATGTTGGTGATGAAATCTGCTGTAAATCTCTGCTCATTTAACTCAATGACATGATACCATATGTGCTACTTGCTTACAAGAGCTAGCTAGCTATTGTGCTGTATTTGTTCCATGATCAGGGTGTAACAGTGAATCAATGAGACAGTCAACTGCCTCAGTGTGAACACTGACTATGTATTTTAGAATCAAACACATTGAAAATAGTAATGTGCTATACAGCAGTGGTGGAAAAAGTACCCCATCCCTTCTGCCTCTGATCTGGTGCACACTCCTGACACTCAGACATCATTTACAAAATATGCATTTGTGTTTAGTGAGTCCCCCAGATCAGAGGCAGATCTTGATAACTGTGAATTGGACCATTTTTCTGTCCTGCTAAGCATTTAAAATGTAATGAGTACTTGGTGTCAGGTATGGTATGGAGTAAAAAGTACATTCTTTTCTTTAGGAATGTAGTGAAGTAAAAGTTGTCAAAAATATAAATAGTAAAGTACAGATACCTCAAAAACTGACTTAACCAGTACTTTAAAGTATTTGTACTTAAGTACTTTACACCACTGCTATACAGTATGTGAAGAATGAGGCCTTTGACACATAGCGCAGGCATTGTTGTACATGGCTCTAGCATGGAAGAGACCTGTGATGAGAGAGGAATAAATAGTATGACTATAACCAAAACTATTACCAGACCAACAAGTAAAACAGAAAACCAGGTTACCTATCAAGTTGTGATGACCATGACTTTACTGGTTTAACTGAAAGTTGAAATTATTAAACAGTAAAAAGTAGGGAGATTTTCTGGTTGACACACCTGGATATGACTACATGAATACAAGAGAATTCATAACTTTATTATAATGTACATGTATTATCAAACAGGTTGTGTATCAGGAAACTGCAATCAAATAATGAAATAAAGTTTTTGTACTATGTATGCTATGTGTATGTGCTTTCTTTACGAGATTCAGAGATGGACAAAACAATAGAATTTGATTGCCAGTCATATGGAATATGCAGAATAGAATAATATAAAAGATCAGTGAAACCCAATCATGAAATAACATGATGTTTTAGTCATGGAAAGATCGATCTATTACTTTGGTTTAAGTGACATCGCTGGTTAAAATCAGAGATCGTTGAGGAGATGGAGAAACTCAATAAGAAATCATTTTAACGTTGCCCACGCGTCGTCAATGGGCTGCGCGCTGCATTCTGGGAGACTACGGGACAAGGAGTGCACTCCTTCAAGCAGTCAATTGGGCGCTTGCGCAAAAACACAACATTAGCATGAATTACGTCAACAATAACTACAATATTTCGAATATTTTCCGAGATGTGAGATAATGAACTTGTTTTCTGTAAAATAATATAGCTTGAAAATCGTGACATTGCGTACTTTCGAGGAAAATAGGCAGGTTGTCGACTCATACCCTGACTTTCAGACGGAATTGCGTGACGATTCTCTTAGCAACCGCCTGATACAGCATAACCACGGGAACGCGATTGGTTAACAGTCGGCTGGGTGGGGCGTAATTACGTCTCTATTCTCGGCTGGTGGGATTCCTATTTCCTCCATTCTAAGTATCTGTTCAAATCCACATGCTGCGTTCAAAACAACTGGGAACTTGGAATTAAAACTAGCTCCGACTCTGAAAAACAGAGCTCGGACTTTACGACCAGATGATCACTGACGCCATGATTTGACCTCATATTGTTCCAAGTAACCAGTTGATTTGAACGCAGCAACACACGGCTGATCCTGACATCATTGCAGAAATATTGTAGGTGGTAGGCGTGGTGAAGTTCTTAAGGTCCTTGTGTAATTGTTAATGTGATATTATACCCCCTAGCTCGATTGTCCATTGTTTGTAATCTATGTATGCTTGTGTTCCCTCATGTGCTTTATGTATTGATTTGTTGTTAATAAAAACAATAATAATAATAATAATAAAAAGGTGTGGTGAAGTTCTCGGAGCTGGAGCCTTGCACCGAGGGTCAGGATAAAGATGAGTCTGTGGCAGTCGGAGTGAAGTTTTTGGAAAAAGTGGACCCTTGCGTTTTGAATGATACGTTTTTTTCTACCAGGTAAGTTGACTGAGAACATGTTCTCATTTACAGCAATGACCTGGGGAATAGTTACAGGGGAGAGATGAATGAGCCAATTGTAAATTGGGGATGATTAGGTGACTATGATGGTATGAGGTGCAGCTTGGGAATTTAGCCAGGACACCAGGGTTAACACCACTACTCTACGATAAGTACCATGGGATCTTTAGTGACCACAGAGAGTCAGGACACCCATTTAACTTCCCATCCGAAAGACAGCACCCTACACAGGGGAATTGGGATATTTCTTTAGACTAGAGGAAAGAGTGCCCCCTCCTGGCCCTCCAAAACCACTTCCAGCAGCATCTTGTCTCCAATCCAGGGACTGACCAGGACCAACCCTGCTTAGCTTCACAAGCAAGCCAGCAGTGGGATGCAGGGTGGTCTTCTGCTGGAATACCACCCTGTGGTGTCAGGGTGGGTGAAAACAGAGTTGAGTGCTGCGGAATCGGTGAAGGTAACCAGAAGTGGTGTTGTAATAATTGTTTGTTTTTTTGCTGGTCAGACGGAGCAGGCGCTCTGTGTTCAAGGAATGGGGGCAAGAGAATTGTTTTGCTCTCGAGAAAAGTACACCATTGAAAGGAGTGAATACTGGGGTAGCGGTAAATGTGGAAGCTGACCAACTAAAGGGGAAGATTCCCAGCGTTTGATGCTTGTTGTTTGGTGCGACGCAGGCAGTGTGGCATGAGTGTTGAAACAGAAGTCATTATCTAACATTCCAGTGTTAATGCTAAATTGTAATAATTTCGCCACTATGGCCTATTTATTGCCTTACCTCCCTAATCTTACTACATTTACACATACTGTATATAGATGATTTTAATTTTGTGTTATTGACTGTATGTTTGTTTATCCTATGTGTGTCTGTACTGTTGTTATTGTCGCACTGCTTTGCTTCATCTTGGCCAGGTCGCAGTTGTAAATGAGAACTTGTTCTCAACTGGCCTACCTGGTTAAATTAAGGTGAAATAAAAAAAAATGTTCTTTTGAGTTTTTATGTTGAGTCTTTGCCCGACAAAGTGATGTTAGGATATATAAGTTATCCTGTGCGAGCTTTTGTGCCCGAATACATTAGGTTGTTACAGGTGTCAAGCTTATGGGCATGTGGCAGCAGTGTGTATGTAGGTGGGAGGTCCCTAGGTGTGAGAAGTGTGCAGAAGGTCATGAGACAAAGGAATGTATAGCATTGGGGAAAGTAGTGGTATGTGTTAATTGTAGGGGTGCCCATGGGGCTGGGATTCAGAAATGTCCCGTGCGAGACAGGCAGGCTGAGATTTCCAGGGTTAGAGTAGTGCAGGAGGACTGTGGATTGTGGACTACAGAAATAAGAGGACCGAGCACGCCCCCATCTTCATCAACAGGTAACCAAATGGTTATGCGGACTATTTGCATTGTGCCCCCCCCCCCCTCACACACACACACCTCTTGTTACGCTGCTGCTACTCTCTGTTGATCGAATATGCATAGTCACTTTTTGATTTGATTTATCAACTGTACTGCAGGGCTGGACCGTAAGTCACAGACAATAGAGGTTGTGGTGGCAGCTGCAGAGAGGTATTTGGGTGTGCGAGACTTGACATCAGAAGAGTTACAGGGTGTGTCAAGTGGTGGTGTCCCATCCTTTCAGGCTGCAGGCCTTAGATGGTAGGGTATTTGTTGTATTCATTCGTTTTTTTTTGTTTTTTTTTCTCATTTTTTCAAGCAAAGTATAAGGGAGTTATACTCCAGTCGAGTAGGTGGCGGTAATGCAACATTTATTGGATGTTAAACCTCATCGAATAAGATGACATCACTGCAATGCGACAACTCGTATGAGATCACAGAGAAGCGCCCCCTCACGCATGCGTGTTCAGATTTTCTAAAATACCGTCAAGGAAGCAGTGTGCTTTCGTTGATTCTCAAGGACCGCGCAAACACTGAATTTGCAGTTTATAATGTCAACGAGTGACTTTTATTTGAGATATTATGTCGGGCACAAGGGAAAGTTTGGACACGAGTTCTTGGAATTTGAGTTTAGACCAGACGGTAAGTTAGGCGGCAATTTGACTAATTAGCAACATTAGCCAGCTAGCTAAGCATGCAAACGACTGCTTGCTAGCGGCATTTCCAAATTTATTTTATCGCAATTATAGCTAGTTTTTGTATTCGTGTGTTCAGTTATAACATGATCTCAGAAATACTTCAATTGCATAGTTAACCATAACCTCACTCGTTTATTGTATCCAGTTAGCTGTGTAGCTGGTTAGCAAACTAATGTATCCAAAATGCTTGGTTAGTTTACAGTAGGTTTAAACACTTCTGTGAACTAACGTTAACTAGTTATAAACAAATAACTTCTATTCAACAATAGCAGTGTATCAGCATTAACAACAAACGTGACGATAACGCAATAAATGTGACTATCTTTTCAGGTAAGCTGAGATACGCGAACAACAGCAACTACAAGAATGATGTCATGATCAGGAAAGAGGTAACTTATCAAACTTACACTGAACAAGGATATAAACGCAACATGAAACAATTTCAAAGATTTTACGGAGTTAGAGTTCATAAAAGGAAATCAGTAAATTCCTTAGGGCCTAAGCTATGGATTTCACATAGCCGCGAATACAGATTTGTATCGATCACAGAAACCTTTAAAAAAAAGGTAGAGGCATGGTTCAGAACTAGTCAGTAGCTGATGTGACTGCCATTTGCAGCGCGATACATCTCCTTCGCATAGAGTTGATTGTGGCCTGTGGAATGTTGTTCCACTCTTCAATCTCTGTGCGAAGTTGCTAGATATCGGTGGGGACTGGAACATGCTGTCGTACATGTTGACCCAGAGCATCCCAAAAATGCTCACATGTCTGGTGAGTATGCAGGCCATGGAAGAGCTGGGACATGTTAAGCTTCCAGGAATTGTGTACAGATCCTTGCTACATGGGGCCGTTCGTTATCATGGAGAAACATGAGGTGATTGTGTCGGATGAATGGCACGCCAATGGGCCTCAACATCTCATCACGGTATCTCTGTGCATTCAAATTGCCATTGATAAAATGTAATTGTGTTCATTGTCTGTAGTTTATTCCCGCCCATACCATAACCCCACCGCCACCATAGGGCAATCTGTTCATAAAGTTGACATCAGCAAAACGCTTGCCCACATGTCTGCCATCTGCCCGGTACAGTTGAAACCAGGATTCATCTGTGAAGCGCAACACTTCTCCAGTATGCCAGGTGCCAACTGAAGTTGGTTATGACACCGAACTGCAGTCAGCTCAAGGCCCTGGTGAAGACAACTAGTACGCACATGAGCTTCTCTCAGACAGTTTGTGCAGAAATTCTTCGGTTGTGCAAACCCAGTTTCATCAGCTGTCAATGGCCGGTCTCAGACAATCCTGCAGGTGTAGAAGTTGGATTTCGAGGTCCTGGGCTGGTGTGGTTACACGTGGTCTGCGGTTGTTAGGCTGGATGGACCTACAAACATTTTTCTAAAAGGACAAAGGGGGGTGGCTTATGGTAGAGAAATGCACATTAAATTCTCTGGCAACAGCTCTGGTGGACACTCCTGCCGTCAGCATGACAATTGCACGCTCCCTCAACTTGAGACATCTGTGGCACTGTGTTGTGATAACTGCACATTTTAGTGGTATTTTATTATTCCCAGCACAAGGTGCACCTGTGTAATGATCCTGCTGTTTAATACGCTTTTTGATGTGCCACACCTGTCAGGTGGATGGATTATCTTGGTAATGGAGAAATGCTCACTAAGAGATGCAAACAAATTTGTGCACAACATTTGAGAAAAAAGCTTTTTTTGTGCCTATGGAACGATTCTTGAATCTTTTATTTTAACTAATGAAACATGGGACCAACACTATACATGTAGCTTTATTCTTTCTTTCATGTTTTAAAGGATTTCTTGGTTACATTGATCCGTGTATGGCCCATCAATCCAATTTCTATGTGGGATGCTGCTTCAAACGATTGAAAATGCCATCAAAACCTAATTGGGATTGTTCTCCACTATAGGCGTACGTACACAAAAGTGTGATGGAGGAACTGAAGAGGATCATAGATGACAGTGAGATCACCAAGGAAGATGATGCACTGTGGCCACCCCCAGACAGAGTGGGCAGACAGGTCTGTCCATTCACTCACACGTACCTAAATAAATACTGATACTTGTAAAAGCATGGTGTATGTTGAGGAAAGCAGAGCGTCTCCTACTTATTGTGCTCTTGGTAATGTCTAGCCACGCCTGTTTACTTAGTGATTTTAGCTCTCATGGGGTTGTGACCTCGGTCCCGTCCTCATCAGACTTATACAAATCTGTCCAACAAAATGAATGTGACCGGTGTTCAATTCTGACCCTTTCATCACAAGATAGGACCTGGGCATAACCCCAGAAAGTTGCAAATATTTAGTCAAAGTTATTTTATTCATGGCTTCAATTACTAATCGTGTCTGGGGAGAGTTAACTTTTCTGAACTCTTAGGAGCTGGAGATCGTCATTGGGGATGAGCACATTTCCTTCACAACTTCCAAGATTGGTTCCTTGATTGATGTCAACCAGTCGAAGTAAGTAATAATACTACCTCAAATGATCTGGGAACTCTTGGAAGGATATATTCCTCAAATTTCCAAATGGACTCCTAGCCTCTATTTAGTAGACACTGGTTGAGAACTGAAGATTTCATAGATGTAAGCAGAATAGTGTAAATTATACCTAGCTTACACCTATGTAATGCATTCAGTTCTGCATAGTGGGGTTGATGTGGAATTGGGGGGGCCAGCTTCCTAAAAACAAGTTGTGTTTTCCAGGGACCCAGAAGGCCTCCGCGTGTTCTACTACCTGGTCCAGGATCTGAAATGTCTTGTCTTCAGTCTCATTGGGCTACACTTCAAGATCAAGCCCATCTAAGAGGAGTGGATGGTTTTTATCTGTTGGAAAATGTTTTATGTTTGCGCCGATTACAACATTTGTACATTTGCTTTTGGTCGATCTGTTCTTTTATTTTTATTTTAAATAAATGATTGGAAAAATGCCATGTTTTAATAGCCTTGATTATCTATACATTTTTACAGTTACTTACTGGAAGCCATAGCTGTGGTTTGGTTGATCTTTGGTAGTATGAAAAACAGGTTGGAGAATTGCACACTACACTCTGTTGCTCTTGCCATACAGAGGTCAGTTTATTTCAGCATTTAGCTGAGCACACATGAACAGGAAGTTGTTAAAGGTGGGCTGAACTTCCTGATTTGGCCTCTGTTTCAATTCTCATTAGGAAATGTGACAGAATGAGATTGTGTGTCCTTTGGTCTGGGTGTCACTTGAAAGTGTATGTGTTCAAATATGGGAAGCGTTTGTATTTCCACTGCCAAAACAGTACACAGTCAGTCACCCTTCTAGATAACTTGAAACTGTCTAACCAGGTCTTGTCTGGTAGTAGCCTAGACCAGGGTGTACGTTCTGGTTTTTGTCCTAGCACTACACAGCTGGGGGGGGGGGTGCGTCAGTTAAAGGACTGTCAATAAATAATGCAATGTAAATGAGACGTCATGTTGTACACCTTTGACCATGGGTAATCCGATTGGGTCACGTGTAAATGAGACTTCATGTTGTACACCTTTGACCATGGGTAATCCGATTGGGTCACGTGTAAATGAGACTTCATGTTGAACACCACCGTGCTACTCTGAATATCATACATTATCGATATATTACTAGATTTATTTTCCATATCAAACTAAAGGTCTTTACATGAGGTCATTCATTTAAACATACTCCAATATAAAAGTTAGCATTGTTAGTAGAAGGCTCTTGATAGATACATTGCAATGCCAGTTAGAAAGGGAAGGAACATTGGTTTGAACACACTTGGAGATTCCATTGTTCTTCTTTCAGAATGTATTTGATGGGTATTTTCTTGGGCATTTATCATGAATTTGATATGGACAGAACATTCATAGTTCTCTACCTGACAGTATAGGAATATGCCCTCTACTGACCTATGCAGAGCTTGTGTTCTGTATCCCCTCTTATTAATCGATACCATCACTTCAAACCCACACTACGCTTGAGGTAAAGTACCTTTAAAACCTGACATTCACCCCAATGTACTATACAACTGCAGTCAATCATCCTGTGGTGAATCCCAACTTCCACTACAGTCTCATTTTCACTCGATGTGAATGGGTGATTGAATGGGTTACCTCCCAGCGCCATCTCTGGCTGGCCCAATCCCGTCTGCCAGCTGCTCTCCAGAGCACATTTACCACTCACCCCATCACCCCAGGGCTGGCGTTTGGCCCAGGGGTTGATGACATTCTAGAGCAGACCAATAAGGTTCATAGGGACCGTGAGACCCTGAGACGGTCCATGCCGCCGCCTCAGGCCCTGGGTTCAAGGCAGGCGAGCCGTCGCCACCGACCTGCACCCGAACGACGGTGGGGTCCCTCTCCTGCCCCATTGCCTCATGCTAAGGGACGACAGCGGGGAGGGGGACGACAGCGGGGAGGGGCACAGCGTGAGGTGAAGCAGCCTGTTTTTGCCCACACGGGTCTTCCCCGTTTTTTGCAGAGGTACTGGGTAATTTATCCCTCACCGGGTTCCTATTCCTCCAAGCAGGTCACGACATAAGCTCTCCCAGGGCATCAGAACGGCTCGGTGGAACGGCTAATTGGGTTCTACTCCACTTATTTTGTTGTTCTAAAAAGAGACGGGAGGTTCTAACCGATTCTGGACCTCCGCAACCTCAATGGGTACTTGAAGGTACTGAGGTTCCACATACTACCCTCAGCCACGTGTTGCAGGCCGTGTCCAGGGACCAGGGGTTTGTAATGCTGGACCTGAGGGATGAGTACTTCCGTGTTCCTGTTCAACCAGCTCATTGTCAGTACCTCCGATTCACATTCGAAGGGACAGCTTACGAATTTATGGTTCTTCCCCTCGGCCTCTCCTCGGCACCCTGCAATTTAATGTACTATACAACTGCAGTCAATCATCCTGTGGTGAATCCCAACTTCCACTACAGTCTCATTTTCACTCGATGTGAATGGGTGATAGGAGCTCCTCCTGGAAGCTCCTCGGCACCCTGCAATTTCACAAAGTCCATGGATGCTGTCCTGGCACCGCTCACGTCCCGAGGATTGTTGATCATCAATTACGTGGACGATTGGCTGATTTGTCCCCCGACCAGGACCCAGGTCCTGTCAGACAGAGACATGCTCCTGACCCACATCGGCGGGCTGGGCATTACTATAAATGACAAGAAGAGTCATCTGACGCCCACCCAGAGGGTGACCTTCATTGGCATGGAACTGGACTCAGTCCTCATGAGAGCACGCCTGCCCACCAGAAGGGTTCAGGCTATCTTATCTTGCCTGTAGGGCTTACTGACGGCGGCCTCATTGCTGATTCCCCTAGGCCTGCTCCATCTCCGTCCTTGTCAATGGTGGTTCAACTCCCACCGGCTGCACCTGAAGCACCACCATCACCGCCAGCTGCGGGTGACCGCACAGGGCCTCAGGGCATTGTTGTTGTGGCTCCTTTTTCTCAGGTGGGGTGGAGATGCTGAAGATGTGCCGCCGGGAGCTGGACAGCACAGACACCTCCCAGATCGGCTGTGGGGATGTGACCAAGGGCAGGTCTGCCAGTGGCTGTTGGCTACCCCCTTGGAGTGGCAGGTACATCAATACACTAGAGCTCTGAGCCGTACTGCTGGCCCTGCAGCCTTTCCTTCCACATCTGAAAGGAAGATATGTCCTGGTGAGAACAGACAACACCACAGTGGTGGCCTACAGGGTGGACTGAGATCCCACCGCCTCCATCTTATAGCATTGGAGCTCCTTCTCTGGGATCAGGGATGTCTAGCGTCTCTACGTGCAACGTATGTACCTGACATCCTGAATGTGGCAGCGGATATGCTCTCGAGGCAAGGCCCGCCACCTTGGGACTGGAGCCTACATCCCCAGGTGGTGTAGCACCTGTGGGACAAGTTTGGGAGGGTGCAGATGAACCTGTTTGACTATCTTGGTAGCGATTACTTCCATGAAGAGGGTGGGTGAGCTCCATGCTTTTTCTGTAAGTTCTGAGTGCTACCGGATGGACCCCAGTGGGAGGGGTCCATCCGCTCCAACCCTTCATTCCTCCCGAATGTTCTGTCAGACAGGCATGTGAACATCCCTTTAATCCTGTCTGCTTACGGCCCACCAGCAGTGGCGGGGGAGCCTGGGCCTCCCTCCGGCATGCTGTGCCGTGTGGGCACTGGCTGCCTATGTGGAGCGAATATAGTCAGTGCGAACAGACCAGCTTTTTGTCTGCTATGGTGAGAGAGTCCTGGGGGCTGGGCTATCAAGCAGAGGCTCTCTCACTGGATTGTGGACACAATTACAACAGCGTACCGCCTGGCTGGCAGGCTAGTGCTGGGATCTGTGGTGGCACACTCAACACAAGTTGTGGCTGCGTCCTGGGCTCCACTGAGAAGAGTGCCCCCCTGATATTGTGCTACGGCCAGCTGCACTTCTTCTTGCATCTTTTGCTAGGTACTATATGCTTCTCAGAGGCTTCAGATTCCCAGATTTTCTGAGTGTAGCACAAAACTGCAGGTAGAGCAAATTAGCAATAATGTGTCATTTAAATTGTTGCCAATAGTAATCTTATTTGTTATTCTTACAAAAACGAGAGGGTCATATATGGAGAACTGGCAATGACCGACCTGCTTGCTTGCTAGATAGCTAGCTAAGTTAGCTAGTGTGTGGCACTTTTAATTGGTCGCAAGCTATTTACTCAATGAATGAGTAAATAGGGGCAGTCACTAGGGTCAGTCACTCCCATGACTGCCCAGTGGTTAGATAAGTCCTCCTTCCATACCTTCCCCTACTACCGCCTAAGGATAGACAATGACAACAGAGCCAGACAGACAGAAATAAATGGATAAGAATTTGTGACAGCGGAAGCAGGAAGTGTTTTACCGGAAATTGACACTGTGTGGTACGTCAGCATTTAGGAACAGGGGAACAATTACCCACCATGGATCAGGTTCCTGATAGTCACAGCTAGTGACCTCTCAGTTTGCATTACTGTACTTTGACAGAGTAAGCTTGTTATACACACACACACAACACAAGATATTGCTACGCAGCTTGACAGGTTTCCTCATTAAGAAGAACACGTTTTTCTCTTTAAAATTTTAGGATATTTTCCCTGCCTAACCACGTGACATAATGGCTATAAATGGTTCAGACAAATGTTTTTTCTTAGTATATTGAAATTTAAAGAGACACACCATTCCTAATTTATTAGCGCAATACTTTTCCAGGAGAGGGCAGCATCTACTTCATCAGTGAAAGGTTTGGTTCGGCCCATATAGATGTATACAGCAGTGAAGGCTGCTGAGGTGAGGACAGATCATAATAATGGCTGAAACAACGCAGCAAATGGAATGTCATCAAACATATGGAAACTATATGTTTGATGTATTTGATACCATTCCACTAATTCCACTCCAGCCATTACCACGAGCCCGTCCTCCCCCTTTTTGCATGGACACTACCATTGAAGGCTTCCACCATTTTAAAGTAGTCAACTGGTGAGTCCTATGAGTTGGCAGCAATCAGCCAAAGATCAAAGCATTGTCTTCTTCTTCAAATTGTTTTGCCTAGTTTGTAAATGGATTTAAGCTATATCACCACCATCTAGTGGCCACAATTAATGAATGACACAAGATTTTGATCAAAACTCCAGCCCTGCAGATGGCAGTAAATCACCAATATAAGCTTTACACTTCTTTCAAACCTCAAAAGACTAAGATAACTGAAAACGTTAAAAATGAGATGGGCAGCACCATTGAGGCTGTCACAGACACAAAGTTAAGACCTCTTTCCATCTCTATGGGTTTCGGCTACAGCAAGCTTCTTCTGCTGCTCTCAGAGCCGGCCCTAGCCAATAAGCGACCATGGCTGCTAGGCAATAACGGGGGCCTGCTCTCCCCCACTGTCTGGCAGCAGTCAGCAGCAGCAGCAGCAGCAGCACAACATTGACTGGCTTCCCTCAACTTGGAATATTGTCAGACTGTAGTCCATAAAAACATATTGAATAACACATTCATAAATGGTGAAAAAGACAGTAAAAAAGTGAATAAGGTTTTGAAGTGTCTGTCCTATATCCAGGAAATATTTTTTTTTTTTTTTACACGTATTTAGCCCCTTATTTTTGTTGAAACAAAACGACCTTCATATTTCCATTGGTTTGTATGGGTTAAGTTCAGACGAGTTCCTTGACACTTGTGGGCGTTGTAGAGCAAAACAGAGAACACAATTGTGTTTGTGAGTCTCCCCTTTCCATAATAGTTTTGTAGGCCAAACCGTTTGGACCCTACAGACCGTTTTTGTGAGAAGACCGATTTTCGGGATGTCTCATAGTCTGACAAACACTGCTGTAGCGAGGTCACCTTCCACCGCAGACGTGGAAGACCGACATAGGCGGATGCGATGTGTTGAGCTGTTGAGATGCCCATGCTTTGCTTAAACTGACAGATTTTGAAGGGGATTGTTTTGTTATGTTACTTAGATTGACGCATGGATGAATGTATTTTTATATTTTTAGTACATTATATTGAAAGAAATAGCTTGTGTTGCCTTTTTGTCACTCGTGTTACCTATATTTTAGATGGCAAGTCAGGCTTTCCAGCAGGGCATTTGACTATTTCATATATAATCAAAGACGAAAAAGGTTCATGAAAATATTAATAAAAATGTTTTGATTTCCTTTAAACAAGTATGTGAAAAGATCCGTTTATGTAACATTTTTCTATAATAACACCAGTGACAAATATGCAGACTATTCTAATAACACCAGCCTGAACAGTAACACCAGTGACGGTAACAGCCATGACAAATCTGCAGGTAAGAACGATATGTGCTTTCACTTCAGTCTCCAAAAGACTCCAATATCACCAGAAAAAGTTGCTAGATTTTTGTCGTTAGTCCATTTAAAAAAAAAAAAGTGTGGCTAGAGGGGTCTGAATACTCGCTAAATATAGTGTAGCGACCCGCACAGACAGCTGTGTGTTATGTGTTAGGCTAGGAGGTGGTTGTGTTGTACTGACCAGTACACGGTGTTCGCGGGGTCCAACCTGTCAATCAACCTGCTATCTGCCAATCACGGGAATGCCTGGAATGTTCTGATGCCGGGCATCCTGGTGGTTGGTGGAGTGGCGTGGACGGGGGTTGGGCAGGGGGGTGGAGCATTGGAAGTTAAGACCAGGTTCAGCTTTTGTTCTCTCTCTCTTACGTCTGGGCTTCACAAGAGAAGGTCACGATTGGCTTGTGTCATCTATTTGGCGTGTGCTAACGGCCCAAACAGTAGCCTGTGTAAAGTTGGTGTAATAAACCGTCAATTCGTAAACTCAAGCCTCTGTCTGGACAATTGTTCCTTTATGATCTAGTCGGGTCATTACAATAGCAACAAAGTGAACTGAACCAGCATGTTAAATTTAGCAAGCTGGTTACTTGTGTCAACACAAGCACTAACTATTATTGCTACCTGGATGACACAACTAGCTTGGCCTGGATATCTATATGCCTAAACTATAGAAATCATGATGATGATAACTACTACAGATTCCCACAAGGTCTCAGACTCTAGGATGGTAAAATTCTTGCAAAAAATAAACGGATGAAGCCAGAGCCAGAGTTTTCGATTTCCATTATTAGTGTTAAAAATGGATGAAAAAGACAATCCCATTGGTTCTTAATTAGCTAGCGGTCTAGGCTACACAGCATACTATATGCTACATTTTTGAGTCACCACTAGAATAGTTATTTGTATGTTATTGAGTAGGTCTATATATCTTAGATTAATAATTTGATTAATGAGATTAAACAAACAAAAAATCCATATTGTAGTTATTTCCACTTGGTAATGAGTAAAGTCATTATAAAGCAATTGCTCATAGGTAACTATAACACTATAACACTGTTACACTTCAGGTAACTATAAAGTTACACTTCACTTTAAATAGCTAAATCTTGTGTAATAACTAGTGACAACCTTGTACTTACGCAGATATCACAAATGAAATAAAATGTTATTTGTCACATGTGCCGAATACAACCGGTGTGACGTTACCGTTAAATTATTACTTACAAACCCTTAACCAACAATGAAGTTCAAGAAATAGAGTTAAGAAAATATTTACTAAAAAACTAAAGTAAAATATTAAATAAAAAGTAACACGATAAAATAACAATGACGAGGCTATACACAGGGGGTGCCAGTACTGAGTCAATGTGTGGGGGTACAGGTTAATTGAGGTCATTTGTGCATGTAGGTAGTGACTATGCGTAGATAATAGATAGCGAGTCGCAGCAGTGTAAAAACCAAAGGGGCTGGGGGAAGTGTCAATGTAGTCCGGGTGGCCATTTGATTAATTGTTCAGCAGTCTTATGGCTTGGCAGTAGACGCTGTTAAGGAAGGAGCCTTTTGGACTTAGACTTAGCGCTCCGGTACCACTTGCCGTGCGGTAGCAGAGAGAATAGTCTATGACTTGGGTGACTGGAGTCTTTGACAATTTTTTGGGCCTTCCTCTGACACCGCCTAGTATATATGTCCTGGTTGGCAGGAAGCTTGGCCACAGTGATGTACAGGTCCGTACGCACTACCCTCTGTAGCACCTTACGGTCGGACACCGAGCAGTTGCCATACCAGGCGGTGGTGGAACTCGTTAGTCTCCTGAGGGGGAGCAGGTGTAGTCGTGCCCTCATCATGAGTGTCTTGGTGTGTTTGGACCATGATAGTTTGTTGGTGATGTGAACACCAAGGAGCTGCCGCTAAAATGATTATTGATTTGATTTTTTACTACCACTACGCTGCAATTCATTGCTTATTATACAGTAACCTTCAGAAAGTATTCATACCCCATGAAGCTGTGAGTCTTCAGGTCTTGCCATACATACATTTTCATGTGGATTAAAGTCGAAACTAACTCGGCCACTCAGGAACATTCACCATTTTAGTAAGCAACTCCGGTGTAGATTTGGCTTTGTATTTTAGGTTATTGTCCAGCTGAAAGGTGAACTAATCTCCCAGTATCTGGTGGAAAGCTGTCACGTTTTATCAGGGTGGGTGGAATCAGGCGCAGAGAGTTTCAGGTTTCAGATATTTGACAGTTTATTCTCCGGCGCACAAAAAACACGGTCAACCCAACACACAGGGTCAAAATAGACCGGAGAATAAAACACAAGCACTACACCAAATGACATGAATACAAAAACAATGCCGCACAAAACAAGGGCGGGACAACCTACT
Source organism: Oncorhynchus gorbuscha (assembly GCF_021184085.1). Lineage (NCBI taxonomy): Eukaryota > Metazoa > Chordata > Actinopteri > Salmoniformes > Salmonidae > Oncorhynchus > Oncorhynchus gorbuscha. Next base: position 48,945,884 of record NC_060178.1, read on the forward strand.
ATACATATAAGGACGTTAAACTAAAATACACACAGGTGAAACTAATAAGACAAAACCAATAGACAAACGAAAAAGGGATCGGTAGTGGCGAGTAGGACGGTGACGACGACCGCCGAGCACCGCCCGAACAGGCGGAAGTCGTGACAAAAGCAGAATGAACCAGGTTTTTCTCTAGGATTTTGCCTGTGCTTCGTTCCATTCTGTTAATTTTTTTACCAGAAGTCTTTTGCAGTATTACTGTAGCGGCTTGTTGCAAACAGGATGAATATTTGTATTCTGTACAGGCTTCCTTATTTCCCCCCCCGTCAATTAGGTTAGTATTGTTTAGTACGGTAACTACAATATCGTTGATCCATTCTCAGTTTCCTCCTATCGCAGCCATTCAACTCTATGACATTTTAGTAATTTAGCACACACTTTTATCCAGAGCGACTTACAAGAGCAATTGGGGTTAAGTGGCTCACTCAAGGGTACATCGACAGATTTTTCACCTAGTCGGCTTGAGGATTCGATTCAGTGACCTTTCGGGTACTGGCCCAACACTCTTAACCGCTAGGCTACCTGACACCCTTTATGGGGAAGGGAGGAGATTCTTATGACTTGCCAGTAGTAAGATTTGAGTTCAATCTCCAAGAAGACAAGGCTGTAGCTTTCAAATGATTTGTCACTTTCTATTTTATGATAAATATTTTACTTTATTTTTTAATTTGGGGGGTGTACCCCCATACTCACCAGGCCTTGTACATGACCCAAAACAACCGCTCAGAGTTTAACAGGTTTTAGTGGTAGAAAAATGTATTTTCTAACTCAAAATATGTCACTAAACCACGACTTATGACGCGAGGGACAAGACAATTTCATGGTACTGACCGTGTTCGACAATCTATTTAAAAAATATTTTGCAATATAAATGTCTTACATATGTTTTATTAAAAATAAAACCATTAAATAAATACAATTTAAAAAATAATATTGCATAAAAAGAGCAAGGATTATAAGTGAAATTAGTTGTTTAAGGCATAATAAGATCGTGTGATTGGAATAGTGGCCAATAATACTCATCAACACACGAACAAAGATGTTAGTTATTTGGTCAGATAGACTTGAGAGCAAATTCGGCTGTCTTTTTTTAGAGAGAAAGTAGTAGAACTCTGCATTGAAGATCAACTCATCGCCTTCTCGGCTATTGACATGTAGGGTCTTTTTTTTAGAGAGAAAGTAGTAGAACTCTGCATTGAAGATCAACTCATCACCTTCTCGGCTATTGACATGTAGGGTCTTTTTTTAGAGAGAAAGTAGTAGAACTCTGCATTGAAGATCAACTCATCACCTTCTCGGCTATTGACATGTAGGGTCTTGCAGAGAAACATAATAAGGAATTCCGGTTACAAAGTTTATTCACAACACAGCAAGCATAAGAGCTGCATCGGCCTGTTTGAAAATGGTTGTTTCAAATGTCAAAATGCGCGAATCACAGGTCGTAAGGTGAGAAATACTTCAAATGAGTAACATTATATCATTATTATTATTGCCACTCGTTTCCTCGCGTTATTCATCCGGAACGGGTCAACCTTGTGACATGCAAGTGTGGAGCTATGCTAGCTGCTGGCTAGCTCTTTGAAAACAACTGCTGTGCTAACACATGACTTGTGCAATAATAACAAGATAACAACCTGACAAGTATTATATTATATTCCTCTGGAAGCCCATCTTTATTTATCCATATACTTGCTAGCTATTAACTTTAGCCACTGCTCTTACTTTCACACCACATTCATAATATTGGGTTTAGATGTAGGTCAACTTTAGTCTAATTATCTAATCAAAGAGCCAACCCCTTTCTATAACTTGCATCAAATATGTCTTCTGCTCTCTGCATTTGGACTGCTCTCACAGTGGATGTCAGTCAATGATACCATCATGTTGTGACTTAGCTTACTTATTAAAAAAAAAACGCAATAGTTCGCAGGAAGCCAGAAGTTAAATCGAATTAAATTCTAACTTATTCTGTTGGTTGTCTGTATGCTTGAACCCTTGTGCAGTAGGGAATTTGAGAAAAACAGAATGGAATTTATAATTAAACAGAATGTCCAAATGTGTGTCTGTTGGAGACTCATTCAGTTCCTCTCTGCTTACCTCGTGTCAAAATAAAAGTCTTGCTTTTTTTTGTGCAGGTATGGTGCACGTGCAGGACTTTTATTTTAATATGAAGTAAGCAGAGAGGAAGTGAGTCTACAACATACCTGCACAAAGAAGCAGATTTGTTTAGTTTTTTCCTGCACAAGGACCTACCCTACGGACAATCTGAATAGTAAATTGAATTAGATTTAACTCCTGGCCTTTGGAGGACTATTCTGGGTTTTTTGCAAGCTAATATCTTGCAACGTTAGTGTGTAAATACTAGTGTTGCTAAAAGTAGCTACTTGTGACTGTGGCAAGAGCCTTATGTAATGAGGACTCTGTCTATTTAGCCTGGGTGATCTACCCCCATGCTATATCTCTTTTCTCCTGCTGAATAATCCTCATTGGCTTGTTATAGTTGCAGCCTATCTCACAGGCTCTGTATATCATGCCCTCTGTCCATTATGTGTCTCTCTCGTTCTCCCCCTCGCTCTCTCTTTCTCTCTCTCAGCTCCCAGAGAATCCAGGCAGTTAACACCAATGCAGAGAGCAGCTTGGAGAGGTTCAAGGCCTATGCAGTCTTCCAGGAGATAAAAAAGAAGCTGGAGGAGGTATCTTCATTACTGTGTGTTATCTGTTTCAGTTATCAATTATTGCTTCATCCTCTAAAGTAGGCTAAAATGGCATACAGGGAAACAATGGCTATTTGAATATGTCCTGCTTATGCTGCAAACCTGCTTATGCTGCAAACCTTCTTATGCTGAAAATCCTGTTTTCACACCAACTTGTTTAGACCTCTTTTCTGTTCCTTATACACATTTTCAGTGAAATTGTGACCTCTGATCCATTTCCTCCACACTACAGCCATATGAGTGTTATTCATCTCGATCATACATACTACATGAAGGAGACAGCCTATTTCCATTTCTCTTTCCACTTCGACTGCAGCACACATGCATCCCTTCCCGGAAACGGGCTTTTCCTCCATGTCATACAATGATAAAGTTATGTTGTTTGAACCAATCAGATAACTTTATAGAGTGCAGGACCATTTATCTGATTGGTTCAAACAACATAACTTTATAGAGTGCAGGACCATTTATGTGATTGGTTCAAACAACATAACTTTATAGAGTGCAGGACCATTTATGTTGTTTGAACCAATCACATAAATGGTCCTGCACTCTATAAAGTTATGTTGTTTGAACCAATCAGATAAATGGTCCTGCACTCTATAAAGTGTGTTTATTGGTAGCTGCTTTGCTCCTTCTGACCTCATCACTACTATAAACATCACAAGCTAGATGATGGCAGATCTCTCTCTCTCTCTCTCTCTCTCGCCCGCCCGCCCGCCATCTCTCTCTCTCGCCTTAACACAGCCTAGCCATCAGTGAAGAGCAGTGCTGTTGGGTCCAAAATACACAACTAGACCTCTATTACACAGACAGAAATAAACGGAACTAAACTAACTCTTTTGACTCTGGATGTGTAACATTCATCTCTTGTAGGGATGCACGATATATCAGTGAATATATCGGAATCGGTCGATATTAGCTAAAAATGCCAACATCGGTATCAGCCCAACGTCTAGTTTATAACGCCCCATTGTGCAAACCCGATGTCAAAGCTGACGTGCATACTATATAACGTAGGTACATGACATAATGACGCCATGTAAAATCTGAGCTACACGTGCAACACGGCATTCTTAAACTAGCCCCACAATGTCTGCTGTGTGGATCGAGCAGTTGTTTCAAAGAGTAACAACATTTCAGCGAGACGACTCCAAGGCAAAATCCATGAAAGCCAAGATAATGTAATTCATTGCCATTGACAATCAACCGTTCTCTGTCGTGGGTGATGTTGGCTTTCACCGACTGGTCGAGCACCGGTACATGCTACCAAGTGCGCTATCGTTCAGATGGTTCCCTATCGGCGTTACACAGTAATAGCATCACTGCTGTTAGCTTCACGACACACATACTATGGAATGCCGTTTGGGTCTTTGCGTGTTAAAAAAAAAGATGTACAAAAAAGGTCTGCAAACACCGGCCACGAACGATGTGTTTACCATACCGCAACTCCAAATCACGACCGGATGTGATACAGCCTGGATTCGAACCAGGGACTGTAGTGACGCCTCTTGCACTGAAATGCAGGGCCTTAGACCACTGCATCCGTGTGTGTTAACTATTTAATTGTACTAGAATGCTTAAAAGGCCGCAAACATTTTCAATATCGGTTATCGGTATCTGTTTGTTTTTTTTGCCAGGTAAATATCGGAATCGGCCAAAAATATCATATCGGTGCATCACTAATCTCTTGTCCTACTTTAGATTTTACAAGTCTGTCTGGGAGCAGTGCTGGCTATCTGGTTCCTATTAGGATCTCTGTTTTGGTGTAATGGTATTCTACTACTATGTATCTGATAATCAGTGTGTGTTTTCAGTGAATTCTTTGCAGTTCTTTTAATGATTTTACAAAGCCCATGGATCAAAGAATGGTTGAACTAAATATTAAATGTCTTGTTAGGGATACATTTTTTGTTGTTGTTGCTGTTTCCTAACATCAGTCCTTTTTTTTCCCCCATATTTGGACATGACATTATGATATAGTACTGATTTATCAATCTTATGACTTATACTGCCTTGTATCTCTGTGTAGGATGGGGAGTCATTTGTGAAGAAGATTGGGGGGGTGTTTGCCTTCAAGGTCAAGGATGGTCCGGATGGTGAAGAGGCGACCTGGATAGTGGACGTGAAGAATGGCAAGGGTTGCGTTCACAATGACACAGGTAAGAACAGCAAGGGCCACAACAACAGGTCAGAATGAGAGGTTTCGTCCACATTGACAGTAAGAATGTAAAAAGCTAGTTGTATTTTCACAGGCTGTATTGTGATTGTTGTGGTCTCTCTGTATTTCTCCCGTTCTTGCGCGCCTCTTCCTCTCCTCCTTCTCCGCTTCTAGCAAAGAAAGCGGACTGCACCATTGCCATGTTGGATGCAGACCTGCTGTCCTTGATGACGGGGAAAATGAACCCACAGACAGTAAGTATTACCTGGCCTTGGTGTGGCGTGATTAGACTCAACAAACTCTTTTCTCCCCATAGTTGTTAGTAGCAGACTTCTGCTGTTATTACTTTAGGGAGTTGATATGCTGTATTTTAGCCAGTCTCTTTGTTTAAGTTTGCAAACTTAAACACTCTTCTTTGACTTATGGGTGTGAGGGAGGCTGTCTATATTCTAATTGGTCCATTTCAATATTTAGGTTTTACACAATGGTGTGGGCTGTACTTCTGCTCTTCATGACCTCTCATTTGACTTAATTTCTTTAGTCAGTCAGCCAGCCGACAAGCCAGCCAGTCAGACATACTGGCTAACAGTACGCTAGCTAACAAGGGCTAACAGTACGCTAGCTAACAAGGGCTAACAGTACGCTAGCTAACAAGGGCTAACAGTACGCTAGCTAACAAGGGCTAACAGTACGCTAGCTAACAAGGGCTAACAGTACGCTAGCTAACAAGGGCTAACAGTACGCTAGCTAACAAGGGCTAACAGTACGCTAGCTAACAAGGGCTAACAGTACGCTAGCTAACAAGGGCTAACAGTACGCTAGCTAACAAGCTTCAACACTGAGTTTTTACATTTAAATTATTATACAAAATGTTATATACATACTGTACAGATCCTTTCGGAATAGTATTCACGCTTTTTCCACATTTTGTTATGTTTCAGCCTTGTTCTAAAAGTTATTTAAAAAAAAGTTTTTACCCAGCAATCTACACACAATTACCCAATACCCCAAAGTGAAAACTTTAAAAAACTGATACCTTATTTACGTAAGTATTCAGACTCTTTGCTATGAGACTTGAAATTGAGCTCAGGTGCATCCTGTTTCCATGAAACATCCTTGAGATGTTTCTACAACTTGATTGAGTCCACCTGTGGTAAATTCAATTGTTTAGACATGTTTTGGAAAGGGACACACATCAATATAAGTACGTGTCAGAGCAAATACCAAGCCAAGAGGTTGAAGAAATTGTCTGTAGAGCTCCGAGACAGGAATTTGTCGAGGCACAGATCTGGGGAAGTGTACCAAAACATATTTGGAGAGACTTGAAAATAGCTGTGCAGCGATGCTCCCCATCCAACTTGACAGAGCTTGAGAGGATCTGCAAAGAAGAATGGGAGAAACTCCCCAAATACAGGTGTGCCAAGCTTGTAGCATCAGACTCGAGGCTGTAATCGCTGCCAAAGGTGCATCAACAAAGCACTGCGTAAAGGGCCTGAATACTTAAGTAAAAAATTCATTTAAAAAAAAGAAAAATTGCAAAAATGTCTACAAACCTGTTTTTTCTGTGTCATTATGGGGTATTGTGTATATTTGGGGCGGCAGGGTAGCCTAGTGGTTAGAGCATGGACTAGTAACCGAAAGGTTGCAAGTTCGAATCCCCGAGCTGACAAGGTACAAATCTGTCGTTCTGCCCCTGAACAGGCAGTTAACCCACTGTTCCTCGGCCATCATTGAAAATAATAATTTTTTCTTAACTGACTTGCCTGGTTAAATAAAGGTAAAATAAAAATAGATTGATGAGGGGGAAAAACTATGTAATCAATTTTAGAATAAGGCTGTAATGTAACAAAACGTGGAAATGTTAAGGGGTCTGAAAACGTGGAAATGTTAAGGGGTCTGAATACTTTCCGAAGGCTAAGTATACAAAACATTAAGAACACCTGCTCTTTCCATGACAGACTGACCAGGTGAAAGCTATGATCCCTTATTGATGTCACTTTTTTTCTATTGTGTTATTGACTGTACGCTTGTTTCTGCCATGTGTAACTCTGTGTTGTTGTTTGTGTCGCACTGCTTTGTTTTATCTTGGCCAGGTCGCAGTTGTAAATGAGAACTTGTTCTCAACTAGTTTACCTGGTTAAATAAAGGTGAAAAAAAAAACTTGTTACATTTATTTCAATCAGTGTAGATGAGTTAAATATGTTATTTTCAAGCCTTGAGACAATTGAGACAAGGATTGTGTATGTGTGCCATTCAGAGGGTGAATGAGCAAGACAAAAGATTTAAGTGCCTTTGAACAGAAGAAGAAAGAAAGAAGAAAGGAAGACAAAATAAGGACAAAAGAAGGACAGAAGAAAAAGGAAAAGAAAGAGGACAACAAAGTGAAACAGTCAGCACTTCTATTGCAACTTCGTATTTCGTCGTCCTAACGTAGTCTACACTGCTATCTGCCCAGCAGCTAGCCAGCTAGCAAACGTCCACCGTCTACCGAATAGCATCACTGTAGAAACTATTACACTCAACTGAACGACTTGATTAGTGTAGTGTTAGCTAGCTACATAGTTGTCTTTGCTGTCTTCGTATCCAAGATAATTGTGTAGTTTAGAGCGTGTAGTCTTAGAGTGATTATCTTAATTTACCGAGGTTAGCTAGCCAGCTATTTGTCGTCCTTAACGTAGGAGACACTGCTAGCTAGCCAACAGCTAGCCAACATCTACTGAATAGAACTTCCGCACTCAACAACCCGGTCGCATTCCGCTTCGCTCCACAGGTAGTATCACATTTTTCATTTCATTTCATTACAGCACAACGGTTTGATTTGTTTGATCGTAGCTAGCTACATAGCTAGCTACATAGCCGTCTGTGTATCAAAGATAATTGTGTAGTCTAGAGCGATTTTCTAGGTTAGCTAGCCAGCTATTGTCGTTCTTTTAACGCAACGTAACGTAATCAACACTGCTAGCTAGCCAGCTAGCCCCGAATAGCAGCACTGTAGAAACTACTACACTCAACGGAACGACTTGATTAGTGTAGTGTCAACAACGCAGCCACTGTCAGCTAGCCTACAAAGTCAACAACGCAGCCACTGCCAGCTAGCCTACTTCAGCAGTACTGTATCATTTTTAATAATTTTAGTCAATAAGATTCTTGCTACGTAAGCTTAACTTTCTGAACATTCGAGACGTGTAGTCCACTTGTCATTCCAATCTCCTTGCATTAGCGTAGCCTCTTCTGTAGCCTGTCAACTATGTGTCTGTCTATCCCTGTTCTCTCCTCTCTGCACAGACCATACAAATGCTCCACACCGCGTGGCCGCTGCCACCCTAATCTGGTGGTCCCAGCGCGCACGACCCACGTGGAGTTCCAGGTCTCCGGTAGCCTCTGGAACTGCCGATCTGCAGCCAACAAGGCAGAGTTCATCTCAGCCTATGCCTCCCTCCAGTCCCTCGACTTCTTGGCACTGACAGAAACATGGATCACCACAGATAACACTGCTACTCCTACTGCTCTCTCTTCGTCCGCCCACGTGTTCTCGCACACCCCGAGAGCTTCTGGTCAGCGGGGTGGTGGCATAGGGATCCTTATCTCTCCCATGTGGTCATTCTCTCTTTCTCCCCTTACCCATCTGTCTATCGCCTCCTTTGAATTTCATGCTGTCACAGTTACCAGCCCTTTCAAGCTTAACATCCTTATCATTTATCGCCCTCCAGGTCCCCTCGGAGAGTTCATCAATGAGCTTGATGCCTTGATAAGCTCCTTTCCTGAGGACGGCTCACCTCTCACAGTTCTGGGCGACTTTAACCTCCCCACGTCTACCTTTGACTCATTCCTCTCTGCCTCCTTCTTTCCACTCCTCTCCTCTTTTGACCTCACCCTCTCACCTTCCCCCTACTCACAAGGCAGGCAATACGCTCGACCTCATCTTTACTAGATGCTGTTCTTCCACTAACCTCATTGCAACTCCCCTCCAAGTCTCCGACCACTACCTTGTATCCTTTTCCCTCTCGCTCTCATCCAACACTTCCCACACTGCCCCTACTCGGATGGTATCGCGCCGTCCCAACCTTCGCTCTCTCTCCCCCGCTACTCTCTCCTCTTCCATCCTATCATCTCTTCCCTCTGCTCAAACCTTCTCCAACCTATCTCCTGATTCTGCCTCCTCAACCCTCCTCTCCTCCCTTTCTGCATCCTTTGACTCTCTATGTCCCCTATCTTCCAGGCCGGCTCGGTCCTCCCCTCCCGCTCCGTGGCTTGACGACTCAATGCGAGCTCACAGAACAGGGCTCCGGAAGGCCGAGCGGAAATGGAGGAAAACTCTCCTCCCTGCGGACCTGGCATCCTTTCACTCCCTCCTCTCTACATTTTCCTCCTCTGTCTCTGCTGCTAAAGCCACTTTCTACCACTCTAAATTCCAAGCATCTGCCTCTAACCCTAGGAAGCTCTTTGCCACATTCTCCTCCCTCCTGAATCCTCCCCCCCCCTCCTCCCTCTCTGCAGATGACTTCGTCAACCATTTTGAAAAGAAGATCGACGACATCCGATCCTCGTTTGCTAAGTCAAACAACACCGCTGGTTCTGCTCACACTGCCCTACCCTGTGCTCTGACCTCTTTCTCCCCTCTCTCTCCAGATGAAATCTCGCGTCTTGTGACGGCCGGCCGCCCAACAACCTGCCCGCTCGACCCTATCCCCTCCTCTCTTCTCCAGACCATTTCCGGAGACCTTCTCCCTTACCTCACCTCGCTCATCAACTTATCCCTGACCGCTGGCTACGTCCCTTCCGTCTTCAAGAGGGCGAGAGTTGCACCCCTTCTGAAAAAACCTACACTCGATCCCTCCGATGTCAACAACTACAGACCAGTATCCCTTCTTTCTTTTCTCTCCAAAACTCTTGAACGTGCCGTCCTTGGTCAGCTCTCCCGCTATCTCTCTCAGAATGACCTTCTTGATCCAAATCTGTCAGGTTTCAAGACTAGTCATTCAACTGAGACTGCTCTTCTCTGTATCACGGAGGCGCTCCGCACCGCTAAAGCTAACTCTCTCTCCTCTGCTCTCATCCTTCTAGACCTATCGGCTGCCTTCGATACTGTGAACCATCAGATCCTCCTCTCCACCCTCTCCGAGTTGGGCATCTCCGGCGCGGCCCACGCTTGGATTGCGTCCTACCTGACAGGTCGCTCCTACCAGGTGGCGTGGCGAGAATTTGTCTCCTCACCACGCGCTCTCACCACTGGTGTCCCCCAGGGCTCTGTTCTAGGCCCTCTCCTATTCTCGCTATACACCAAGTCACTTGGCTCTGTCATAACCTCACATGGTCTCTCCTATCATTGCTATGCAGACGACACACAATTAATCTTCTCCTTTCCCCCTTCTGATGACCAGGTGGCGAATCGCATCTCTGCATGTCTGGCAGACATATCAGTGTGGATGACGGATCACCACCTCAAGCTGAACTTCGGCAAGACGGAGCTGCTCTTCCTCCCGGGGAAGGACTGCCCGTTCCATGATCTCGCCATCACGGTTGACAACTCCATTGTGTCCTCCTCCCAGAGCGCTAAGAACCATGGCGTGATCCTGGACAACAAACTGTCGTTCTCAACTAACATCAAGGCGGTGGCCCGTTCCTGTAGGTTCATGCTCTACAACATCCGCAGAGTACGACCCTGCCTCACACAGGAAGCGGCGCAGGTCCTAATCCAGGCACTTGTCATCTCCCGTCTGGATTACTGCAACTCGCTGTTGGCTGGGCTCCCTGCCTGTGCCATTAAACCCCTACAACTCATCCAGAACGCCGCAGCCCGTCTGGTGTTCAACCTTCCCAAGTTCTCTCACGTCACCCCGCTCCTCCGCTCTCTCCACTGGCTTCCAGTTGAAGCTCGCATCCGCTACAAGACCATGGTGCTTGCCTACGGAGCTGTGAGGGGAACGGCACCTCAGTACCTCCAGGCTCTGATCAGGCCCTATACCCAAATAAGGGCACTGCGTTCATCCACCTCTGGCCTGCTCGCCTCCCTACCACTGAGGAAGTACAGTTCCCGCTCAGCTCAGTCAAAACTGTTCGCTGCTCTGGCTCCCCAATGGTGGAACAAACTCCCTCACGACGCCAGGACAGCGGAGTCAATCACCACCTTCCGGAGACACCTGAAACCCCACCTCTTTAAGGAATACCTAGGATAGGATAAAGTAATCCTTCTCACCCCCCTTAAAATATTTAGATGCACTATTGTAAAGTGGTTGTTCCACTGGATGTCATAAGGTGAATGCACCAATTTGTAAGTCGCTCTGGATAAGAGCGTCTGCTAAATGACTTAAATGTAAATGTAAATGTAACAGGGTGTGGTAGTAGGTGTCAGGTGCACCGGTTTGTGTCAAGAACTTCATTCAACACTGGGGTTTTTCACACTCAACAGTTTCCCTGTGTATCAAGTGGTCCACCACCCGAAGGACATTCAGCCGACTTGACATTTTTTAAAAGTATTTGGCATAATTTTCTTGATAAAACGCTTCACTTGTTGATTAACTTCATCAACACAGTCTAGACTTTTGCTATGGGGCACAGTCTTTTACTAGCCAGATCCCAACACTGGCCTCTTGATAGGTGATCCCTTTAGAAAAGAGCCCATTAACCTTATTGTTTCTTAAGTAGAACACGTTCTGGAAAATGAAAGAACGGGTTCAATATGAGGTCAACGTCTGTGTCAATGTCTGTGTTATTTTACTTTTAATTTGCTCTGTTTGAAGGTATGTCTGATTTTAATGGACTTTTGTATACTAAATTGTAGTATAGGAACTCGGCTGTGAATTTGTAAGGTTTGTTCAGGACTCTCCAACCCTGTTTCTGGAGAGCTACCGTACTGTAGGTTTTCACTCCAACCCTAATCTAGCGTACCTGATTTTTAATAATTTTCTGGTTGATAAGCTGCACCAGGTTAGTTACAACTGGGCTTGGTGCAAAAAAATCGAAGAGGGTTGGGATCTTCACAGTGCAATGATGTCATACTTGTTGACCTTAGATCCGACTGTACTATTATCTATCGTTCAAAAGGTTGACTATGGTCCATTTCTTCTCTAGTTTTCCCCCGTTTTATATAATGGTGCTTTTGTAATGGAGGATAGGTGTGTCTTTGGAACTACGGTCTCACCAAGGAAACCTCCAGGGTTTCTGTTACGATGTCTATCGTTGTTGCTTAAGCCGGCTGTACACTACACAAGTACATTGAGTACATCAGACAACGTGTTCACACTTGTAGCTCTGAGAAGGCCTGCATGCTTAGTGCTTCACTCTCTTATTGAGCTGTAGCCTATATTGGGCAATACAGCGGGGAGAGATTTGTCCATGAAGGCTGCCTGTTTAGTTAATCTGGTTTCACTTTTCCCAGTGGTTTTTCACACGCTGGGTGAAGTGCCAAAACCGTTAGGGTCACTGTGTCTGCTGCCTGCCACACAAGGCACACAAGGCACAGGATATGCAGATCCTGCTGCTGCCCCACTCTCCACACTGATGCTAATTTCTCCATTTTAACTCTTTAAACCAGACAGGAACACACACTACCGGAGTATAGTGCAGGTCAGGAATCATTTCAAAATGGTTTGTTTTCCGACCCACTCCAGAAGAGTATTTCCTCATTGTGTTGTCTGCAGTGTGATTTACTTTCCACTGCTCAAAATGGAGGCTGCACTTTGACGAACAAATGTTTGGAGAGATGAATTGTGTGTGCAACATGTGTGTTTGTGTGTTTAATAAAAAATGGTCTTGTGCTATGCCCTCCCAAAAGCATCTGTGAAATTAGTCTTGCTTGCTCTCTCTCTCTCTCTGTGTGTTTTGATTCTAATGACTGACTCTCTATTCTGATCCTTAGGCGTTCTTCCAGGGCAAGCTGAAGATCACAGGGAATATGGGAATGGCCATGAAGCTCCAGAGTTTGCAGTTGCAGCCAGGCAAAGCCAAGCTGTGAGGTAGAACCTGGGGCTACAGTCAGAGGTCACCTCCCTAGCACTATTCTAGTGTCAGATCTTCATATCCTAACCTGAACCACTAGGGGTTACAACAACAAAACTGGTCCCAGACCTGCACTAATGGGTAACTTCTACCATTTCTCTAGCTCAACAGCAGCCACCCCCATCCAACTCTAGTAGTTTGAGGAGAGGAAGGATGAGGATGTGAGGAGAGAATGATGAGATGGAATAATGGATGAAGAGAAAGACTTTTCTCCCTTTCGCTCTCTCTGACCCCTCTGTCTTTTTCTAATATATTAATGACCAGAACACACTAGACTAGAAATATATATATTGCCTCCAGGACCCTGAAGGTCCTCTATGATAGATTTTCTGCCATTTTAGAATTTTGTTCAAAAAAAATAAAAAATAATATTACTCCTCTGGCACCAAATGACACATCTGTACAACACTTGATACATGGCATCTATGGACCAAGCTCTCACATGTTTTTCCAGGACAGCATGTCAAACAACATGGCGGCTACTGATCAATAAACATTAATAAACAACATAACAACTTGGTACACGTGTTCCAAACACTGTCGAGACTCTCAACATCTATGCACATTCAGATCGACCAAACAATGGCGCTATAACGGGCACATGTTTGTCTCCCCTGATCCTTTTTAACTCAGACCGATGAGTCTAGCTAGCTAAGTTATAAAGTGTGATTCAGTTTGGCCACATGGGGGAATTGTTGGACAGAATCATTCATGCGTTGACTCATAGAACCCATATTGTTTGAGAAAGGTTCTTGGAAAATATCACATTAAAAGCCTATTGCATGATCTGTTTGATTTTGAGCTCTGATAATTGGCAAGCTTGGTAAGGAGTACAGAAGTAGCTCGTCCTAGGGCAGTTTATCCAATTTGTCCTGATGGTGGAAAAGTGGGCCCACAACTTGATCCCCAGCATTGCATCTTCCAATTCTATTTTTATATGAATTCGGTTTGATTTATTATGACTCAGAGAAGATCTGTTTGCATGAAAATTATGTCATGAATTTAATCATGCCCCTCTCATCTGACAATGTCTGATCTTTTTCCCCCCATTAAGTTTCATGTGGTAATGGATATGTTATCGATCTTGACATAATTCATGTATTGTACTGTCTCAGAGCTGCGCTATAGTCATTTCTCCTTATGCAGCCTTTATGAGATATGAAACACTAAAGTGCCTCTCAGGTGTGCAGTATCCCCTGTTACTTTATGAACAAGTGTAAAACTATTGATAAGCTCTCATCTGATTCATAAAAATCTGAAATACACCTGAATGAATTTTACTGTGTTACTTTCAGCCATGTTGTTCTGACTGTGACCGCCTGAATGACTCATGATGCTAAAGTGATTTATCCTAAATAAACTCTCTGTTACTTGCTAATAAATGCTGTTTAAAAATGGTATTCTCCCTCTTTAAAAATGGTTTACTCGTAGATAGGCATGAAGGATAGGAGGTAGACTCATAGATGGCGGGAAATGCAGAGGTGAAAGTTGCAGATCCCAGTTACTGGAGGCCATACATAGTCTTGAGTCTGCAGCTCTACCACTAACCATTCTTTTTTTCCCTTGGAAATGTTTTAGGTTTGTTATATACTATCCTTTATCATTTTCCCCTAACCCTACCTCTCCCCCTAACCCCACCACCACCGCTCGCTCCCCTAACCCTATCACCGCTCGCTCCCCTAATTGGAGTAAACTAATGGACAACATCACTTAGGCTTCTACTTCCAGATCATACATACTATATGAATTTTACGGACAGTATATTTTACATTAGTTATAATCTGTTTGTTTTTAGTCCCATCCTTCAGCTACCCTCAACCCCTCCCATCTATCTCTGAAAACCATTGAGTTTCTATTTCTATTTGCCATATATTTTTTCAACTGTAATGTTTCACAAAAGTTCGGAACCTTTCTATTCTCATAGCTTCTACAGATTGTAAATTAAAGATAAAACATTTTGAGAATTAACTCCAGGTAAATGTTGCTTTTCTTCAGCCAGTCCTGAACCTGCGACCACAAACAATCTAGATATGGTCAGTACCAAAACGAAGCATCTAATGATTCTGTCTCTTCACAGCAAAATCTGCAGAGCTGGGATGGTTGTATCCCCTAAATATATTTTTTATTTCACCTTTATTTAACCAAGTTCTCATTTACAACTGTGACCCGGCCAAGATAAGGCAAAGCAGTTCGACAGATACAACGACACAGTTACACATGGAATAAAACAAACACAGTCAATAATACAGTAGAAAAATAAGTCTATTTACAATGTGAGCAAGTGAGGTGAGAAGGGAGGTAAAGGCAAAAAAGGCCATGGTGGCGAAGTAAATACAATATAGCAAGTAAAACACTGGAATGGTTGATTTGCAATGGAAGGATGTGCAAAGTATAGAGATCGAAATACGGGTGCAAAGGAGAAAAATATATAAATACAGTAGGGAAAGAGGTAGTTGTTTGGGCTAATTTATAGATGGGCTATGTACAGGTGCAGAAATCTGTGAGCTGCTCTGACAGCTGGTGAGGGAGATAAGTGTTTCCAGTTTCAGAGATTTTTGTTGTTCGTTCCAGTCATTGGCAGCAGAGAACTGGAAGGAGAGGCGACCAAAGGAAGAATTGGTTTTGGGGGTGACCAGAGAGCTATACCTGCTGGAGCGCGTGCTACAGTTGGGTGCTGCTATGGTGACCAGCGAGCTGAGATAAGGATGACTTTACCTAGCAGGGTCTTGTAGATGACTTGGAGCCAGTGGGTTTGTCGACGAGTATGAAGCGAGGGCCAGCCAACGCGAGCATACAGGTAGTATATGGGTAGTATATGGGGCTTTGGTGACAAAACGGATGGCACTGTGATAGACTGCATCCAATTTATTGAGTAGGGTATTGGAGGCTATTTTGTAAATGACATTGCCGAAGTCGAGGATTGGTAGGATGGTCAGTTTTACGAGGGTATGTTTGGCAGCATGAGTGAAGGATGCTCTTTTGCGAAATAGGAAGAAGCCAATTCTAGATTCAACTTTGGATTGGAGATGTTTGATGTACACCCTACTGTTCAAAAGTTTGGGGTCACATAGAAATGCCCTTGTTATTGAAATAAAAGCAAATTTTTTGTCCATTAAAATAACATCACATTGATCAGAAATACAGTGTAGACATTGTTGATGTTGTAAATTATTATTGTAGCTGGAAACAGCAGATTTTTTATGGAATATCAACATAGGCGTACAGAGGCCCATTATCAGCAATCATCACTCCTGTGTTCCAATGTCACGTTGTGTTAGCTAATCCAAGTTTATCATTTTAAAAGGCTAATTGATCATTAGAAAACAATTTTGCAATTACGTTAGCAGATCTGAAAACTGTTGTGCTGATTAAAGCAATAAAACGGTCCTTTAGACTAGTTGAGTATCTTGAGCATCAGCATTTGCGGGTTTGATTACAGGCTCAAAATTTCTAAAAATAAAGACCTTTCTTCTGGAACTCATCAGTCTGTTCTTGTTCTGAGAAATTAAGGCTATTCCATGTGAGAAATTGTCAAGAAACTGAAGATTTTGTACAACTCTGTGATCAGATTAAGCAGAAGCTAAACTACAGGATTGTTTTGCTAGCAGACTGGAATATGTTCCGGGATTCTTCCGATGGCATTGAGGAGTACACCACATCAGTCACTGGCTTCATCAATAAGTGAATCGATGATGTCGTCACCACAGTGACTGTACGTACATACCCCAACCAGAAGCCATGGATTACAGGCAACATCCGCACTGAGCTAAAGGGTAGAGCTGTCACTCTTAAGGAGCAGGACTATAACCTGGAAGCTGATAAGAAATCCTGCGATGCCCTCCGACAAAGCATCAATACAGGACTAAGATCGAATCATACTACACCGGCTCTGACGCTCGTCTTATGTGGCAGGGCTTGCAAACTATTACAGACTACAAAGGGAAGCACAGCCACGAGCTGCCCAGTGACACGAGCCTACCAGATGAGCTAAACTACTTCTATGCTTGCTTCGAGGCAAGTAACATTGAAATATTCATGAGAGCATCCGTTGTTCTGGATGACTGTTTGATCGCACTCTCCGCAGCCAATGCGAGAAAAACCGTTAAACAGGTCAACATTCACAAGGCCGTAGGGCCAGACGGATTACCAGGGCGTGTACTCTGAGCATGTGCTGACCAACTGGCAAGTGTCTTCACTGACATTTTCAACCTCTCCCTGTCTGAGTCTGTAATACCAACATGTTTCAAACAGACCACCAATGTCTTTGTGCCCAAGAACACTAAAGTAACCTGCCTAAATGACTACTGGTCCGTAGCACTCACGTCTGTAGCCATGAAGTGTTTTGAAAGGCTGGTCATGGCTCACATCAACACCATTATCCCAGAAACCCTAGACCCACTCCAATTTGCATACCGACCTAACAGATCCACAAATGATGCAATCTCTATTGCACTCCACAGTGCCCTTTCCCACCTGGACAAAAGGAACACCTATATGAGAATGCTATTCGTTGACTCGAGCTCAGCGTTCAACACCATAGTGCCCTCAAAGCTAATCACTAAGCTAAGGACCTTGGGACTAAACACCTCCCTCTGCAAACTGGATCCTGGACTTCCTGAAGGGCCGCCCCCAGGTGGTAAGGGTAGGTAACAACACATCCGCCACATCAGCGTCCACATCACCAACAAACTAACATGGTCCAAATACACCAAGACAGTCGTGAAGAGGGCACGACAAAACCTATTCCCCCTCAGAAGACTGAAAATATTTGGCATGGGTCCTCAGATCCTCAAAAGATTCTACAGCTGCACCATCAAGAGCATCCTGACGGGTTGCATCACTGCCTGGTATGGCAACTGCTCAGCCTCTGACCGCAAGGCACTACAGATGGTAGTGTGTACCTCACAGTACATCACTGGGACAAAGCTGCCTGCCATCCAGGACCTTTATACCAGGCTGTGTCATAGGAAGGCCCTAAAAATTGTCAAAGACTCCAACCACCCTAGTTATTGACTGTTCTCTCTGCTACCACACGGCAAGCGGTACCAGAGCTCAAGTCTAGGTCCAAGAGGCTTCTAAACAGCTTCTACCCCCAAGCCATAAGACTCCTGAACATCTATGCAAATGGCCACCCAGACTGTTCGCCCTGCTACTCTCTGTTAATTATCTATGCATCTGTCTTTTCTTCACGCAAATGATGGGGATTTGGGCCCATTCCAGAGAAACCAGTTTATCCTTCGCGGATACAGTCCTTAGCCATGGTATATTGGTATTATACCACAAACCCTGAGGTATCTTATTGCTATTATAAACTGGTTACCAACGTAATTATTATATTGTTAAAATGATTGTTAAAATTATTGTGTTAATTCACAAGTTGAATCAAGTATGCTAGCTCTGGAAAATCTGGGGTTTACAAACCACTGATTGTCACGTTCTGACCTTTATTTCCTTTGTTTTGTATTTATTTAGTATGGTCAGGGCGTGAGTTGGGTGGGCGGTCTATGTTCGTTTTTCTAGGTTTTGGGTATTTCTATGTTTCGGCCTAGTATGGTTCTCAATCAGAGGCAGGTGTCATTAGTTGTCTCTGATTGAGAATCATACTTAGGTAGCCTGGGTTTCACTGTGTGTTTGTGGGTGATTGTTCCTGTCTCTGTGTTTGCACCAGATAGGACTGTTTAGGTTTTCGTACATTTATTGTTTTGTTAGTTATTTCATGTCTAGTTCCTTTATTAAAGAACATGAATAACCACCACGCTGCATTTTGGTCCGCTTCTCCTTCACCACAGGAAAACCCTGAACACCGATTTAGGTATCAGTTCTCAATTGACATAATATAAGACACATGTGAGTCTTTCACATGACACCATCTTTGGCCATAGTCATAGTTCATATCTAATAGAATAACACAACAGATTACATAAACTGGAATGTTACTCTCACTCACGGTTTAAAAGAAATAAACTACCCAAAATATTAATACGTGCTGCTGCCCCAACATTTTAATTATCACTAAAGCCCATGATACACTGGTTTTTCTCTTGCCATATTGCGGAGCAAAAGTTTCTGCAACTAGTTTACATTTGAAAAATAGCAACGTTTTATTATCTGGCGTATCTTGACATAGTGGGACATTTTTAGGAATCCTCCAAACAGAGGCCAGATATTGGTCATGTGATCAGCTCTTCCGGAATATTTTGGAAAAAATGGCGATCGTTTTTGAGCTCAAGCGAGAGACAATGAACTCCAATGTTGGAGTAAAATGTTGGCCGTTCATGTCTCATATGTTGCTTATTTTATCATGATACAGTAATACATACATACCATGTTCAGTTTCAAGTTGATATATGAAGTCTATTATTCATGTCCATGTTGCTCATTGCGAATCCAGTGTCTCATACCCCACTCCAATGCCAGCTAAATTGCTTGGCAATATTTCCCCCAAAAATGACAAATGGCCCTAAAAGAGCAAATAACCCTTTTGTGAACTGCAAACAACCATTGAATTGCTCAAAGGGGTTATTTGAGTCATTATGGTTCCACATAGAACCATCATCTTTCCCAAAGAACCCTTGAGGAACCCTCTTTCCTTAGTGTGCACTGTATCGTTTAAACAAAAATATCCAGATTTATGGAAAGACAGGCCTGCTAACGGTGGAACTATCATCATTTGTGTTACAAAGAAATGTCTACCGAAAGAAGATAGCATAGCATCTGATGGTAGGTATAGGCTGCGTCTCAAATGGCTCCCTATTGTCTATATAAAGTAGGTCCCAATGGGCCCTGGTAAAAAGTAGTGCACTATATGGAATAGGGTGCACAACGTGTGTGCTATTATGACATATCCTGTCTGACGCCGTTTTTTGGAAGACTCTTGTTTCCTGTCTATATGGAATGTCACCTTCCAAAACAAATATCATTTTAAGACGAGCTGGAATGATACGAGTTCTCTCTAAATGCTTTAATGCTAATGCTGATAAGTTTATAAGCTCATATGATATTGGTTCCCCATTGGTGGTCAGTTGCAATTTAGGCCTTTGAGGGAACAAATGGCTAATAACACAATGGCACTGCCATCCCTGGCTCACTGGTTCATGATAGCTCTCTCTTTGTACTTGGCTCAAAGAAAAACAGGGAATGTATGATTCAGCATTAGCCAAGATACGACATCCAAGATACTTTCGGTCCAAGATACAGTCTCACTGTGATACTAATCCATGTTGATTCATGAGCAATATGAAAGTTATTCTTGTTGAATCATAACGGAAATAAATAAAAACGTCCCCTTTTCTTTCTTTCTTTCTTTCTTTCTTTCTTTCTTTCTTTCTTCAGAACAAACTAATTGCAACATGAAATGGCCTCATTATTAAATGGGGATTGGAAAAGACCTGTCTCAGACCATGAAAAAAATAAAAGTTTAAAAAGCAAAGAATTTTGTGCTTTTGGCTGTCCTTCAGCCCAGTTTTTTCTCTTCTATCTTTTCTTCTCCCCTTCTTTCACTGAACTTTCCCTCTGTCACTCCCACTCTCCTATTACATCTGGTAGGGATCTGTGATCTGGAGTGACTGTGGCTCCTCTCTATCCTGCTATGTGATTGCCTCTGGTTCGACTGGACACCAGACTACCTTTGTCACTGCTAACCTCCCTCCGTCAGAGAAGGTAAACAATGCATGTATTGTATAGATATGCTGTAATGATGTAGGCATCTATATTAGATATGCTCATTATGTGCTATGTATTATGGACTGGCTGTGAATGAATTGGTAACGTGTCACCAATCATATACCGTCACATTAGAAAAGGATTGTCTGTATATGGACTGAGTGGCAGTGTGAATAATAGTAAGTTGTACAAGTGCTGTTCAGATGTGTATGACCTTTTACAGACTCACCTACAACTTTGATAAAAATATATATTTTTGACAGCTTGTGAGTCATTGATTCAATGTTGTTGTGTTTTTTATTTTTTATTTTTTAACTTTAACGAGTCCTTTAGGTAGGTGTGAGAACATGATGTCTGTCTATGAGTAGTTTTATGCATGTGGGGTTGAATATGCTCCCTTTTGTTACAGTCGTGGTGTCTGGTACGTGTGTGGGGATATACTCAGGATCACATGTGTAGGTTTGCATGGTTTTTAATTGTATTTATTTTATCTGACGTGAACATAGACACTCGGCACACACACACACACACACACACACACGCACGCACGCACGCACGCACGCACGCACGCACGCACGCACGCACGCACGCACGCACGCACGCACGCACGCACGCACGCACGCACGCACGCACGCACGCACACACACACACACACACACACACACACACACACACACACTGTGAGGCTCCAGGGTCTGGCACACACAGGCTCTTGGCTGGTGGTGTGGTAGCGACACACACACACACACAGACACACACACAGACACACACACACACAGTGCCTGTTTGGAACTTTTTACTGGCTGGCCATAGGATCAAAACACTTCTCTACTGGGACACGTTCTGCCTGCTGGGAGAATAATATCACCATTACAATGCCTTTATTGTTAAAAAAACAACAACATACAGTGGGGCAAAACAAGTATTTAGTCAGCCACCAATTGTGCAAGTTCTCCCACTTAAAAACATGAGAGAGGCCTGTAATTTTCATCATAGGTACACTTCAACTATGACAGACAAAATGAGAAAAATAAATCCAGAAAATCACATTGTAGGATTTTTAATAAATTTATTTGCAAATTATGGTGGAAAATAAGTATTTGGTCAATAACAAAAGTTTATCTCAATACTTTGTTATATACCCTTTGTTGGCAATGACAGAGGTCAAACGTGTAAGTCTTCACAAGGTGTTCACACACTGTTGCTGGTATTTTGGCCCATTCCTCCATGTAGATCTCCTCTAGAGCAGTGGTGTTTTGGGTCTGTTGCTGGGCAACACAGACTTTCAACTCCCTCCAAAGATTTTCTATGGGGTTGTGACCTGGAGACTGGCTAGGCCATTCCAGGACCTTCAAATGCTTCTTACGAAGCCACTCCTTCATTGCCCGGGCGGTGTGTTTGGGATCATTGTCATGCTGAAAGACCCAGCCACGTTTCATCTTCAATGCCCTTGCTGATGGTAGGCTTTGTTACTTTGGTCCCAGCTCTCTGCAGGTCATCCACTAGGTCCCCCCGTGTGGTTCTGGGATTTTTGCTCACTGTTCTTGTGATCATTTTGACCCCACGGGGTGAGATCTTGCGTGGAGCCCCAGATCGAGGGAGATTATCAATGGTCTTGTAAGTCTTCCATTTCCTAATAATTGCTCCCACAGTTGATTTCTTCAAACCAAGCTGCTTACCTATTGCAGATTCAGTCTTCCCAGCCAGGTGCAGGTCTACAATTTTGTTTCTGGTGTCATTTGACAGCTCTTTGGTCTTGGCCATAGTGGAGTTTGGAGTGTGACTGAGGTTGTGGACAGGTGTCTTTTATACTGATAACAAGTTCAAACAGGGGCCATTAATACAGGTAACGAGTGGAGGACAGAGGAGCCTCTTAAAGAAGAAGTTACAGGTCCGTGAGAGCCAGAAATCTTGCTTGTTTGTAGATGACCAAATACTTATTTCCCACCATAATTTGCAAATAAATTCATTAAAAAATCTTACAATGTGAATTTCTGGATTTCTTCCCCTGGTTTTGTCTGTCATAGTTGAAGTGTACCTATGATGAAAATTACAGGCCTCTCTCATCTTTTTAAGTGGGAGAACTTGCACAATTGGTGGCTGACTAAATACTTTTTTTGTCCCACTGTACTTTGTACATTTTTCACTTGACTATATTTACATTTACATTTAAGTCATTTAGCTATATGGAAAATAGAAAGAAGTTACAGTATAGAGAACATGCTGGGTGCTGTAGGTCAACCCATATGATCGTCACAATAAATGAGAGAATGGATTTTTAAAAATACGCCAAAATAGGAACATAATGTCTACCACTAAACATTTTCAATACTAAAGCAGACGGTTTGATCTTGTCCCAGACAATACACGTTCTGTCCTCGTTAGACTGCTGTTCTGACAATGTAACCAGCTACTTTTTTCACACACTCTTTAAAAAAAAATCTCATGTCCTATAAAGCTACCTATTCCATATACACACATACACTTTTATGTTTGGTAATCTATTTTTCTGTCTCATAATACTTGCCTCTTGCTTGAAATCCTCTGTAAAGCTGTAAAATAAAATAGGAAATATTTGTCCTTGGTCACTGATTATAGTTCAAAAATATATATATATCCATTCATTGATTTATCACACTGTTATATAGACCCATCTGATCATTGGTGCTTCTGGGCAGCTGAGGTATCTGAGGTAGCTTGACCACCAGGCACGACCAGCAGACATGGCCAGCCCCAGGAGGTCTCTCTTTCAGGGCCTGAGTATGCTGCTCCTGGCCTGGGCTCTGGTACACTGCCAGCCCCCTCTGGAGCCCCAGAATGAAGAGGAGAAGGAGGAAGAACCCATGGAGGAGACAGAGCCAGAGATAGAGACCTTTACAGTCCCGGCTGTAGTGAAGGCCGAGCCGGGTGTATGTCCAGGGGAATGTACCTGTACAGAGGGAGCGGTGGACTGTGCTGGGGTTGACCTCATGGAATTTCCTAGTGAGCTGCCTGAGAGCACACGCATTCTCTCGCTGCAGGTGGGTCACACACACACACCCAACACAACACCCACATTCTCTCCCTACAGTTGGGTCTCAGACATCCATTAGATACATCAGTCACAATTGACAGACACTCCCAATACCTGATAGATCTTGTTACAGGCGGGTCACACACACCTAAAACGCGATAGATCTTTCTTCATAGGACTGATTTAAGGTTTAAAGCACATAAGTGAGGGCTGGACATGTCCAGGGTAGGAGTATATTTATCTAAGTTAATCAATAATGAATGAATGAAGCGTTGCTGTTCTGCCAATAATACTTTTGCCTCTTCTTCGTCTCAGAACAACCAGATAGAGGTAGTAACCATTGAGGACCTGACACGTCTGCAGCAGCTGGAAACACTAAACCTGCAAAACAACTGTCTGACCACGCAAGGTAAAAACCAGACAGAGACTTATAGAGCTAGGTAAACCAGACAGAGACTTAGAGAGAGCTAGGTAAACCAGACAGAAACTGAGAGAGAGCTAGGTAAGCCAGACAGAGACTTAGAGAGAACTAGGTAAACCAGACAGAATCTTAGAGAGAGCTAGGTAAACCAGACAGAGACTTAGAGAGAGCTAGGTAAGCCAGACAGAGACTTAGAGAGAGCTAGGTAAGCCAGACAGAGACTTAGAGAGAGCTAGGTAAACCAGACAGAGACTTAGAGAGAGCTAGGTAAGCCAGACAGAGACTTAGAGAGAGCTAGGTAAACCAGATAGAGACTTAGAGAGAGCTAGGTAAACCAGACAGAGACTTAGAGAGAGCTAGGTAAGCCAGACAGAGACTTAGAGAGAGCTAGGTAAACCAGACAGAGACTTAGAGAGAGCTAGGTAAACCAGACAGAGACTGAGAGAGAGCTAGGTAAGCCAGAGACTTAGAGAGAGCTAGGTAAACCAGACAGAGACTTAGAGAGAGCTAGGTAAACCAGACAGAGACTGAGAGAGACAGACATTTAATCTGAAAATAGCCAAGGGAGAAAGTGGCAGACAGACAAACATTAGTCTGACCATGCAAGGTAAACCAGACAGGGGGACTTAGAGAGAATCAAACGAAAATAACAAAGGACTTAAGGGGACAGAGATCTGAAAGTAGCTAGGGGAGATACAGACAGACAGACAGACAGACAGACAGACAGACAGACAGACAGACAGACAGACAGACAGACAGACAGACAGACAGACAGACAGACAGACAGACAGACAGACAGACAGACAGACAGACAGACAGACAGACAGACAGACAGACAGACAGACAGACAGACAGACAGACAGACAGACAGACAGACAGACAGACAGACAGACAGACAGACAGACAGACAGACAGACAGACAGACATTTAGTATGGTTGGAAGTTGTCCAATTGGTTGATGATAAACTGTGGGAGCTCTGTTAGCGTCTGTTAGCGTCCTGTTCTCTCTGGGATTCACTGTCTAGGTCCATGTCAAATCGGAGCCTCCAGCTATTTTACTGGTTTGTTCATTTATTCGAAACCCTTTTGCAGAAGCAGCAGCTACTCTTCCCGAGGTCCACAAAAAACACAAAACATTGATACACTGATAGATGAGGACAGTCACACACATTTTAAATAAAACGATATATAAACAACACAACACAAAATAAAAACAATACAACAAAACAATTGTGTGCATTAGAGTGTGCCTGTGTGTTTGTGTGTCTCCTCACAGTCCAGGCCTTTCCATTTATTTTTTGGGGGCGACAGGTAGCCTAGTGGTTCGAGCGTTGGGTCAGGAACTGAAAGGTTGCTGGATCGAATCCCCTAGGTCAAATCTGTCGTTCTGCCCCTGAACAAGGCAGTTAACCCACTCTTCCCCAGTAGATCATCATTGTAAATAGGAATTTGTTCTTAACTGACTTGCCTAATTAAATGAATGAGTTGTTGTTTAATGTGTTTTTTAAAGGTCATTTTGCTGTTTGCTTGAGTAATTGGAGATGGAAGGGAATGGCTCTGTGTGTTGCCATGAATTTGTTTTGGACTTGTGGCATATGTATGGGTGTCTGAACTGAATCTGATTTAATTTTAAAAGTCAGTTAAGAACAAATTCTTATTTTCAATGACGGCCTAGGAACAGTGGGTTAACTGCCTTGTTCAGGGGCAGAATGACAGATTTTTACCTTGTCAGCTCAGGGATTCAATCTTGCATCCTTTCGGTTACTAGTCCAACACTCTAACCACTAGGCTACCTGCCGATTATGCTAACATAGAATTTCCGTCACAGTAATATTTCTCATGAAAACTAGAAGAGAAGTGGTTAATTTTTCAACAACCAGGAAAGACTGGCATGCGTGTTGTTGTTGATAGTTCTGTTTATGCAGTTAAAGGTGCTACACTTAGTATAAAAAAAAAAAAAAATTGCATTGTAACAAACAAACAAAAATACATGATATATCTGGTGCTAATAGTGGAATGATAGTGTTTAACAGTATTACTTATCCTCCATTGTTGTGATTGGCTGTGATATTCGCTTATTGATTTCTTCCGCCGGAGTGGCATCTGTTGTCATACTGGGAAAGCTGTTCTGATTTGTGGATGTGTCAATTTCAGTTTATGTGAGAAAACAAGTACCGAATAGTGTAGGGAATCATTGTCACATCGTAATCGCTGTGAAATATATTTTTAATAACAAGAAATAAGCTGGTAGACCAAATCAGCTGTTTGAAGCTGGCAGTGGTGTAAAAAGTACTTAATTGTCATACTTGAGTAAAAGTTCTAGATACCTTAATAGAAAATGACTCAAGTGAAAGTAACTCAGTAAAATAATACTTGAGTAAAAGTCTAAAAGTATCTGGTTATAAATGTACTTAAGTACAGTGGTGGGAAAAGTACTCAATTGTCATACTTAAGTAAAAGTAAAAAGTATAAGTCAAGTCTACATCAAATTCCTTATATTAAGCAAACCAGACAGCACGATCTTCTTGTTTTTTAAATTAACGGACAAACGGGCACAATCCAACACTCAGACATAATTTACAAACACAGTATCTGTGTTTAGTGCGTCTTCCAGATCAGAGGCAGTAGGGATGACAACTCGTTACATTGATAGGGGCGTAAATTTGAACCATATTGCTGCCCTCCCTGAGCATTCAAAATGTAACAAGTACTTTTGGGTGTTAGGGAAAATGTATCGGGGTCAAAAGTACATAACTATAAATAGTAAAGTACAGATACCCATAAAAAAACTTCTTAAGGAAAGTATTTAAAGTATTTTTTGGTCCACCAGCTTCAACCAGCTGTAAAAACTATATTTTTTGTTATTGAAAATATATTTCATAGCGATTTAGGTGGTACAACAATTATTTAGAAAATGTTTTGTTGTCTAAGGGAAGGAAATGCTGTGAGTTAAGAGGACTCTATTTATTTTGAAAGATGAGAGGTTGAGGATTATAATAAATACTGCTTTGACGTCATCCAAGCAAGCCTAATGTGCACTTCACATCTCCATAGCGTAGCACCCCATATTATCGGCATATTCAACCGTGTTTAAGAAATATATTACCTTCAACAGTATTATCTTGTGATCAAGCCATCAATGTTTTGTAATTATTGGTGTCGTAAAAATGTTAGCTAACGCGTTAGCAATTAGCATGTTTGAAATTTCAGTGGAAATACTACTACTATCAGCTTTTTAATAAGCGGTTTAGCAAAAATAAATATGTCCCGTATTATCGGCATACGGTCTCCAGTTATTGGCCACCACACTATTTTGGATCAAACAGAGGCTCTTTCTCTTACAGGGCTATCCTGCAACTGGGGAGCAGACAGACACTCTCTTGTCATCAACCAATCAGGGCCTGTGTCCTAAAGTGGGAAGGATCAATGGAAAACACAGTCTCACATTGGAATGAGAAATGTTCAAAAAAAGAGTCACCAACCTCGTATCTGAAGTGTTTACTAGATAGTTGGCTAGTTCGCTAGCCTTCCAATGAAAAAATAATAATACTTGCCTGAATTCTGTTCAAATCAAAAATCGAATCAAATCAAATCGAATCCAATCAAATGTATTTGTCACATACACATGGTTAGCACGTGTTAATGCGAGTGTAGCGAAATGCTTGTGCTTCTAGTTCCGACAATGCAGTGATAACCAACAAGTAATCTATCTAACAATTCCAAAACTAGTGAATTCTGTTAGCTATATTTCAGAGGTCAATAGTTGGATATTAAATGAAGTATGGTCTGTTGGGCAGTCAAATTTTGCAATATACAGCGTGTCCCACAAAATGTGTATATATATAGTACATGTAATATATATTACTTAAGTAACATAAATTGCAATGAAAATTGGTGGTCAGCTAGCTAGAAGGGTGTCTTCAGTCGCAAAACTTACCGTTATTTTCCAGTCCATTTAAATGTTGATCTCCAGGTGATTTAATCCTCTAACTGCTAGAGAGTGTCCGAAGTTAGGGGGTGTCCAATGTTGGGGGGAAATTAGCTACCATAAAACTCATATCATATACAATGTCAACTTTTATGATCACTATGTTTGATGTACAGTTATAAGATGACATGGTGTCATACCCTTAGTTGTTCTGAACAGAATGAGTCTGTTTGTCTATTGTAAAGAGAATTACCCTGAGTTGTTCTGAACAGAATGAGTCTGTTTGTCTATTGTAAAGAGAATTACCCTGGGTTGTTCTGAACAGAATGAGTCTGTTTGTCTATTGTAAAGAGAATTACCCTGGGTTGTTCTGAACAGAATTAGTCTGTTTGTCTATTGTAAAGAGAATTACCCTGGGTTGTTCTGAACAGAATGAGTCTGTTTGTAAAGAGAATTACTCTGGGTTGTTCTGAACAGAATGAGTCTGTTTGTAAAGAGAATTACCCTGGGTTGTTCTGAACAGAATGAGTCTGTTTGTAAAGAGAATTACTCTGGGTTGTTCTGAACAGAATGAGTCTGTTTGTCTATTGTAAAGAGAATTACCCTGGGTTGTTCTGAACAGAATGAGTCTGTTTGTCTATTGTAAAGAGAATTACCCTGGGTTGTTCTGAACAGAATGAGTCTGTTTGCAAAGAGAATTACCCTGGGTTGTTCTGAACAGAATGAGTCTGTTTGTAAAGAGAATTACTCTGGGTTGTTCTGAACAGAATGAGTCTGTTTGTCTATTGTAAAGAGAATTACCCTGGGTTGTTCTGAACAGAATGAGTCTGTTTGTAAAGAGAATTACTCTGGGTTGTTCTGAACAGAATGAGTCTGTTTGTAAAGAGAGTCTGTCTATTGTAAAGAGAATTACCCTGGGTTGTTCTGAACAGAATGAGTCTGTTTGTAAAGAGAATTACCCTGGGTTGTTCTGAACAGAATGAGTCTGTTTGTCTATTGTAAAGAGAATTACTCTGGGTTGTTCTGAACAGAATGAGTCTGTTTGTAAAGAGAATTACTCTGGGTTGTTCTGAACAGAATGAGTCTGTTTGTCTATTGTAAAGAGAATTACTCTGGGTTGTTCTGAACAGAATGAGTCTGTTTGTCTATTGTAAAGAGAATTACTCTGGGTTGTTCTGAACAGAATGAGTCTGTTTGTAAAGAGAATTACTCTGGTTTGTTCTGAACAGAATGAGTCTGTTTGTAAAGAGAATTACTCTGGGTTGTTCTGAACAGAATGAGTCTGTTTGTCTATTGTAAAGAGAATTACTCTGGGTTGTTCTGAACAGAATGAGTCTGTTTGTAAAGAGAATTACTCTGGGTTGTTCTGAACAGAATGAGTCTGTTTGTAAAGAGAATTACTCTGGGTTGTTCTGAACAGAATGAGTCTGTTTGTAAAGAGAATTACCCTGGGTTGTTCTGAACAGAATGAGTCTGTTTGTAAAGAGAATTACTCTGGGTTGTTCTGAACAGAATGAGTCTGTTTGTAAAGAGAATTACCCTGGGTTGTTCTGAACAGAATGAGTCTGTTTGTAAAGAGAATTACCCTGGGTTGTTCTGAACAGAATGAGTCTGTTTGTCTATTGTAAAGAGAATTACTCTGGGTTGTTCTGAACAGAATGAGTCTGTTTGTAAAGAGAATTACTCTGGGTTGTTCTGAACAGAATGAGTCTGTTTGTAAAGAGAATTACCCTGAGTTGTTCTGAACAGAATGAGTCTGTTTGTCTATTGTAAAGAGAATTACCCTGAGTTGTTCTGAACAGAATGAGTCTGTTTGTAAAGAGAATTACTCTGGGTTGTTCTGAACAGAATGAGTCTGTTTGTCTATTGTAAAGAGAATTACTCTGGGTTGTTCTGAACAGAATGAGTCTGTTTGTAAAGAGAATTACTCTGGGTTGTTCTGAACAGAATGAGTCTGTTTGTAAAGAGAATTACTCTGGGTTGTTCTGAACAGAATGAGTCTGTTTGTAAAGAGAATTACCCTGGGTTGTTCTGAACAGAATGAGTCTGTTTGTAAAGAGAATTACTCTGGGTTGTTCTGAACAGAATGAGTCTGTTTGTCTATTGTAAAGAGAATTACCCTGGGTTGTTCTGAACAGAATGAGTCTGTTTGTAAAGAGAATTACCCTGGGTTGTTCTGAACAGAATGAGTCTGTTTGTCTATTGTAAAGAGAATTACTCTGGGTTGTTCTGAACAGAATGAGTCTGTTTGTAAAGAGAATTACTCTGGGTTGTTCTGAACAGAATGAGTCTGTTTGTAAAGAGAATTACCCTGAGTTGTTCTGAACAGAATGAGTCTGTTTGTCTATTGTAAAGAGAATTACCCTGGGTTGTTCTGAACAGAATGAGTCTGTTTGTAAAGAGAATTACTCTGGGTTGTTCTGAGTTGTTCTGAACAGAATGAGTCTGTTTGTCTATTGTAAAGAGAATTACTCTGGGTTGTTCTGAACAGAATGAGTCTGTTTGTAAAGAGAATTACTCTGGGTTGTTCTGAACAGAATGAGTCTGTTTGTAAAGAGAATTACTCTGGGTTGTTTCTGAACAGAATGAGTCTGTTTGTAAAGAGAATTACCCTGGGTTGTTCTGAACAGAATGAGTCTGTTTGTAAAGAGAATTACTCTGGGTTGTTCTGAACAGAATGAGTCTGTTTGTAAAGAGAATTACCCTGGGTTGTTCTGAACAGAATGAGTCTGTTTGTAAAGAGAATTACCCTGGGTTGTTCTGAACAGAATGAGTCTGTTTGTCTATTGTAAAGAGAATTACTCTGGGTTGTTCTGAACAGAATGAGTCTGTTTGTAAAGAGAATTACTCTGGGTTGTTCTGAACAGAATGAGTCTGTTTGTAAAGAGAATTACCCTGAGTTGTTCTGAACAGAATGAGTCTGTTTGTCTATTGTAAAGAGAATTACCCTGAGTTGTTCTGAACAGAATGAGTCTGTTTGTAAAGAGAATTACTCTGGGTTGTTCTGAACAGAATGAGTCTGTTTGTCTATTGTAAAGAGAATTACCCTGAGTTGTTCTGAACAGAATGAGTCTGTTTGTCTATTGTAAAGAGAATTACCCTGAGTTGTTCTGAACAGAATGAGTCTGTTTGTAAAGAGAATTACTCTGGGTTGTTCTGAACAGAATGAGTCTGTTTGTCTATTGTAAAGAGAATTACCCTGAGTTGTTCTGAACAGAATGAGTCTGTTTGTAAAGAGAATTACCCTGGGTTGTTCTGAACAGAATGAGTCTGTTTGTAAAGAGAATTACCCTGAGTTGTTCTGAACAGAATGAGTCTGTTTGTAAAGAGAATTACCCTGAGTTGTTCTGAACAGAATGAGTCTGTTTGTAAAGAGAATTACTCTGGGTTGTTCTGAACAGAATGAGTCTGTTTGTAAAGAGAATTACCCTGGGTTGTTCTGAACAGAATGAGTCTGTTTGTTTGTAAAGAGAATTACCCTGAGTTGTTCTGAACAGAATGAGTCTGTTTGTAAAGAGAATTACTCTGGGTTGTTCTGAACAGAATGAGTCTGTTTGTAAAGAGAATTACCCTGAGTTGTTCTGAACAGAATGAGTCTGTTTGTAAAGAGAATTACCCTGAGTTGTTCTGAACAGAATGAGTCTGTTTGTAAAGAGAATTACCCTGAGTTGTTCTGAACAGAATGAGTCTGTTTGTAAAGAGAATTACTCTGGGTTGTTCTGAACAGAATGAGTCTGTTTGTAAAGAGAATTACCCTGGGTTGTTCTGAACAGAATGAGTCTGTTTGTAAAGAGAATTACCCTGAGTTGTTCTGAACAGAATGAGTCTGTTTGTAAAGAGAATTACCCTGGGTTGTTCTGAACAGAATGAGTCTGTTTGTAAAGAGAATTTGCCGTTGCACACGCACCTTAATGCACTCATGACTCCTTTTTATGCACACCACAATTATGACTCCTTTTTATGCACACCACAATTATGACTCCTTTTTATGCACACCACAATTATGACTCCTTTTTATGCACACCACAATTATGACTCCTTTTTATGCACACCACAATTATGACTCCTTTTTATGCACACCACAATTATGACTCCTTTTTATGCACACCACAATTATGATTCCTTTTTATGCACACCAAAATGATCTGTTTCCCTGAATTGCATTGTGAAAGCCAAACAGTGTAATATCGTATTTTATAACTTCTACTTTACTACTCATGTTGCAATAGAACAGGCTTTCAAATGATACACACCTGACTCAGATTGCGATTTATAATGTACATTTTTGGATTGTGTAAACAACAACAGTAATCCAAACAAAACAACTACAAGTGAGTTTGCTCTAGTTCCTCGACGGCACAGCTAGGAGAGCTCAGAAAAGCTCCTTGTAATCGAAAAGACTCTTCTTTGAGTCATAAAAGTGCATTGAAATGACTTGGGAACTGGAGATAACACGCGATAAGTGTGGCCACTTGGAGACACCAGTTAGTCCTCTAACTCAAACCCTTAAGTGTTGCACCTACCACACATTATCCAAGAATATTCTTATCATGTTACTGAATGTATCCAGAGTATTTTCACATTTGGTTATCAACAAATGCAGTGAAAAGTACAGCTAATTTAAAATTCACAGAAAGTCAACAGTGTAATGTTTGGATTCAGTCTTGTCAGGTGAATTGTTGTGTCCTCACATTTGGTCCAATACTTTTCCTATAATCTCGAAACGGTTCCCTTTCAATTGTTACCATGGTTATGCATTTCATATTTCTTCTGTAGGAAACATTTACATTTAGCCCTATCCATAGGCTAATTCCCATGAGTGTAAAGGGTTAAGGAAATACAGGCTGGCACCACATTACTACAAGACAAAACAGCTCAATCAAGCAGGATGGTCTTGTAAGTATATAAGCAAAGCTTGCTTTCATGTAAGTCTATATATGAGTACCTGTGACCAGCACACCACCACCTGCTGCCCAGCTGATTGGTTAGCATACTGTACATGTAAGTCTATATATGAGTACCTGTGACCAGCACACCACCACCTGCTGCCCAGCTGATTGGTTGGCATACTGTAAATTGAGAAATGTTATGACTAAACTTAACAAAAAGAAGAAGAAATTATATTTTCAAACAAAGATAAATGACATAAAACACTATGGAAAAAGACTTTGGAGTACTGTAGCTTAAATAATAAATAAATAATCATAATAAATTAATCTCCATCGTTCATTGAAGTTGATGGGTAATTTATAACAAAACTTTTCGATATTGCTAATCATTTCAATTATTATTTTACTAGTAAAGTGGAACGACTCAGAAGGGAAATTACAACATTGAACAATAATAATGAAATAATGAAAGAGAAGGATTGCTGTTTTGAATTAGGTAAAGTTAGTGTGGGCGAGAAGGAAAAACAATTGTTATGATGAGCCTAAAATAATAAAGCACCCTTTGCTGGTTCTAACAGCCGCCTAATCAGTTTGCTGCCTATTCTTAGTAAACTGATGGAGAGAATTGTGTTTGACCAAATACAATGCTATTTTTCAGAAAACAAGTTAACTACTGACTTTCAACATGTGTATGGAGAAGGGCACTCAACTTGTACTGCACTGACTCAGATTACTGATGATTGGCTAAAATAAAAGGATAATAAGACGATAGTTGGAGCTGTATTGTTAGATTTCAGTGCAGCCTTTGATGTTATTGATAATAAATTGTTATTGGAAAATACTCACTTGCTATGGCTTTACATCACCGGCCTTCACATGGTTGGAGAGTTATTCATCCAATAGAACCCAGAGAGTGTTCTTCAATGGAAGCTTCTCTAACATCAGATATGTACAGTGGGGTGTCCCTCAGGGCGGTTGCCTTGGGCCGTTACTCTTCTCTATTTTTACAAATAATTTGCCACTGGTCTTACACGAAGCTAGAATGACTATGTATGTGGATGATTCCACACTAACCCTAACCCTAACCCTACAACAACAATGTGTGCTGATTGAACCAAACTAAATAGATTCAACCAGTGTGTGGGTTCTAGTTCTTCTAGATCCACTCCATTAATAATGTATACCTAATTAAAAGGATGATTAACCATATGTGTTTTATTTTCTCTGCTGTCCAGGTCTATTCACTAAAACAAATCAGTCTGATCTTTATTTTCTGTGTTGTATATGTTTTTAGTCTGAATAACATTTTCCATGTTATATTTTTCTTGTGTGTCTGTGTGTGTCTGTGTGTGCCTGTGTGTGTTTGTGTGTCTGTGTGTGTTTGTGTGTGTCTGTGTGTGTTTGTGTGTGTCTGTGTGTGTCTGTGTGTGTCTGTGTGTGTATTCAGGCCTTGAAGATGAAGGATTTACAGCGCTGGAACAACTGAGTTACTTGTACTTGGCCAATAACAAGGTGATTAATTCTAAACACAGCCGTAAACATAGACTTTACCCATTCAACAAAACAACACATCACGATTCCTCCGTCATTGCGATATAACTTGAACAAGGGGAATATGGTTCCATCTAAACATTCTTCAGTACATGTTTTCACTTGTGGTCGTCATTAATATATAATCAGGTCTCCCAGGAGTGAGTAGCGTACAGTATAGTGTGCTGTGCTCATTTAAAAGTACTGCTAGTGTCATGTTTGTCATTTATTATCATGTCTTGTCCCTGTGCTCCCCATTCTATTCGTTTCCCTCTGCTGGTCTTATTAGGTTCTTTCCCTCTTTCTATCCCTCTCTCTCCCCCTCCCTCTCTCACTCTCTGAGTCTCTCTTTCTCTATCGTTCCGTTCCTGCTCCCAGCTGTTCCTATTCCCCTAATCATCATTTAGTCTTCCCACACCTGTTCCCGATCCTTTCCCCTGATTGGAGTCCCTATTTATTCCTTTGTGTTCCGTCCCTGTCCTGTCGGTTCCTTGTTTAGTATTCACCGTGCTGTGATTGTGTTTAAAGCCCTGTCCTGTCGTGTTTTTGCCTTCATCAGATGCTGAATGAGCAGGTGTCTCTGTCAACTACGGCCTGCGCCTACCTGAAGCGACCTGCAGTCTGTTTTCTCTTGTTATTCCCCTCTACAGACTAGAGGATTTCTGTTATTCCCTGTTTGGACTTGAATAAACTCTGTTCCTGTTAAGTCGCTTTTGGGTCCTCTATCACCTGCATGACAGAAGGAACTGACCAAGGAATGGACCCAGCGACTTCAGACGCTGAGTTACACTGCCGTCAAGATCCAGGAGCCATGCTCGGCAGACACGAGCAGGAATTGTCTGCTGCTCGCCATGCCGTGGAGAACCTTACGCTCAGGTTTCCGACCTTCTGGACAGTTCCAGAGTCTACGTCTCGTGCCACCTGTTACTTCCTGGCCTGCCGACTCCAGAACCTAGGGTTAATAACCCACCTTGCTACTCCGGGCAGCCCACTGAGTGTTTGCTCCTTTCTCACGCAGTGTGAGATTGTGTTCTCTCTCCAACCCAACACATACTCTAGAGAGAGAGCTCGGGTTGTTTTACGTCATTTCACTCCTTACTGGCCGGGCTCGAGAATGGGGCACAGCTATCTGGGAGGCAAGGGCTGATTGCTCTAACAAGTTCCAGAACTTTAAAGAGGAGATGATTCGGGTTTTTTGACCGTTCAGTTTTTGGTAGGGAGGCTTCTAGGGCCCTGGCTTCCTTATGCCAAGGTGAACGGAATAACGGATTATTCTATTGAGAGCACTCTTGCTGCCTCTAGTGAGTGGAACTGTTTGTAAAGAGCGCTGCTCGCTCGTTTTCTGGAGGGACTCCACGCAGTGGTTAAGGATGAGATTCTCTCCGGGAGGTTCCTTCAGATGTGGACTCTTTGATTGCTCTCGCCATCCGCATAGAACGACGGGTAGATCTTCGTCACCGGGCTCGTGGAAGAGAGCTCGCATCAACGGTGTTTCCCTGCTCCGCATCGCAACCATCTCCCTCCTCTGGCTTTGAGACTGAGCCCATGCAGCTGGGAGCGATTCGCATCTTTGACTAAGGAGAGGGAACGGAGGATCACCAACCGCCTGTGCCTCTATTGCGGAGTTGCTGGACATTTTGTTAATTCATGTCCAGTAAGAGGCCAGAGCCCATCAGTAAGCGGAGGGCTACTGGTGAGCGCTACTACTCAGGTCTCTTCATCTAGATCTTGTACTGTTTGTCGGTCCATCTACGCTGGACCGGTTCTGGTGCACATGCAGTCTGTTTGATTGACTCTGGGGCTGAGGGTTGTTTCATGAGAACGAAGCATGGGTTCGGAAACATAACATTCTGTCAGATTGTAAAGACAAGCCTACGCCCATGTTTGCCTTAGATGGTAGTCATCTTCCCAGTATCAAATTTGAGACACTACCTTTAACTCTCACAGTATCTGGTAACCACAGTGAGACTATTTCAGAATGAGTTTTTGATTTTCCGTTCACCGTTTACACCTGTTGTTTTGGGTCATCCCTGGCTTGTATGTCATAATCCTTCTATTAATTGGTCTAGTAATTCTATCCTATCCTGGAACGTTTTCTTGTCATGTGAAGTGTTTAATGTCTGCCATCCCTCCCGTTTCTTCTGTCCCTACTTCTCAGGAGGAACCTGTTTGACAGGAGTGCCGGAGGAATATCATGATCTGAACAGAACGGTCTTCAGTTTGTAAAGAGAATTCCCTGAGTCCTCCTCACCAGTATGATTGTAGTATTGATCTCCTTCCGGGGACCACTCCTCCTCGAGGTAGACTATACTGAGTCTGTCGGCTAAAGAACGTAAGGCTCTCGAGGATTATTTGTCTGTGTCTCTTGTAACGAGGTACCATAGTGCCTTGTTCTGAACCGAATGGGTCGGGGTTTTTTTGTTAAGAAGAATTACCTGGTTGTTCTGAACGCCCTGCGTCTGTTTGTCTATTGATTATCGAGGGCTGAACACATAACGTTTGTTAAGAATCAGTTGTTGAACAGTTATCCGTTCCCTTATGTCATCAGCCTTCGAGTTGTTCTGAACAGGAGCCAGTGCTGTTTGTTGGACCTTCGTAACGAATTACCATTGTTCTGATCAGAAGAGTCTGGGGAAAGAGAAAACGGTTGTTCTAACACTCCGTTAGGCATTTTGAGTACCGGGTTCTGCCGTTGTTCTGAACAGAATGCCAGCTGTTTTTCAGGCATTAGTTAATGATGTTCTGAGAGACATGAATGAACATCTTTGTTTTTGTCTATCTTGACGAATATCCTGATTTTTTCTGTCACTCGATGATTCATGTTCAGCACGTTCTGACGTGTTCTACAGAAGCGTCTGTTTTAGAGAATTGTCTCTACGTTAAGGCTGAGAAGTGCTCTTTTTGTCTCCTCCGTTAATTTTCTCGGTTCCGTTATTTCCGCTGAAGGCATTCAGATGGATTCCTTTTAAGGTCCAAGCTGTCAGTGATTGGCCCGTTCCAAGGTCACGTGTCAATTTGCACTCCTTTTTAGGTTTCGCTAATTTCTACTCCTTTTTCATTCGTAATTTGGTCAAGTTGCTGCCCCTCTCACAGCTCTTACTTCTGTCAAGACGTGTTTTAAGTGGTCCGGTTCCGCCCAGGGAGCTTTTGATCTTCTAAAAGAACGTTTTACGTCCGCTCCTATCCAAACAGTTACTCCTCGTCACTAGACAATTCATTTCGACTGACGTTGCAGATAGGCAGCCATTCAAATGATCCCAGCGCTTCCAGTCTGACGATAAGGTTCATCCTTGCGCTTATAAACTCAACAGCCTAATCCCATCTGAAAACAACTA
This sequence comes from Oncorhynchus gorbuscha, assembly GCF_021184085.1. Taxonomy (NCBI): domain Eukaryota; kingdom Metazoa; phylum Chordata; class Actinopteri; order Salmoniformes; family Salmonidae; genus Oncorhynchus; species Oncorhynchus gorbuscha. Next base: position 48,983,574 of record NC_060178.1, read on the forward strand.
TGATGTGGGTTTGAACTCTAGCCATCCGCTTAGCCCTAGGAGAAGGCAGAAAAGTGGTTGGAGGGGGCGAAAAGACTTTGTCGTTTGGACAGACCATAAGAACCTTGAGTACATCCGACTTGCCAAACGAGATAATGCACCGATCAAGCTCGTTGGGCGTTGTTTTTCGAATATTCTTATCGTTTCGAGTTTGTGATTTCTTACCGTCCGGGTAGCAAGAACACCAAGCCTGATGCCTTATGTTCTGTTTAGTTCTTCTGTGGCTTCTACTGATCCCGTCCAGGGGATTCTTCCTTAATGGGCGTGTTGTCGGGTTAACAGTCTGGGGAATTGAAAGACAGGTTAGCAAGCACTCACGCACACTTCTTCTGTAGGCGCATTGTCCTAGTAACCTCCTATCCGTTCCTGTTTCCACTCGTCTGGCTGTTCTTCAGTGGGCTCACTCTGCCAAGTTAGCTGGTCATCCCGGTGTTCGAGGCATGCGTCTATTGCCAGCTTTTGGTGGCCGACTCAGGAGCGTGACATCGCCGTTTCGTGGCTGCTTGTTCGGACTGCAGCAGACTAAGTCGGGTAACCTCCTGCCCCTGCCGGTCGTCTCAGACCGCTCCCCATTCCTTCTCGACCATGGTCTCACATCGCCTTAGACTTCATTACCGGTCTGCCTTTGTCTGCGGGGAAGACTGTGATTCTTACATACTGAAACGGTTGTCTAATAGGTTCTCTAAGGAAGAAATTTCATTCCCCTTAAACAAAGATAAGGAGACGGCACAAATCATTATTGAGAATGTATTCAGAATTCATGGCCTCCCGTTAAACGCCGTTTCAGACAGAGGCCATAATAAATTCACGTCACAGTTTTGGATGGGAGTTCTGTAACAAAACGTTTGATTGGTGCGTAATCAGTCTCTCTTCCGGGTTTCATCCCCAGTAAACGGTCAAGCAGAGAGGGCCAATCAGAACGATTAATGAAATAATGAAAGAGAAGCCTTTCTTTCAGAAAGGTAAAGCGTCTTGGGCAGAACAGCTCCCCTGGGCAGAATACGCTCACTGGTCGCTTCCTTCGTTCTGCTACCGGGTTATCTCCGTTTCAGAGTAGTCTGATTACCAGCCTCCTCTGTTCTCATCCCAGCTTGCCGAGTCCAGCGTTCCCTCCGCTGAGCGTTTGTCCAACGTTGTGAGCGCACCTGGAGAGGGTGAGGTCTGCACTTTGCCGTTACAGGGCACAGACGGTGAGAGCCGCCAATAAACGCAGGATTAAGAGTCCAAGGTATTGTTGCGGCCAGAGAGTGTGGCTTTCCACTGCAACCTTCCTCTTACGAAAGCTTCTTGGAAAGTTGACTCCTATGGCTTTCATTGGTCCGTTCCGTGTCTCCCAGGTCGTCCAATAGAACGCTGTGAGTGTTCTTCAATGGACATCTTCGTCGTCCATCCTGTCTTCCATGTCTCCTGTGTTAAGCCCTTTCTTCGCACCCCCGTTCGCCGTTCTTCCCTCCCCCTCCCGTCCTTTGAGCGCACCTATTTACAAGGTACATAAGATCATGGACATGCGTTCTGGGGACGGGGTCACTAACCTTAGTGGATTGGGAGGGTTACGGTCCTGAGGAGAGGAGTTGGGTTCCGTCTCGGGACGTGCTGGACCGTTCACTCATCGATGATTTCCTCCGTTGCTTCTAGGATTCCTCCTCGAGTGCGCCAGGATGGCGCTATTTTCTCTCGGTGAGTGGGGGGTACTGTCATGTTTGTCATTTATTATCATGTCTTGTCCCTGTGCTCCCATTCTATTCTTTCCCTCTGCTGGTCTTATTAGGTTCTTTCCCTCTTCTATCCCTCTCTCTCCCTCCCTCTCTCACTCTCTCGCTCTCTTTTCTATCGTTCCGTTCTGCTCCCAGCTGTTCCTATTCCCCTAATCATCATTTAGTCTTCCCACACCTGTTCCCGATCCTTTCCCTGATTGGAGTCCCTATTTATTCCTTTGTGTTCCGTCCCTGTCCTGTCGGTTCCTTGTTTAGTATTCACCGTGCTGTGATTGTGTTTCGCCCTGTCCTGTCGTGTTTTTGCCTTCATCAGATGCTGCGTGTGAGCAGGTGTCTCTGTCAACTACGGCCTGCGCCAACAAAACCACAGCGACCTGCAGTCTGTGGCCGCTTCTCTTGTTATTCCCCTCTACAGACTAGAGGATTTCTGTTATTCCCTGTTTGGACTTGAATAAACTCTGTTCCTGTTAAGTCGCTTTTGGGTCCTCTATCACCTGCATGACAGCTAGGTCATCATGGAGCTCTCTGAAGCCATCTTCACACCTTTATGTGTTCTACTCCTATTGGAATCCTAATTTTAAAAACATGGATGGTCTTAAGGTTGAGACAACCAAAGTCCTGCATCCACAAGAATTCAGCAATACAGATATGTAATAACTCAGGCTAAAGCAGTGTCTCTCTTCAAAGTGTAATTGTTTTCTGAACTAAACTGCAAAATAACCAAATGGCTGAAAGAAGTCAAAGAACCATCAGAAAATGTAACTTATACACACTGTATGTATGCCATTCAGAGGGTGAATGGTCAAGACAAAATATTTAAGTGCCTTTGAACAGGGGTATGGTAGTAGGTGCCAGCCGCACTGGTTTGAGTGTGTCAAGACATGCAACATGGCTGGGTTTTTCATTCTCAACAGTTTCCCGTGTGTATAGAATGGTCCACTAACACAATCAATGGGGGCCCCGTTCTGTAATTCAACCACTACAGTTTTAGATAGCTGGCTGCTAGACAAACTTACCAGTCAACATGGGCTAATTTAGTGACTGTCAGAACAAAAGGAAAACTGCACAACCAAATGTTTGAAATTGCACCTTGTGTATTATACTATTGTAACTCTCAACAGTACGTTTTTTGTATTTAATTTTTTATTTCACCTTTATTTAACCAGGTAGTGTTATGCAGGTGAATGAGGACCCAAAAGCGACTTGGCGAAAACAGAGTCTTTATTCCAGTCAAGGAAATATGCAATACTCCTAGACAAATCGGAGCGGTAAACAAAGCATAAAAAACAATTCCACTCGTAATGACGAGGACAGACTGGAGACTCGACCATAAACTGTAGGTTGCCTCGGGAAGGCACTGACCGTAGCAGACTCAGACACCTGCTCACCACGCAGCATCTGAGGGAAACACGACACGACAGGGCGAGACAAAGACACAGCACGGTGAACAATATACAAGGATCCGACAGGACAGAAACGGAAAACAAGGGGAGAAATAGGGACTCTAATCAGAGGAAAAGATAGGGAACAGGTGTGGAAAGACTAAATGATTGATTAGGGGAATAGGAACAGCTGGGAGCAGGAACGGAACGATAGAGAGAAGAGAGAGAGGGAGGGAGAGAGAAAAAGGGAACGAACCTAAAAAGACCAGCAGGGGGAAAACGAACAGAAGGGAAAGCAAAATGACAAGACAATATAAGACAAAACATGACAGTACCCCCCCACTCACCGAGCGCCTCCTGGCGCACTCGAGGAGGAATCCTGGCGGCAACGGAGGAAATCATCAATCAGCGAACGGTCCAGCACGTCCCGAGACGGGACCCAACTCCTCTCCTCAGGACCGTAACCCTCCCAATCCACTAAGTATTGGTGACCCCGTCCCCGAGAACGCATGTCCATGATCTTACGTACCTTGTAAATAGGTGCGCTCTCGACAAGGACGGGAGGGGGGGAGGGAAGACAAACGGGGGTGCGAAGAAAGGGCTTGACACAGGAGACATGGAAGACAGGATGGACGCGACGAAGATGTCGCGGAAGAAGCAGTCGCACAGCGACAGGATTGACGACCTGGGAGACACGGAACGGACCAATGAACCGCGGAGTCAACTTACGAGAAGCTGTCGTAAGAGGAAGGTTGCGAGTGGAAAGCCACACTCTCTGGCCGCAACAATACCTAGGACTCTTAATCCTATGTTTATTGGCGGCTCTCACAGTCTGTGCCCTGTAACGGCAAAGTGCAGACCTCACCCTCCTCCAGGTGCGCTCACAACGTTGGACAAACGCTTGAGCGGAGGGAACGCTGGACTCGGCAAGCTGGGATGAGAACAGAGGAGGCTGGTAACCCAGACTACTCTGAAACGGAGATAACCCGGTAGCAGACGAAGGAAGTGAGTTGTGAGCGTATTCTGCCCAGGGGAGCTGTTCTGCCCAAGACGCAGGGTTTCTGAAAGAAAGGCTGCGTAGTATGCGACCAATCGTCTGATTGGCCCTCTCTGCTTGACCGTTAGACTGGGGATGAAACCTGGAAGAGAGACTGACGGACGCACCAATCAAACGACAGAACTCCCTCCAAAACTGTGACGTGAATTGCGGGCCTCTGTCTGAAACGGCGTCTAACGGGAGGCCATGAATTCTGAACACATTCTCGATGATGATTTGTGCCGTCTCCTTAGCGGAAGGAAGTTTAGCGAGGGGAATGAAATGTGCCGCCTTAGAGAACCTATCGACAACCGTAAGAATCACAGTCTTCCCCGCAGACAAAGGCAGACCGGTAATGAAGTCTAGGGCGATGTGAGACCATGGTCGAGAAGGAATGGGAAGCGGTCTGAGACGACCGGCAGGAGGAGAGTTACCTGACTTAGTCTGCGCGCAGTCCGAACAAGCAGCCACGAAACGGCGCGTGTCACGCTCCTGAGTAGGCCACCAAAAGCGCTGGCGAATAGAAGCAAGAGTACCTCGAACGCCGGGTTGACCAGCTAACTTGGCAGAGTGAGCCCACTGAAGAACAGCCAGACGAGTAGAAACAGGAACGAAAAGAAGGTTACTAGGACAAGCGCGCGGCGACGCAGTGTGCGTGAGTGCTTGCTTAACCTGTCTTTCAATTCCCCAGACTGTCAACCCGACAACACGCCCATAAGGAAGAATCCCCTCGGGATCAGTAGAAGCCACAGAAGAACTAAAAAGACGGGATAAGGCATCAGGCTTGGTGTTCTTACTACCCGGACGGTAAGAAATCACAAACTCGAAACGAGCGAAAAACAACGCCCAACGAGCTTGACGAGCATTAAGTCGTTTGGCAGAACGGATGTACTCAAGGTTCTTATGGTCTGTCCAAACGACAAAAGGAACGGTCGCACCCTCCAACCACTGTCGCCATTCGCCTAGGGCTAAGCGGATGGCGAGCAATTCGCGGTTACCCACGTCATAGTTGCGTTCAGATGGCGACAGGCGATGAGAAAAATAAGCGCAAGGATGAACCTTATCGTCAGACTGGAAGCGCTGGGATAGAATGGCTCCCACGCCTACCTCTGAAGCGTCAACCTCGACAATGAATTGTCTAGTGACGTCAGGAGTAACGAGGATAGGAGCGGACGTAAAACGTTCTTTTAGAAGATCAAAAGCTCCCTGGGCAGAACCGGACCACTTAAAACACGTCTTGACAGAAGTAAGAGCTGTGAGAGGGGCAGCAACTTGACCGAAATTACGAATGAAACGCCGATAGAAATTAGCGAAACCTAGAAAGCGCTGCAACTCGACACGTGACCTTGGAACGGGCCACTCACTGACAGCTTGGACCTTAGCGGAATCCATCTGAATGCCTTCAGCGGAAATAACAGAACCGAGAAAAGTAACGGAGGAGACATGAAAAGAGCACTTCTCAGCCTTCACGTAGAGACAATTCTCTAAAAGGCGCTGGAGTACACGTCGAACGTGCTGAACATGAATCTCGAGTGACGGTGAAAAAATCAGGATATCGTCAAGGTAGACAAAAACAAAGATGTTCAGCATGTCTCTCAGAACATCATTAACTAATGCCTGAAAAACAGCTGGCGCATTGGCGAGACCAAACGGCAGAACCCGGTACTCAAAATGCCCTAACGGAGTGTTAAATGCCGTTTTCCACTCGTCCCCCTCTCTGATGCGCACGAGATGGTAAGCGTTACGAAGGTCCAACTTAGTAAAGCACCTGGCTCCCTGCAGAATCTCGAAGGCTGATGACATAAGGGGAAGCGGATAACGATTCTTAACCGTTATGTCATTCAGCCCTCGATAATCCACGCAGGGGCGCAGAGTACCGTCCTTCTTCTTAACAAAAAAAAACCCCGCCCCGGCCGGAGAGGAAGAAGGCACTACGGTACCGGCGTCAAGAGACACAGACAAATAATCCTCGAGAGCCTTACGTTCGGGAGCCGACAGAGAGTATAGTCTACCCCGAGGAGGAGTGGTCCCCGGAAGGAGATCAATACTACAATCATACGACCGGTGAGGAGGAAGGGAGTTGGCTCGGGACCGACTGAAGACCGTGCGCAGATCATGATATTCCTCCGGCACTCCTGTCAAATCGCCAGGTTCCTCCTGAGAAGTGGGGACAGAAGAAACGGGAGGGATAGCAGACATTAAACACTTCACATGACAAGAAATGTTCCAGGATAGGATAGAATTACTAGACCAATTAATAGAAGGATTATGACATACTAGCCAGGGATGACCCAAAACAACAGGTGTAAAAGGTGAACGAAAAATCAAAAAAGAAATAGTTTCACTGTGGTTACCAGATACTGTGAGGGTTAAAGATAGTGTCTCATATCTGATACTGGGAAGATGACTACCATCTAAGGCGAACATGGGCGTAGGCTTGTCTAACTGTCTGAAAGGAATGTCATGTTTCCGAGCCCATGCTTCGTCCATAAAACAACCCTCAGCCCCAGAGTCTATCAAGGCACTGCATGTAGCACCCGAACCGGTCCAGCGTAGATGGACCGACATAGTAGTACAGGATCTAGATGGAGAGACCTGAGTAGTAGCGCTCACCAGTAGCCCTCCGCTTACTGATGAGCTCTGGCTTTTACTGGACATGAATTGACAAAATGTCCAGCAAGTCCGCAATAGAGGCACAGGCGGTTGGTGATCCTCCGTTCCCTCTCCTTAGTCGAGATGCGAATACCTCCCAGCTGCATGGGCTCAGTCTCTGAGCCAGAGGAGGGAGATGGTTGCGATGCGGAGCAGGGAAACACCGTTAACGCGAGCTCTCTTCCACGAGCTTGGTGACGAAGATCTACCCGTCGTTCTATGCGGATGGCGAGAGCAATCAAAGAGTCCACACTGGTAGGAACCTCCCGGGAGAGAATCTCATCTTTAACCACTGCGTGGAGTCCCTCCAGAAAACGAGCGAGCAGCGCCGGCTCGTTCCAGTCACTAGAGGCAGCAAGAGTGCGAAACTCTATAGAGTAATCCGTTATGGATCGATCACCTTGGCATAGGGAAGCCAGGGCCCTAGAAGCCTCCCTACCAAAAACTGAACGGTCAAAAACCCGAATCATCTCCTCTTTAAAGTTCTGGTAATTGTTAGAACAATCAGCCCTTGCCTCCCAGATAGCTGTGCCCCACTCTCGAGCCCGGCCAGTAAGGAGTGATATGACGTAAGCAACCCGAGCTCTCTCTCTAGAGTATGTGTTGGGTTGGAGAGAGAACACAATATCACACTGGGTGAGAAAGGAGCGGCACTCCGTGGGCTGCCCGGAGTAACAAGGTGGGTTATTAACCCTAGGTTTCCGGAGGCTCGGCAGACCAGGAAGTAACAGGTGGCACGAGACGAAGACTCTGGAACTGTCCAGAGAGGTCGGAAACCTGAGCGGCCAGGTTCTCCACGGCATGACGAGCAGCAGACAATTCCTGCTCGTGTCTGCCGAGCATGGCTCCTTGGATCTCGACGGCAGTGTTACGAGCGTCTGTAGTCGCTGGGTCCATTCTTTGGTCGGATCCTTCTGTTATGCAGGTGAATGAGGACCCAAAAGCGACTTGGCGAAAACAGAGTCTTTATTCCAGTCAAGGAAATATGCAATACTCCTAGACAAATCGGAGCGGTAAACAAAGCATAAAAAACAATTCCACTCGTAATGACGAGGACAGACTGGAGACTCGACCATAAACTGCCGGTTGCCTCGGGAAGGCACTGACCGTAGCAGACTCAGACACCTGCTCACCACGCAGCATCTGAGGGAAACACGACACGACAGGGCGAGACAAAGACACAGCACGGTGAACAATATACAAGGATCCGACAGGACAGAAACGGAAAACAAGGGGAGAAATAGGGACTCTAATCAGAGGAAAAGATAGGGAACAGGTGTGGAAAGACTAAATGATTGATTAGGGGAATAGGAACAGCTGGGAGCAGGAACGGAACGATAGAGAGAAGAGAGAGAGGGAGGGAGAGAGAAAAAAGGGAACGAACCTAAAAAGACCAGCAGGGGGAAAACGAACAGAAGGGAAAGCAAAATGACAAGACAATATAAGACAAAACATGACAGGTAGGCTAGTTGAGAACACCTTTATTTAACCAGGTAGGCTAGTTGAGAACACCTTTATTTAACCAGGTAGGCTAGTTGAGAACACCTTTATTTAACCAGGTAGGCTAGTTGAGAACAAGTTCTCCTTTGCAACTGCGACCTGGCCAAGATAAAGCATAGAAATTTGACACATACAACAACACAGAGTTACACATGGAATAAACAAAACATACAGTCAATAATACAGTAGAACAAAAGAAAACAAAAAGTCTATATACAGTGAGTGCAAATGAGGTAAGTTAAGGGAGTTAAGGCAATCAATAGGCCATGGTGGTGAAGTAATTACAATATAGCAATTAAACACTGGAATGGTAGATGTACAGAAGGTGAATGTGCAAGTAGAGATACTGGGGTGCAAAGCAGCAGGATGAATAAATAAATACAGTGTGGGGATGAGGTAGGTAGATGGGCTATATACAGATGGGCTATGAACAGGTGCAGTGATCTGTGAGCTGCTCTGACAGCTGGTGCTTAAAGCTAGTGAGGGAGATATGAGTCTCCAGCTTCAGAGATTTTTGCAGATCGTTCCAGTCATTGGCAGCAGAGAACTGGAAGGAAAGACGACCAAAGGAGGAATTGGCTTTCGTTCCAGTCGTCGAGACCCCGACATGTATTTTTTTGTTCTATAATGAACATTTTCCCTCTCCTTCCCTACTTGGATCTTAAACCTTGGATCTCTTATTCTTAGTGCGTCAGAGTACAATTCTGCGTGAAATTGATATTATTTTCTATTCTATTTTGTTATGATGCTGTACCCTTGCCAGCCGTGCTGCTGTTGCCAGCAGGAGAGGTGGCAGACAGTTAACCAAGCTTCAAAGGCCCATTTTACTTTAATCCATAAACCATGTTGAAAAGGGGACAGATAGAGTATGATGCTATGTACACTCTTAGGAAAAAAAGGTGCTATCTAGAACCTAAAAGGGTTCTTATGAGAACCCTTTGAAGAACACTTGTTGGTTCCAGGTAGAACCCTTTTGGTTCCAAGTAGAGCCATTTTGGGTTAAATGTAGAACCCTTTCCACGGAGGTTATATCTGGAACCAAAATGGTTCTACCTGGAACCAAAAAGAATTGTTCTTGGAACCAAAAAGGGTTCTCCTATATGGGCAGCCAAATAACCCGTTTGAAACCAAGAGTGTCAAGTTATGCTCGCTACCACTGTAGTAGTTTCTCCTATTTCTCCTGTCATAGCCATTTCAAGCAATGCAGAATCTCCCTCTTGGCATCATTTGGGAGGAGAAACAGGTATGAAATGTACTGAAGTGTTAATTTGTTTTGACTCATCCGTCAATGTCCCAAGGCCAATTGAGAATGATTGTCTGTGTGGAGTAAATTACCCCTCACTGCCAGCACATACAGGTCATTTTGTGGTCAGTACAACAGGAGAAAACAAAAGAAGAGAGTAACATAATATCTCTCTCTCTCTGGTTTTTCCCTCCCAGCTCACCACAGCACCCAAACACTTGCCTCCCTCACTGGTCAGTGCTGATTTTGCCGCTAATTTACTCACGAAGATCTACCCGTACACATTTGGGCAGAAGCCAGGATTGAAGTAAGCGGTCAAAGTCTGTGTGTGTGTGTGTGTGTGTGTGTGTGTGTGTGTGTGTGTGTGTGTGTGTGTGTGTGTGTGTGTGTGTGTGTGTGTGTGTGTGTGTGTGTGTGTGTGTGTGTGTGTGTGTGTGTGTGTGTGTGTGTGTGTGTGTGTGTGTGTGTGTGAGGGTGGGTGGGTGGGTGGGTGGGTGGGTGGGTGGGTGGGTGGGCAGGTAGGTAGTTGGTTGGGCATAGGAGGATTACATTTTCACAGTAGAAAGGTCTTATGTTGCTGTAGGTGTTATATTGCATTTAATTACTTTGCTTCATTCATAAAATAAAACAAATCACCCATCGCTTATCTTTCCCCTTTGCTCCACTCCAGACCACTAATTTCATGCATTCCCCCATGTCCTAACCACCCCAGGTCAGTGTATCTCCACGACAACAAGCTGACAGATGCAGGGCTACCTGAGAACATGTTGAACGGTTCTGACAGCCTGGAGGTTCTCGTCATGTCCAGTAACTTCCTCCGCTACGTCCCTAGGAGCCTGCCCTCTTCCATCTACCGCCTCCATCTGAAGGTGAGTGGCTACAGCCCTCACACAATAACAACCTATCCTGAGAGCTCACTGCTCCATCTGAAGGTGAGTAGCTACAGCCCTCACACAATAACAACCTATCCTGAGAGCTCACTCCTCCATCTGAAGGTGAGTAGCTACAGCCCTCACACAATAACAACCTATCCTGAGAGCTCACTGCTCCATCTGAAGGTGAGCAGCTACAGCCCTCACACAATAACAACCTATCCTGAGAGCTCACTCCCCATTCATACGGCCAAGTTCATCTCTAAAAGTACAGAAGTTTGAGCATGTGTCCGTTAGGCCCATGGATTTTTTATTTTATTAGCACGAATTAGATTGAGCAATAAAAGCCCCATTCGTGGTCTTCTTAGATTACACTTGTTTTTGACAGTATGGAGCACAATACCACAGAGTAGTTTAGAAGGTAACTCCCTCAAACCTTTATTCCATAGGCTGGGATCTGAACTATGCAGTTGTTGCAAGAGCACATTTTTCACTGGTCGCAAAAACAATGATTAATGGGCATCTTAAACTTCTTCAATTAAACTATTATTCAGTTTAAATACACATACAGTGCTGTGAAAAAGAATTAGCCCTTTTTCACATCTTCTCTACCTTTACATATCTTTGAACATCTAAATGTTATCAGATCTTCAACCAAAACCTAATATAACATAAAGGGAACCTGAGTGAACAAATAACACAACAATGACATATATATTTCATATATTTCATAAACAAAGTTATGCAACACCCAATGCCCATTGTGTGAAAAAGTAATTGCGCCCTTACACTCAATAACTGGTTGTGTCACCTTTTGCTGCAATGACTCCAACGAGACACTTCCTGTAGTTATTGATCAGCCTCTCACGTCGCTGTGGAGGAATTTTGGCCCACTCTTCCATGCAAAACTGCTTTAACTCAGCGACTGCTCGTTTCAAGTCTTTCAAGTGGGGTTAGGTCTGGACTTTAACCAGGTATTGAGTGTAAGGGTGCAAGTCTTTCAAGTGGGGTTCGGTCTGGACTTTAACCAGGTATTGAGTGTAAGGGTGCAAGTCTTTCAAGTGGGGTTCGGTCTGGACTTTAACCAGGTATTGAGTGTAAGGGGGCAATTGCTTTTGGTGTTTCATGTTTTTGTTATTTGTAAACTCAGGTTCACTTTATCTACTAATAGGTTTTGCTTGAAGATCTCATAACATTCAGTATCAAAAATAAGCAAAAACAGAGAAAAGGGGGCAAAAACCTTTCCACGTTGCTGTTGCTGTTCATGTATACGTGAACAGCAACAACCACAATCCGCAAGGGGCCAAGAGCTCAATGAGAGAGCGGCTCTATGATTCACATCAACGCGCTATGTAGATATCGATAATAAGTGATATCCATATCGCCCATAGGTTGCACCACTTCTGTCGTCCGGCAACTTTATTCAAGTTGGACAATCTTTAGATGCCGACAGCAGTCGCGCCATTGCAAGACTTGGCTTAGGCTGTAACCCAAGAGCCCATTCCTGCTCTTTTTTTCCCGTGATTCATCAAACGCATGTGGTGTGTCATCGTAGTGGTCTCTGACTTGTGGTCAGACTCTCTCAGGCGGAACAAACTTAAACTTGCGCCCTTTTTCAATGCTGATGTGAATGTCATAGAGAAACCAGAAAGGTGTAGATGTTTTTCGCAAACATCCTTTCTCAATTTACAAGTAATCCTCGAAGTAAGAATCAATTTTCTTCAAAAGTATCTGTAATCTGATATATATATTATATTATTATATATATTATATATTTTTGCTGGTAACATAACAGGTTAGTTACTGTTTTTTTTTGTTTTTTTGTAATCCATTACTCCCTATCTGTGATAATGATATGTGATGCTTGCTTGTGTGTCTGTGCTTCTTCTTGGTTAACAGAGTAACAAGCTGGAGAAGATCCCGTCAGGGGTTTTTGATAGCCTGACCCAGCTCAGAGAGCTCTACCTGCAGAACAACTTGCTCAGCAACGAAGGCATGGACAACGAGACCTTCAGGTAATGTTGTAGCACTGTAGTAGTATTCTAGTACTACTATAGTACTATTTTAATAGTACTGTAATAGCATTTCGCTACACTCGCGATAACATCTGCTAACCAGGTGTATGTGACCAATACAATTGAATTTGATTTAGTACAGCATGGATGATAAGACCTGCAGGTGGAGGACCTGTTACTATCAATTATATTGTAGTATAATAAGACACACTAACAAATAAAACACACTCAACAGAGAGCAATTCAGTGCAGCTGTCTTCTTCTATTCTTCCTCTTCTTCTAAGTTGATTCGACATATCTGAGGCCACATGTTACGTGAAAACCCCGAGGGTATTGATTCAAAACAAAGACCTATACTGTAGACTTTACAACGCGGGCAAATATAAGGCATGGACAATGACACCTTCACGTACTGTAGTAGGAAGAGTGTGTCGGATGTTCTTGCATACTCCATAAACAATTGACTGGATCTTATAACCAATGTTTCAGTCAGTAGATAAGACTTTCAGCAGGGTTCTTTTAAAAAATATATACTTTAGCTGCGAACTACAAACTACTCTCTTTTTATTGTAGGACACGCAGACACACAAACACGCTCGACAGAGTCATTCAGTCACTCCACCTGAGTGCAGTTGATTCGATATATCCAAGGTTGAACACGATCACTGTTGCCCATTATGTGTCAATGGTTATTACAGAGTGCATCAATTCAAAACAAAGACCTATAGACTTGACAACACGGCAAACTCTGAGAAGGTACATAAGGGAATGGTGAGTTTAGTGTCCACTTGTTACTTTCGATGTATGACTATTGATCTCATGTTCAGTTCCGCGAGAGAATGTGAGAGAATAGAGTGGTGTGAGTGAGTGAGTGAGTGAGTGAGTGAGTGAGTGAGTGAGTGAGTGAGAGTGAGTGAGTGAGAGAGAGAGAGAGAGAGAGAGAGAGAGAGAGAGAGAGAGAGAGAGAGAGAGAGAGAGAGAGAGAGAGAGAAGCCAGTGGTGAGAGATTAGGTTGAACTTGTACATTCTGAGAAAATGTCAAAATGGGAGAGAAAAGTGAGATTTGTCTATTCATGGAAAGATAAGATGACCGCTTAAAGTGATGATCTCCTGTATCAAATATAATGTCACCCTCTCCTCTCCTCTCCTCTCTCAGCCAGTTGACCAGTCTGGAGTATCTGGACCTGTCCAACAACAACCTGAGTGTGGTTCCTCAGGGTCTGCCTCGGAGTCTGATATTGCTACACCTGGAGAGGAACAGTATCCACAGTATCCCTGGCGATGCTCTCACAGCCTGTCGTAACCTTGAGTACCTACTGCTGCACAACAACCAGCTCCACTCCCGCTCCATACACCATGCTGCATTCCAGGTAGGTGCTGCAGGATACTTGGGATACTTCAATATAATGCCTCTCCTCTCTCCTCTCCTCTCTCCTCTCTCAGCCAGTTGACCAGTCTATAAGATACTTCAGTCCTATATAGAGGGCTATAGGACATACTGCGGACAGTTGAATTACCACAGGTGTATATGGCTCGAAGGACCATGAAAAATATTCTAAAGCCTGATCTGACTGCTAGTTCGGTCAGGTTGAACCGCCACAGAGAGTTGGGCACAATTGTTTTGATGTTATGATTATGATCATCTATTTGTCTGTTAAATGAGCAATGAAAATCCTGAAATGTGCTATGAAATGCCATTAGAATTACATGAAAATGTTCACAAAGAAAGAGTTTTCTCTTCTCAACCAGGGCCTGAAGAAGCTACACACCCTCCACATGTACAACAACCAGCTGGAGCGTGTCCCCAGGGCTCTGCCCCGCCGAGCCAAGACTCTCATGCTGCTTCACAACACTATCAACGTGATTGAACGCAACGACTTGGTCTTTCTCTATTCCCTGACCGAGCTCAACCTCAGTTACAACCGCCTCACCAGCCCCAAGCTACACAGAGAAGGTGGAGTATATGGATATGTTTTGTTGTGTTTTGTTTTGTTGTACTTTGCTCTGCTGTCATCTACATGAATACTGTACATCTACAGTAGATCTATATGTGGTGTCATGCTGGTATTGGTATGAATGATTCGGGAGACAGGCACAGGAATGCATAATAGTTTTTTGTATTTTTTGTACCCAAATTACCCCAAAAATGTTGTACCCAAATTTCAGCGTGCCGTGTAAAGGCACAGGTACGAAGACCAAACAAACACTATACAAACACATGTTAGAAACCCAAAACAAAAGAGCGAGGAGTACCTCGAATAAATAACACAAGTACCCAATGATTATCCCACGGGACGAGACCCATAATCATCTGCACAATGATTATCCCATGGGACGAGACCCATAATCATCTGCACAATGATTATCACATGGGACGAGACCCCTAATCATCTGCACAATGATTATCCCACGGGACGAGACCCATAATCATCTGCACAATGATTATCCCACGGGACGAGACCCCTAATCATCTGCACAATGATTATCCCACGGGACGAGACCCGTAATCATCTGCACAATGATTATCCCACGGGACGAGACCCGTAATCATCTGCACAATGATTATCACACGGGACGAGACCCGTAATCATCTGCACAATGATTATCCCACGGGACGAGACCCATAATTACATTTACATTTAAGTCATTTAGCAGACGCTCTTATCCAGAGCGACTTACAAATTGGTGCATTCACCTTATGACATTGAGTGGAACAGTCACTTTACAATAGTGCATCTAAATCTAAAGGGGGGGAGGGTGAGAGGGATTACTTATCCTATCCTAGGTATTCCTTAAAGAGGTGGGGTTTCAGGTGTCTCCGGAAGGTGGTGATTGACTCCGCTGTCCTGGCGTCGTGAGGGAGTTTGTTCCACCATTGGGGGGCCAGAGCAGCGAACAGTTTTGACTGGGCTGAGCGGGAGCTGTACTTCCTCAGTGGTAGGGAGGCGAGCAGGCCAGAGGTGGATGAACGCAGTGCCCTTGTTTGGGTGTAGGGCCTGATCAGAGCCTGGAGGTACTGAGGTGCCGTTCCCCTCACAGCTCCGTAGGCAAGCACCATGGTCTTGTAGCGGATGCGAGCTTCAACTGGAAGCCAGTGGAGAGAGCGGAGGAGCGGGGTGACGTGAGAGAACTTGGGAAGGTTGAACACCAGACGGGCTGCGGCGTTCTGGATGAGTTGAAGGGGTTTAATGGCACAGGCAGGGAGGCCAGCCAACAGCGAGTTGCAGTAATCCAGACGGGAGATGACAAGTGCCTGGATTAGGACCTGCGCCGCTTCCTGTGTGAGGCAGGGTCGTACTCTGCGGATGTTGTAGAGCATGAACCTACAGGAACGGGCCACCGCCTTGATGTTGGTTGAGAACGACAGGGTGTTGTCCAGGATCACACCAAGGTTCTTAGCGCTCTGGGAGGAGGACACAATGGAGTTGTCAACCGTGATGGCGAGATCATGGAACGGGCAGTCCTTCCCCGGGAGGAAGAGCAGCTCCGTCTTGCCGAGGTTCAGCTTGAGGTGGTGATCCGTCATCCACACTGATATGTCTGCCAGACATGCAGAGAGGCGATTCGCCACCTGGTCATCAGAAGGGGGAAAGGAGAAGATTAATTGTGTGTCGTCTGCATAGCAATGATAGGAGAGACCATGTGAGGTTATGACAGAGCCAAGTGACTTGGTGTATAGCGAGAATAGGAGAGGGCCTAGAACAGAGCCCTGGGGGACACCAGTGGTGAGAGCGCGTGGTGAGGAGACAGATTCTCGCCACGCCACCTGGTAGGAGCGACCTGTCAGGTAGGACGCAATCCAAGCGTGGGCCGCGCCGGAGATGCCCAACTCGGAGAGGGTGGAGAGGAGGATCTGATGGTTCACAGTATCGAAGGCAGCCGATAGATCTAGAAGGATGAGAGCAGAGGAGAGAGAGTTAGCTTTAGCAGTGCGGAGCGCCTCCGTGATACAGAGGAGAGCAGTCTCAGTTGAATGACTAGTCTTGAAACCTGACTGATTTGGATCAAGAAGGTCATTCAGAGAGAGATAGCGGGAGAGCTGGCCAAGGACGGCACGTTCAAGAGTTTTGGAGAGAAAAGAAAGAAGGGATACTGGTCTGTAATTGTTGACATCGGAGGGATCGAGTGTAGGTTTTTTCAGAAGGGGTGCAACTCTCGCTCTCTTGAAGACGGAAGGGACGTAGCCAGCGGTCAGGGATGAGTTGATGAGCGAGGTGAGGTAAGGGAGATGGTCTCCGGAAATGGTCTGGAGAAGAGAGGAGGGGATAGGGTCAAGCGGGCAGGTTGTTGGGCGGCCGGCCGTCACAAGACGCGAGATTTCATCTGGAGAGAGAGGGGAGAAAGAGGTCAGAGCACAGGGTAGGGCAGTGTGAGTAGAACCAGCAGTGTCGTTTGACTTAGCAAACGAGGATCGGATGTCGTCGACCTTCTTTTCAAAATGGTTGACGAAGTCATCTGCAGAGAGGGAGGATGGGGGGGAGGGGGAGGAGGAGTCAGGAGGGAGGAGAAGGTGGCAAAGAGCTTCCTAGGGTTAGAGGCAGATGCTTGGAATTTAGAGTGGTAGAAAGTGGCTTTAGCAGCAGAGACAGAGGAGGAAAATGTAGAGAGGAGGGAGTGAAAGGATGCCAGGTCCGCAGGGAGGCGAGTTTTCCTCCATTTCTGCTCGGCTGCCCGGAGCCCTGTTCTGTGAGCTCGCAATGAGTCATCGAGCCACGGAGCGGGAGGGGAGGACCGAGCCGGCCTGGAGGATAGGGGACATAGAGAGTCAAAGGATGCAGAAAGGGAGGAGAGGAGGGTTGAGGAGGCAGAATCAGGAGATAGGTTGGAGAAGGTTTGAGCAGAGGGAAGAGATGATAGGATGGAAGAGGAGAGAGTAGCGGGGGAGAGAGAGCGAAGGTTGGGACGGCGCGATACCATCCGAGTAGGGGCAGTGTGGGAGGTGTTGGATGAGAGCGAGAGGGAAAAGGATACAAGGTAGTGGTCGGAGACTTGGAGGGGAGTTGCAATGAGGTTAGTGGAAGAACAGCATCTAGTAAAGATGAGGTCGAGCGTATTGCCTGCCTTGTGAGTAGGGGGGGAAGGTGAGAGGGTGAGGTCAAAAGAGGAGAGGAGTGGAAAGAAGGAGGCATAATCATCTGCGCAAACCACAATGGCACGAAAGCCAAAACACACAGCACAGGTACTCACACGCACCAACAGACATTGTAACAATAATCGACCGCACCATGGTTAACAAAGGGCACATATATACAAATACAATTAGTGGGAATAAAAGTTCCAGAGGGATCCGTGACATGTGGCTCTTAAAATCAAATTATATTTGTCACATGCAGTGAAATGCTTAATTACAAGCCCTTAACCAACAATGCATTTTTAAGAATAATAAGTGTTAAAGTATTTACCCAAATAAACTGAAGTAAAAAATAAATAAATAAGATAGAGAAAAATAACAAATATTTAAAGAGCGACAATAAAATAACAGTAGCGAGGCTTTTACAGGGTACTGGTACAGAGTCAATGTGGAGGCTATATACAAGGTACTAGTACAGAGTCAATGTGCGGGGGCACAGGTTAGTCGAGGTAATTGCGGTAGTATGTACATGTAGGTGGAGGTAAAGTGACTATGCATAGATTATAAACAGAGAGTAGCAGCAGGGAGGGACAATGCAAATAGTCCAGGTAGCCATCTGATTAGCTGTCTGAGGAAAGCCTGATCTGAGGGCCCATGCCAAATCTTTTCAGTCTCCTGAGGGGGAACACCAAGACACCGTGCCTTCTTCACGACTGGCTTGGTGTATTTGGACCGTGATAGTTTGTTGGCGATGTGGCTCTTGCACACATATCATGTTTGTGATGAACTGTTCTGTCTATATTTGTTTTATTTAACAAGGCAAGTCAGTTAAGAACAAATTCTTATTTACAATGACGGCCTACCCAGGCCAAACCCTAACCCGGACAACACCGGGCCAATTGTGCACCGCCTTATGGGACTCCCAATCACGGCCACTTGTGATACAGCCTGAAATCGAACCGGGGTCTGTAGTGACGCCTCTAGCATTAAGATGCAGTGCCTTAGACCGCTGCGCCATTCAGGAGGCCTATATGAATATCTATATTTGGGCCTGCTGTATGACACAGAAAGAATTTCCTAACGGAATCAGTAAAGTTATAACTACATTTAACTACAATGTTTTTTGTGTCTATTTTTTCATATTTAAATGAGACCATGTTGATTATCATCCAGCCTTCAGGAAGCTGCGTCTGCTGGTGACCTTGGACCTGTCAGGGAATGCCCTCCACTTCCTGCCCTTGGGCCTGCCCCGCTCCCTGCAGGTCCTCCGGGTGAAGGACAACCAGCTGAACTCCATACCAGAAGGGGCGCTGCAGGGCATGACCAAGCTCAGGGACATCAATCTCAGCCACAACCAGCTCAGACTCAACTCCATCTACCAGGGAGCATGGATGGAGCTCAGCGCTCTGACGGTGAGACTGGGTGGGGGGTTAACACAAGTAACACCTAAAGGTTTTCTGTGTGATAAGCTGGCTGCTGGGGCTGTCCTTCATTTGTTGGACCTGTTGGTTCGCACTCTGATAGTGTAAAGAGGGCTTTATAAATACAGTGATTGATTTGATTGATGTGTTCCTCCAGACTTTGGACCTGTCCAGTAACCAGCTGTCCCATGTTCCGTCTGACCTGCCTGAGTCTCTGGAGTACCTGTACCTGCAGTCCAACCACATCAGCACTGTTCCCGCCACCGCCTTTGAGGGCACTCCGAACATCAAGGGCATCTTCCTACGGTGAGAGACTGGGCACTAATGAACGAACGCACACACACACACACACACACACACACACACACACACACACACACACACACACACACACACACACACACACACACACACACACACACACACACACACACACACACACACACACACACTGGACTGGGCACTAATGAACGAACGCACACACACACACACACACTGGACTGGGCACTAATGAACGAACGAACGAACGCACACACACACACACACACACACACACACACACACACACTGGACTGGGCACTAATGAACGAACGCACACACACACACACACACACACACACTGGACTGGGCACTAATGAACGCACACACACACACACACACACACACTGGACTGGGCACACTGGACTGGGAACTAATGAACGAACACACACACACACACACACACACACTGGACTGGGCACTAATGAACACACACACACACTGGACTGGGCACGAACACACACACACACTGGACTGGGCACTAATGAACGAACGCACACACACACACACACACTGGACTGGGTACTAATGAACGAACGCACACACACACACACACACACACACTGGACTGGGCACTAATGAACGAACGCACACACACACACACACACACACATTGGACTGGGCACTAATGAACGAACGCACACACACACACACACACACACACACACACACACACACACACACACACACACACACACACACACACACACACACACACACACACACACACACACACACACACACACACACACACACACACACACACACACACACACACATTGGACTGGGCACTAATGAACGAACACACACACACACACACACACTGGACTGGGCACTAATGAACGAACGCACACACACACACTGGACTGGGCACTAATGAACGAACGCACACACACACACACACACACTGGACTGGGCACTAATGAACGAACGCACACACACACACTGGACTGGGCACTAATGAACGAACGCACACACACACACTGGACTGGGCACTAATGAACGAACGCACACACACACACTGGACTGGGCACTAATGAACGAACGCACACACACACACACACACACACACACACACACTGGACTGGGCACTAATGAACGAACGCACACACACACACACACACACACACACACACACACTGGACTGGGCACTAATGAACGAACGCACACACACACACTGGACTGGGCACTGATGAACGAACGCACACACACACACACACACACACACACTGGACTGGGCACTAATGAACGAACGCACACACACACACTGGACTGGGCACTAATGAACGAACGCACACACACACACTGGACTGGGCACTAATGAACGAACGCACACACACACACACACACACACTGGACTGGGCACTAATGAACGCACACACACACACACTGGACTGGGCACTAATGAACGCACACACACACACACTGGACTGGGCACTAATGAACAAACGCACACACACACACTGGACTGGGCACTAATGACGCACGCACACACACACACACTGGACTGGGCACTAATGAACGAACGCACACACACACACACTGGACTGAACCCATTTCTTGGTTCAAACCCACAGCTCGTGTGTGTACCAAATTCAATTGTGAGTACCAATCACTTACAATACATATATGAATGAATACACTCTCTCAAACCAGTACATACACGCACTCTCACTTATGTTATTATAGAAGCGTAATGAAACCGCCATTCAACTCCCCATGAACTCCTAGATCCAGCAGAACACTCTCCTGTCCACTGTTCCATTCATGTCTGTAGCATTGTTTCTGAATGAGACATTTCTGGCCTTCGACTGGGCTCCTACCATCACTCCATTCATCCTCTGTTGTGAGTGTGTGACAAAGTCCTATTGATTGATGCCAAATCTAAGACAGAGCCACATATCCCTTAGTCCACTGAGTCCCAAGCTGCATCCAATGGCACCCAATTTACTATATAGTGCACTATTTTTGACCAGAGCCCTACTGGAATTTAGTGCACCATACAAGGGGATAGGGTGCCAATATCTGACAGATATTTGGTTGATAGTTCCCTCCTTAAGTTTATTTTCCGTTTGGATCCGACCTACTCTGCTCTGCTGTGCTGTTTGTGTTTGTTTGTTTGTGTGTGTGTGTGTGTGTGTGTGTGTGTGTGTGTGTGTGTGTGTGTGTGTGTGTGTGTGTGTGTGTGTGTGTGTGTGTGTGTGTGTGTGTGTGTGTGTGTGTGTGTGTGTGTGTGTGTGTGTGTGTGTGTGTGTGTGTGTGTGTGTGTGTGAGGGCATGCGTGTGTGTGTCTGTGTGTGCTGCGCTGTGCTGAGGAGACTGTTATGTAACGGATGCAGAGGAGGGAGCTGAGGATGGAGTAAGTTGTCTTTCTGCTCTACTTCTGCGCTGACTGTACTCATTCAAATCCCTCACACAGATATACACTATGTATATTTCCCATCATGTGTTCTTGGATTCTAAATTAACTCTCATAATTATCTGGTTAGGTTATGAAATGTAAATCATTTCAATGAATCGGGTATTTTACAAAGTTAAAGTCATGATTTCCTTTGTGTCGACATTCTTGGTTGTTTTCCTCTCTTGGAAGGAGGACTATGAACCCATGGTGGTAAAGTTGTAGGGATATTCCCCCGCTGTGTCTAGATCTGTTTCTTGGCTTGTTGATGCTCCACTGCTTTTCCTATTAATTAAATTAAGTCAATGATTGGATTTCCAACTAAAACAGCTTGGCTCTGCCAAGTTGTTTTCTCTTAGTTTCCTTCCTCCTGTCCCCTTCTGACCTCTTCTTTGTCTGCAGGGCGGGCTGGGTCCCAACACTCTAAACCAACAAAACCCTTGTCACCTCGTCGACTTGTATCCTTTCCTTTTGCTACCACTCATCTGAATATTTACTAGTATATGTAGCTAGGTTAGTATCAGTTTCCATCATGGTCATTTAAAAAAAACTGAAACGTAATTAAATAATAACAGAAATAATTAAACTTTTCAGGTCAGTTTGGAATGTAAGCCATCCAAGACTGTTGGGATGCTGCCCTGAGTTTTTGTCGGTTTGTTTTTGAGGAGTCTAATTGGTGCTTTAACAGATAATGAACTATACAGATCCTGACCCCATCCAGCCCACTCTGTCTGTCTGTCCTGTTGGTCTCTTCATGCTGTGGGCTCAGCCTCAGCAGCTGCTGCAGTATCACAGCAGTTAGAAATGCTTGTTTTTCCACCAAATCCCTCCACATCTGGGAGCTGCTGGCTCGAGCCAATTACAGCCAATCTGGAATGCTCCATGGCCTCAGTGGAGGAGGGGAGGTGAATTTGTGTGTGCACATCTGTTTGCGTCTGTGTGGCCTAATGCATGCGTCTGTTTACATTGAGTGTGTGATATAAACGTCTGTGCGTATGTGAGTGTGCCCGCACATGCGTGAGTGTCTGGGTCAGATAGTGAGTGAATTACAAACTAAGACGGGTCGGATTCAATGACACTCAGGACGTCGTAGATGAGCCCATTCTGAAGACAGTGGAAAATTGGCTTGATTCGGATAACATGGCCTTATTTCCCCTTGACGCAGTACAGGGAGTATCAGGCTGCTTACTAACTCAATAGAACTTTGAATGGAAGTGATGAGTCATAGAAAGAATAGTATACAGCCACTCTAATTGGCTGCGTTACTGAATCTCAGCGTTTGTTTACAGCACATGTTGTGTTGTTCCTTACAGGACAATATCAATATCGGATTGGGTCTTATAGTATGCTGGTTCAGACTCTAAGCACAACATCCGATCAGTCTTGCTGTGCTGGTTTACACATCAAACTCAAGCATCTGCTCAGTCACCATCACATATTGCGAGTCTGTCTACTGACCTCAGCCCCCGGCCCTCTGCTCTGTCTCCCTCTCAGGTTCAACCATCTGTTAGCCCACTCTGTGAAGGAGAGCTCCTTCAAACACCTGACCAATCTGCAGGTGCTGGACATCGGCCACTCGAGCCACTCCAACCCCTCCGGAGCATCCTTCAGACAAGAGGAAGAGGAGGAGGCAGAGATGGAGATGATGGAAGAGAAAGTGGGAGAAGGATTCGCTTCATAGGTTTATCCCATGGACACACACAGCTTGAATGATCTAAAACCAAAATGTTGCAGTTGTTTAGGCTGCAATCCCAAAGTCCTGTTCTTTTGAAAGTACAGAAAACAGTGGTCGTGCTCAATTCTGAAATGTAAATTGAACTATGAATGGAAGCGCAAAGTGATATTTTTTTCCCATATAGTGGTGAATTGACGATGCACATATCTCTGGTGCAGGATACCAGATCAAATTATATTTTTGTTTGTTCTATTATTTTTCTGGGCTTTGCTTGTCAAGGCAATGACAGATCCGGTTGCATTTCTGTGCTTGAGTCTGCATGCCAAATGGCACCCTATTGAGTGCACTGCTTTTGACCAGGGCCCATAGGATTCTAGTTGAATGTGATGCCCTATATAGGGAATAGTGCACCATTTGGGACAGATCCTTTGTCTCAACACCACTTTAGTGGAAGCAGAAAAGAGAAGACAGTCAGATCTGTCATATGTTGATCATACTGTGTGGGTCCCATCTCTGAACTTTACTGTGTGCTAGCTGTGTCACCTTACAAAGAAGATTATGTCAAGGTTTGAAGTTTTTTGTTTTCAGTTCTGAGCCTGTATTTATACTGTAAAGCATCTCAGACTAGGAGTGCTGATTGAGGATTAGGTCCCTCTCTCATTCATTATGGTCCAAAAGGCTAAACTGTTCCTAGATCAGTATCCCTACTCTGAGATCTTTTGTGAATATTGGCCCTGGTTGTGATTGCGTGATGTAGTCTGGTAAGACAGTCTGGCTTTATGTAAATTTTGTCGTTCTTATATCATCGTTACTACAAGTTCTGTGACCGTGTTCAATCTCCTCGCTCTTCGACTACCATGAGATCCATGCTGTTAATGTAATGCCTTACTTTAATCCAGTCTTGTTTTGTAAGACGGCAAGTAATTTGCATATGGTATCTGAAAATCTCATGCTATTAAATTAGTCACCTCGCTATGAACCAATGTATTCACCTTCAGATGTACCATTAGTCACCTCGCTATGAACCAATGTATTCACCTTCAGATGTACCATTAGTCACCTCGCTATGAACCAATGTATTCACCTTCAGATGTACCATTAGTCACCTCGCTATGAACCAATGTATTCACCTTCAGATGTACCATTAGTCACCTCGCTATGAACCAATGTATTCACCTTCAGATGTACCATTAGTCACCTCGCTATGAACCAATGTATTCACCTTCAGATGTACCATTAGTCACCTCGCTATGAACCAATGTATTCACCTTCAGATGTACCATTAGTCACCTCGCTATGAACCAATGTATTCACCTTCAGATGTACCATTAGTCACCTCGCTATGAACCAATGTATTCACCTTCAGATGTACCATTAGTCACCTCGCTATGAACCAATGTATTCACCTTCAGATGTATAGATTTGTATTTCACACAGCAATACATTTCACGCATTAACAGGTTTCTGAGCACACAACAATATTAAGCGTGAAATGTATATAAAATGCACTTTATTTTCTTTTTTTGAGATGTCAGCATATAAACAAAAACATTGAGCAACTAGAAATCATGACAGAAATATAAAAAGAGAGACAGTCCAGATGTTGAGATTGTGGTTTTGAAACAACATACTTTTCCAGGGCCACATGTTGGAGGAATTCAACTATTCATTTTGTCTGTGTCAAACTGTCCCATTTCAGACACAATAATAGAAATGTCTCAAATGACTCCGATCAATGAAGTCTACCTCCAGTCTGCCTGTCTACCCAGCAGGGAAATCTATAGACAATGCATGTTCTTTATCCTCCTGCTATTTACCTTTATTCAGGGCCAGCTTTAGCCTTTTGGGGGCCCTAAGCGAGATTTAGTTTGGGGGCCCCCCCACCTCCCAGCAAAACATTTTAGTGGCCCCCCACTTCACAGCAGAGAGACACATTTTAGTTCTGAAGATACTTTCCTGCAATTCTACCAGAGGTGGCACCACAGGTCCCAGAGTGGTGTGGTGAATTATTTTGCTGGGCCCCGGCGTTTTTCCTGATCTGATAACCTAACCAGGTAAAACTCCAGATCTTATATGGTATGACGTGATTAATCCGTTGTAAAAAGGTTTAATATGGGCTATGATGGGACAAGAGCTTTTCTAAACTAAGTTCCTTCTGAAAGTACACCCCTTGACTTTTTTCCACATTTTGTTGTGTTACAGCCTGAATTTAAAATGGATTACATTGAGATTATGTGTCACTGGCCTACACACAACACCCCACAATGTCAACGTGGAATAATGTTTGTAGACATTTTTACAAATTCATAAAAAAATGAAAATCTAAAATGACTAAGTATTCAACCCCTTTGTTATGGCAAGCCTAAATAAGTTGAAGAGTAAGAATGCACTTAACAAGTCACGTAAGTTGAAGAGTAAGAATGCGCTTAACAAGTCACGTAAGTTGAAGAGTAAGAATGCGCTTAACAAGTCACGTAAGTTGAAGAGTAAGAATGCGCTTAACAAGTCACGTAAGTTGAAGAGTAAGAATGCGCTTAACAAGTCACGTAAGTTGAAGAGTAAGAATGCGCTTAACAAGTCACGTAAGTTGAAGAGTAAGAATGCGCTTAACAAGTCACGTAAGTTGAAGAGTAAGAATGCGCTTAACAAGTCACGTAAGTTGAAGAGTAAGAATGCGCTTAACAAGTCACGTAAGTTGAAGAGTAAGAATGCGCTTAACAAGTCACGTAAGTTGAAGAGTAAGAATGCGCTTAACAAGTCACGTAAGTTGTGTGGAACCACTCAAATCAAACGGTATTTGTCACATGCGTCAAATATACCGTGAAATGTTAACTTACAAGCCCTTAACCAACAATGAAATAGAGTTAACAAAATATTTGCGAAATGAACTAAAGTCATTTGAAAAAACACAATAAAATAACAAAGCTATATCAAATCAAATAAATGTTTATTGGTCACATACACATGGTTAGCAGATGTTATTGCGAGTGTAGCGAACGGCTTGTGCTTTTAGTTCTGACAGTGCAGCAATATATAACAAGTAATCTAACAATTCCACAGCAACTACCTAATACACACAAATCTACGTAAAGGGATGGAATAAGAATATGTACATATAAATATATGGATGGGCCATGACCCACCGGCATAGACGAGGTGCAATAGACGGTATAAAATATAGTATATACAGTGGGGCAAAAAAGTATTTAGTCAGCCACCAATTGTGCAAGTTCTCCCACTTAAAAAGATGAGAGAGGCCTGTAATTTTCATCATAGATACACTTCAACTATGACAGGCAAAATGAGAAAACAAATCCAGAAAATCACATTGTAGGATTTTTTATGAATTTATTTGCAAATTATGGTGGAAAATAAGTATTTGGTCAATAACAAAAGTTTATCTCAATACTTTGTTATATACCCTTTGTTGGAAATGACAGAGGTCAAATGTTTTCTGTAAGTCTTCACAAGGTTTTCACACACTGTTGCTGGTATTTTGGCCCATTCCTCCATGCAGATCTCCTCTAGAGCAGTGATGTTTTGGGGCTGTTTCTGGGCAACACGGACTTTCAACTCCCTTCAAAGATTTTCTATGGGGTTGAATTCTGGAGACTGGCTAGGCCAATCCAGGGCCTTGAAATGCTTCTTACGGTGCCAGTCCTTCGTTGCCCGGGCAGTGTGTTTGGAATCATTGTCAGGCTGAAAGACCCAGCCATGTTTCATCTTCAATGCCCTTGCTGATGGAAGGAGGTTTTCACTCAAAATCTCACGATACATGGCCCCATTCATTCTTTCCTTTACACGGATCAGTCGTCCTGGTCCCTTTGCAGAGAAACAGCACCAAAGCATGATGTTTCCACCCCCATGCTTCACAGTAGGTATGGTGTTCTTTGGATGCAACTCAGCATTCTTTGTCCTCCAAACACGACAAGTTGAGTTTTTACCAAAAAGTTATATTTTGGTTTCATCTGATCATATGACATTCTCCCAATCTTCTTCTGGATCAACCAAATGCTCTCTAGCAAACTTCAGACGGGCCTGGACATACTGGCTTAAGCAGGGGGACACGTCTGGCACTGCAGGATTTGAGTCCCTGGCGGCGTAGAGTGTTACTGATGACAGGCTTTGTTACTTTGGTCCCAGCTCTCTGCAGGTCATTCACTAGGTCCCCCCGTGTGGTTCTGGGATTTTTGCTCACCGGTCTTGTGATCATTTTGACCCCACGGGGTGAGATCTTGCGTGGAGCCCCAGATCGAGGGAGATTATCAGTGGTCTTGTATGTCTTCCATTTCCTAATAATTGCTCCCACAGTTGATTTCTTCAAACCAAGCTGCTTACCTATTGCAGATTCAGTCTTCCCAGCCTGGTGCAGGTCTACAATTTTGTTTCTGGTGTCCTTTGACAGCTCTTTGGTCTTGGCCATAGTGGAGTTTGGAGTGTGACTGAGGTTGTGGACAGGTGTCTTTTATACTGACAACAAGTTCAAACAGGTGCCATTAATACAGGTAACGAGTGGAGGACAGAGGAGCCTCTTAAAGAAGAAGTTACAGGTCTGTGAGAGCCAGAAATCTTGCTTGTTTGTAGATGACCAAATACTTATTTTCCACCATAATTTGCAAATAAATTCATAAAAAATCCTACAATGTGATTTTCTGGATATGTTTTTCTAATTTTGTCTGTCATAGTTGAAGTGTACCTATGATGAAAATTACAGGCCTCTCTCATCTTTTTAAGTGGGAGAACTTGCACAATTGGTGGCTGACTAAATACTTTTTTGCCCCACTGTACATCTGGGATGAGTAGTGCGAGATGTGTAAACATCATTATTAAAGTGACTAGTGATCCATTTGTTAGGGTGGCCAATGATTTCAGGTCTGTATGTAGGCAGCAGACTCTCTGTGTTAGTGATGGATGTTTAACAGTCTCATGGCCTTGAGATAAAAATAGCTTCTATGTCTTTCGGTCCCAGCTTTGATGCACCTGTACTGACCTCGCCTTCTGGATGGTAGCGGGGTGAACAGGCAGTGGCTCGGGTGGTTGTTGTCCTTGATGATCTTTTTGGCCTTCCTGTGACATCGGGTGCTGTAGGTGTCCTGGAGGGCAGGTATTTAGCCCCCGATTGATGCGTTGTGCAGACTGCACCACCCTCTCCACAATTATCTCCTTTGTTTTGTTGACGTTGAGTGAGAGGTTGTTTTCCTGACACCACACTGCCAGGTCTCTGACCTCCTCCCTATAGGTTGTCTCATCGTCTCATAAGCATTTTTCGACGGCTGGCCTTGCCTTCCACCTGGCTACCCCTACTCCGGTCAACAGCCCTGCACCCCCCACAGCAACTTGCCCAAGCCTCCCCCATATCTCCTTCACCCACATCCAGATAGCTGATGTTCTGAAAGAGCTGCAAAATCTGGACCCCTACAAATGAGCCGGGCTATACAATCTGGACCCTCTCTTTCTAAAATGATCCTCCAAAATTGTTGCAACCCCTATTACTAGACTGTTCAACCTCCCTTTCGTATTGTCTGAGATCCCCTAAGATTGGAAAGCTGTCGCGGTCATCCCCGATTTCAAAGGGGGAGACACTAGACCCACACTGCTACAGACCTAAATCTGTCCTTTCTAAGGTCTTCGAAAGCCAAGTTAACAAACAGATCACCGACCATTTAGAATCCCACCGTACCTTCTCCGCTTTGTAATCTGGTTTCCGAGCTGGTCATGGGTGCACCTCAGCCACGCTCAAGGTCCTAAATTATATCATAACGTAAACAAGATCATAACCGCCATCGAAAAGAGACAATACTGTGCAGCTGTATTTGTCATCCTGGCCAAGGCTTTCGACTCTGTCAATCATCACATTCTTATCGGCAGACTCAACAGCCTTGGTTTCTCAAATGACTGCCTCGCCTGGCTCGCCACTTCTCAGACAGAGTTCAGTGTGTCAAATCGGAGGGCCTGTTGTTGCCAAACATACCCTCGTAAAACTGACTATCCTACCGATCCTTGACTTCAGCAATGTAATTTACAAAATAGCCTCCAACACTCTGCTCAGCAAACTGGATGCAGTCTATCACAGTGCCATCCGTTTTGTCACCAAAGCCCCATATACTATAATAATAATAATAATAATATATGCCATTTAGCAGACGCTTTTATCCAAAGCGACTTACAGTTATGTGTGCATACATTCCCACCACTGCGACCTGTACGCTCTTGTTGGCTGGCCCTCGCTTCATATTCGTCACCAAACCCACTGGCTCCAGGTCATCAATAAGTCTTTGCTAGGTAAAGCCCCGCCTTATCTCAGCTCACTGGTCACCATAGCAGCACCCAGCCGTAGCATGCACTCCAGCAGGTATATCTCACTGGTCACCCCCAAAGCCAATTCCTCGTTTGGCCTCCTTTCCTTCCAGTTCTCTGCTGCCAATGACTGGAACGAACTGCAAAAATCACGGAATAGGCTCTATTCAGTGCACCAGTCCCTCCTGCAGCAAAGCACCCCCACAACATGATGCTGCCACCCCCGTGCTTCACGGTTGGGATGGTGTTCTTCGGCTTGCAAGCCTCCGCCTTTTTCCTCCAAACATAACGATGGTCTTTATGGCCAAACAGTTCTATTTTTGTTTCATCAGACCAGAGGACATTTCTCCAAAAAGTATGATCTTTGTCCCCATGTGCAGTTGAAAACCGTAGTCTGGCTTTTTATGGTGGTTTTGGTTTTGGAGCAGTGGCTTCTTCCTTGCTGAGCGGCCTTTCAGGTTATGTCGATATAAGACTAGTTTTTACTGTGGATATAGATACTTTTGTACCTGTTTCCTCCAGCATCTTCACAAGGTCCTTTGCTGTTGTTCTGGGATTGCTGTTGTTCTGGCTGATTTCCTTTGACTTTCCCATGATGTCAAGCAAAAAGGCGCTGATTTTGAAGGTAGAACTTGAAATACATCCACAGGTACACCTCCAATTGACTCAAATGATGTAAATTAGCCTATCAGAAGCTTCTAAAGCCATGACATCATTTTCTGGAATTTTCCAAGCTATTTAAAGGCACAGTTAACTTTGTGTAAGTAAACTTCTGACCCACTGGAATTGTGATACAGTGAATTATAAGTGAAATAATTGTTGGAAAAATGTATTGTGTCATGCACAAAGTAGATGTCCTAACCAAAACTATAGTTTGAAGCAAGACTTTTGTGGAGTGGTTGAAAAAACAAGTTTTAATGACTCCAACCTAAGTGTATGTAAACTTCCGACTTCAACTGTATACATTTGTAAGAGTATTCCACCTTGAAGAGTGCCTGTTTTAGCCAGCAGCATACCACTATGCATCCCAGTGCTGGCTTGTCTCTAAAGCTAAGCAGGGTTGGTCCCTAAATGAGAGTCCAGATGCTGCTGGAAGTGGTCTTGGAGTGCCAGTAGGAGGCACTCTTTTCTCCTATTCCCCCCCAAAATATCCCAATTCCCCAGTGCAGTGATTGGGGACATTGCCCTGTGTAGGGTGCCGTCTTTCAAGTTGGATGTTAAATTGGATGTCCTGACTCTCTGTCGTCACTAAAGATCCCATGGCACGGCACTTATCATAAGTAGGGGTGTTAACTCCATTACGGCCACCTAATCATCCCCAGCTTCCAATTGGCTCATTCATCCCCCCTCCTCTCTGCTGCAACTATTCCCCAGTTCACTGCTGTAAATGAGAATGTGTTCTGATTCAACTTAACTGGTATAATTAAGGGATATTTTTTTTCTCCAAAGGCACACATACAATAAGTAAATCTCCTGCTATGCAGCTATGGCATGTACAGGAACTGGAAAGTGAACAGCAAATACAATATGTCCTCTGTTAAGCCACAAATAAATCCAGTCACCGTGCTTGTTGTCACTTATCCCAGCTAGTGACGTGTCCGCTTCAGTGAAGGACTCCTGGAAAATAATGATTTCCCACTCTCAGGTTTCAGAGACGCCTATCCTTCCCCATTCGCTGTGCTCCCGCCCTTTATCCACCATGCATGAAAGCACAGGGCGAAGTCTTGCCGCAAACCTCACGTTTCTCACAAACAAAACAAGACATGAAAACGAATCACTCAATCACTCAACAATAACAAACAAGATGGGATCAATCCGTGCTCCCTCTGTTCACCTGTTCATCCATGTCCACCTGCATTCCAGTGGTGTTCATTTCAGTGGTGTTCATTCCAGTGTACTGAACGGTGGGGGGGGGGGGGGGGGGGGGGTTTCTTTCCTCCAGCTGCATGAGACAGGGCATGGCTTCCCCCTGGGGGAGGCGGCTGGAAGCTACTGTTGTTGTTCTGTCAGTTCATCAGCTGCTGGTTTTTATCATGGGCTTGGTCTCACCGATCAGAGGCAATGAGGTCAGAGAGGGAGTGGCGATGGCGAGATGGGGAGAGAGGGGTGAGGGTAATTAATATATACAAGGAGAGAGGGAATGGGTGGAGGAAGCTGGATAAAGGAACAGGTGGGGGAAAGGAAACATATAGACAAGAAGTTGGAGACAAATTATGCTGAAATGTAGAGGAAGGGAGATGACACAGAGACAGATAGACATTACCAGTCAAACTTTTCCAGACATTCAGTGCCTCACACAAAACATAGTCTCTAGCTTGTTCAGTAGAAAAATGAATGTGTCATAAATAACCACACCGTATTTGGCAGACCAGGACAGATAGACTAGTAGCCTGGTTTATCAGCAGGTCTGTGCCCTCTGTGCCAGCATGTCTGTGACCTGAGCTGAGTATCAACAGGAGTTGTACTCTGTGGGGAACTAGCTAGGTGTGATGATGGCAGCATGTACAATAGTGTGAAAGGGGTATTAATAGAGGCACCATAGTATGATAAGGGAGGCAGCTACTCACCCCATCTCCTTCTTTCATTAAGTATTTTCTACAGATGTGGGCCATGATACCTGTGGTCAACACATCCCCCGTCACATTCACCATGGTCAGGAATCTGTCTCTAGAAGCAGGAGAGGAGCAGGAGACAGGTTTTCAGGGTAAGATGTGTGTGTGTGTGTGTGTGTGTGTGTGTGTGTGTGTGTGTGTGTGTGTGTGTGTGTGTGTGTGTGTGTGCGTGCGTGCGTGCGTGCGTGCGTGCGTGCGTGCGTGCGTGCGTGCGTGCGTGCGTGTACTGTATGTTTGTGTGTGTGTGTGTGTGTGTGTGTGTGTGTGTGTGTGTGTGTGTGTGTGTGTGTGTGTGTGTGTGTGTGTGTGTGTGTGTGTGTGTGTGTGTGTGTGTGTGTGTGTGTGTGTGCGTGTACGTGTGCGTGTGCGTGTGCGCGTGTGTGTGTACTGTATGTTTGTGTGTGAGTGTGCGAGTGTGTGAGTGTGTGAATATGCGTGTGTACATGCAATAGTTTTTACAAACTCAGATGAGGTTGATTGATTTCCAACCAGGTATTTAACCGTCTTCAGAATTCTGAAAGGTTCTTGAAATGAATTGAAGCCTGCATATGTGTCCCTTTCACAGCACACAACAAAACAGGCCCGTGTTGACTAGCATGTGTTAAAATGAACATGGTCAAATATTTCAATTAACACTCAGTAAAATAACCCCAATGCCTATCCCTATCATATTTTCCAGGATGTTTTTGAAATTGACATTGATTGATTGATTAATTAATTAATTATGCTACTCAAATATAAGTAACATACATTTTTCTAAACTATTCCAATCTGTTACTTTGACTTCTTGCACACGTTACTGAAATGGTTGTTCCAGTTTTGATGTTTAATTTAATCTCATATCAATGTCTTCCCAACCCTGGCAGTCATTCACATTGCAGGTTGCGGGTGAATACAAACTCCAAATGTTGGAAATCCTAACTCTGGCTGGATTCCAATAGGCACTTGTACATTAATGTGGATTCTTCCATGATTACAGATAGTCCTGAATACTAAGCTGTTAACTATTTAATAATACGCATAAGTGAATCGGCCCATATACTTTTGGACCCTTAAATATGGGGGGGACTATGTACAAAAAGTACAGAAATCTCTAAACGGTTCACCCGATATGGATGAAAATACCTTCCAATTAAAGCTGTCATTCTGCACTTAAACCTCATAGTGATTGTATAATTTCATACAGAGCCTTAACTACACACAATTTGACTGTCCCAATACTTTTGGAGCTCACTGATATTAGGTTAACGTATTACAAGTGGGCAGACATTTGGGACATGTAGCCTATTTGAAACATTATGAAACGCAAACCGAACATAACTGTTTAAACCTGGAATCTGGGGCTTGGTTCGTGAAGACTGGACTGTTGTCATCACAGTTCCATGATTAGTGAGGATTATTAGGGTGGATTTATAGGACTTCTGTTCAACCGTTACTGTACACTTTTCTCACCTTTGAACAACTGAATATAATATACAAGATCAGAGTATTTGTTTATCTAGCAATTCATTTTAATGACAACATTTAGGATTTCACTTGGTGAAGGACACAGGACTGAACATTTATTAATGCAACAACCATGTCTGTCACTAGCAAACACAGTCCTGGGTATTACTGGTAACTCTAAAATTCACTTAAAAGGCAACATGACAAGCAGGGTTTTAGGGCCTAAAACGTTACATTCAACTCCGATCCTGGAGAGCCGAAATATTTCTGGTTTGGAATTTTTTTGTGGTTCTTCAAAGAACAATCTCATTTATGGATCTTCCCCTATGGCATCGTTTGTCAATAACCTTATTTGGTTCCAACTAGCACCTTTATTTTTAAGAATCAACAGAAATTAAATGCATTGGGGTAACTAATCTAATTATGTAGAGTTTCACTGTTACGCAAAGGGTAATTTGCGTAACAGTGTCTGTCAATATTACATCCATCTGAGTTCATCTGATTGCTTCCTCCAATCAATGTTCTTTATGTGGTAAACATGTTGAGACTGTGCACGAGCCTTAACCCGGAAGCCAGCCGCACCAATGTGCCGGAGGAAACACTGTACAACTGGCGACCATGTCAGTATGCATGCCCACCACAGGAGTCATTAGAGCGCAATGGGACAAGGACATCCCAGCCAGTGTCGCAGCCGGCCGTAACAGGGAGACCCATGAGTCGGCGCACCATTGGCCCAGCGTCATCCGGGTTAGGGGACGCTGGGCCAATTGTGCGCCGACTCATGGGTCTCCCTGTCACAGCCGGCTGCGACACTGCCAGGGATCGAACCCGGGTCTGTAGTGACGCAGTGTCTTAGACCGCTGCGCCACTCGGGAGGTCCCATCTCTTACCGTCCACCAGGAACACAATGCTGAACGGGAAGTCCCTGGTCAAGACACGAGGGGGAGTGTCAATGGTCAGAGGTGAAAGAAAGAAAACTGAAAAACAAAGCACACCCAGCAAACAAAAATTGGTTCTGTGTAAGTTCCCAGAACGTTCGTTAGGTTGCGGAAAAGGTTCTCATAACGCTAAAACTGTCCAGTTGTGCTGATGATTATACAATGTTTATATAAAACATTCGCCTGACATTGCAAGAACATTCCCAGAACACATTTTTGTCTGTTCTTTAAAGATTCCACAATGTTTCATTAGGTTGTGGGAACAGTCTGGTGGGGACATTGTGGGGACATCATACAATAGATGTGCCCAAAACACAAGAACTGTCCATTTCTTAATATCACATATCACATTTTGTTTGCAGCAGTATGTTCAAAAACATTACTGGTACATTGTGTAATTACTTTACCTGGAAACCTACTGAGATTTTTTTGTGGAATGTTCTGTGGTGGTTTTTACAGATGTTGTGCACAATATTTTAGTGAACGTTAGGATAACATTCCAAGGATATGTCATTGAAAACAAATAACTAACATTTTGTTATCAAAAACTGTCACGTTCTTTCAAAATCAAACCCAGAAGCAGACCAGGACAAGGAGAGTAGGAAGAAGGTGAGTATTTATTTACAAGTGAATGTGAATGGGTAGATATATCCAGGTGGTGTAGCGGGCAGCGGTGGTGAGTTGATGGGAGTAAATAGGTGGATCCAATGGGGTAGCGGAATCCTCCTACGACCAGGCGGGAATGGGGTAAATGATCCAGGTGAGTAACTGAAGACAGAACAAACGGAGGTAAGTCTAAGGCAAGCAATACGTAAAAGGACAGGTGTGCAGATTACTGATGGGAGACAGGTGCGGGTGAACATCGTTCTCCCAACAAGCTAATTCGCCCAGCAACCAGACAGGGTGCGTTCCAGGACACCGGAAACACACTCCACGACAGAAACACAGGCATACACAGACTCAGGAAGCAGGATTCGTGACAAAAACATTCTTTGAATGAAAAATTTGTTGAATGTTTTTGGGATGTTATCATTCTAATGTTAGATAAAACCCTAACTAGAACTTAATGGGAATCTTAGGTAATGTTCCCGGATTGCTGGTGTTGGAACTTAGATCTGAATAGAGCCCATTTTAATCTGTTTCTAATTGTACAATTAACATAGCAGACGATCTATGTGCATTTTATTTGGTCAGAGGGAGTGGGGGCCTGTCTCTGAGGGCAAGAATGTTGGGGGGCTAGGGTCAGTCTGTTATATCTGGCGTATTTCTCCTGTCTTATGCGGTGTCCTGTGTGAATTTAAGTATGCTCTCTAATTCTCTCTCTCTATTTCATTCTCCTTTCTTTCTTTCTTTCTTTCTTTCTTTCTTTCTTTCTTTCTTTCTTTCTTTCTCTTTCTCTCTCTCTCGGAGGACCTGAGCCCTAGGACCATGCCTCAGGACTACCTGGACTGATGACTCCTTGCTGTCCCCAGTCCACCTGGTCGTGCTGCTGCTCCAGTTCCAACTGTTCTGCCTGCGGCTATGGAACCCTGACCTGTTCACTGGACGTGCTACCTGTCCCAGACATGCTGTTTTCAACTCTCTAGAGACACTCTGAATGATCGGCTATGAAAAGCCAACTGACATTTACTCCTGAGGTGCTGACCTGTTGCACCCTCTACAACCACTGTGATTATTGTGGTCATCTATGAACATTTGAACATATTGGCCATGTTCTGTTATAATTTCCACCTGGCACAGCCAGAAGAGGACTGGCCACCCCTCATAACCTGGTTCCTCTTTAGGTTTCTTTCTAGGTTCTGGCTTTTCAAGGGAGTTTTTCCTAACCACTTCTACACCTGCATTGCTTACTGTTTGGGGTTTTAGGCTGGGTTTCTGTACAGCACTTTGTGACATCAGCTGATGTAAGAAGGGCTTTATAAATACATTTGATTGATTGCATGATTCGACAAGGGTTGAATAGGAACCATGTGTCTGGAGTTAGAGCCAATACATTGTAATTACTGTTCTATAACACTGTGTTATATCATTATATACTCTCAATATGACAGTACTGTTTTTATATATTATTAAGGCTTTAAAGTAGTGTTAGGTTTAAGCTCTCTGTGTATGAGAAGTGCAATTATCTAGTGGACAGCAGTAGACTATAGGGACGTGTACTCCCCATAACTCAAGGCCTCACCAGACAAGAAGATCTGTGAAAGGTACGGAGGAGTACGAAGGTTCCTGAGTCAAGCTGGGACATGATAACACCAACATGAGGAACAGACTCAGTTCCTGCCCAGCAACAGAGACTGATTGTTCATCCTAGAAATTAGAGCCTAACATTTGGCGTTGTTGGCTTGATTCACCACGATCTACAGTCGAACTAACGATTCCGAATCAGTGGAACTGGAGCCGGCAAACAAAACAAGACGGGCGAAGTTCCTAAACCTGTTACCACTCATCCTGACATCTTGGGGAGACGAGGGACTGAATATAAAATGTACAGAAAACGGACCTTGAGAGCCTGAAGTTATTCAGTAGGCCCACTGTGTATACGACCGGTCGTAGGGTTTCCTAGGAAGGTTTAGCCACCATAAATGTTAGACTAGGCAATGTGGGCACAGCATGCTTGGGAAGGTTTATCCCCCATATAGGGTAGATACTGTAGGTACTGTGGGCACAGCATGCTTGGGAAGGTTTATCCCCCATATAGGGTAGATACTGTAGGTACTGTGGGCACAGCATGCTTGGGAAGTTTTATCCCCCATATAGGGTAGATACTGTAAGTACTGTGGGCACAGCATGCTTGGGAAGTTTTATCCCCCATATAGGGTAGATACTGTAGGTACTGTGGGCACAGCATGCTTGGGAAGGTTTATCCCCCATATAGGGTAGATACTGTAGGTACTGTGGGCACAGCATGCTTGGGAAGGTTTATCCCCCATATAGGGTAGATACTGTAAGTACTGTGGGCACAGCATGCTTGGGAAGTTTTATCCCCCATATAGGGTAGATACTGTAGGTACTGTGGGCACAGCATGCTTGGGAAGGTTTATCCCCCATATAGGGTAGATACTGTAGGTACTGTGTGCACAGCATGCTTGGGAAGGTTTATCCCCCATATAGGGTAGATACTGTAGGTACTGTGGGCACTGCGTGCCTAGGAGGGTTTAACCATCCCCTAGGACTAGGAGTTGAAGTACCCTATGAGGTTTGAGGGGAGTGGCCATACATACGACATGTCTGTTTGACTGTCTGTATTGTCAGTGTGGGTTTTGGAGAAGCTGGCACATCTGTATACTGGTACGCATGGTGAAGGTTGCATGTAATTTCTGGAGAAAGGGACATTAAACAGAGCCATGGATAGACCGAAAGTGGCACACAAGCAATCTAACAATTCGGCTTGAGGATGGGAAAATGTTTAGCAAATTTGGTAAAATTGGTTCGCACTTCCCTTCTGATGGAAAATTCCACACTGATTATCTGAGATGAGTTGGCACAAGCGTTTTAATGTCAGCGTTCTATCAATGGAAAGGTAAAACCGATAAAACCAAAACTAAAAGGCCTGCAAGGTCAACTAAACTAGCCGACTCCAGTAAGACGCGACCAATAAAAACCAGGAGTAACTGGGGAGGAATCTAAAGCTATGCAACTACTACCCAACTACTACCCAACTACTACCCAACTACTACCCATCTACTACCCAACTACTACCCAACTACTACCCAACTACTACCCAACTACTACCCAACTACTACCCATGCCAATAACAATACCGGGATCATTCTTTATGGTAGCTGGGGTAGAACCGATTTTAGGTTTGGATAATCTTTGTGAACTGTGGGCAAAAGATGCCTTTAGATTGCGGTCTTATCAAAGGGTGTAAACCTACAGTGGTGGAGGGAATTCCACCTACACGGCAGTATCCGATTAAGCCGGGGGCTGGGGACTCAGTGGCGGTGGATATCCTGATATTACTGAGAACCAACTCACTGTACCAGCCCCTATTTCTAGTGAGAAAGGAAAGGATGTGGTGTATCATATTGGAGTCCCAGGTACTACTAACAAACATTCAGTTAGGATAACACCTATAGCCCACATCAAAACTATTCATTCTCTGGGAGGACCGAACACTCTACGTGCTCTAAACCTGGCGTTTTTAGAGGCACTTTATTCTGTCTTATTCTGAAATAGGGGAACCTCTTACATGACGAAAGAGAGGAGGGGTCCTCGTGAGAGAACAGAGTGGAGCCAAGATTGTGAGGATGCGTTTTTATAGAAACCATTCAAGATTGTGAACTGGAGGCATTTGTAGAGTTAAAGAATCAGTTGTGTCAAGCGGCTGCATTGGGGTTGCCAAACCTGACATTTCCATGCATGAATAAGATAGGTACTGTGGTAAGTTGCGCGGAACCATGGGGGAAAAGACAGAGACCAGTCACGTACTGGAGTAAATCTTTAGGCAAATGGAATGCCACTGTGACTGGGAGAAGTGCAAGCAACCAAAATGGTTCTGCAAAACACGGCCTCGATTACTGTGGGTCAAAACATGTATTTGTATGTTCCAAATGCAGTTGCAACTACTGTTCACAGAATCCCAACACGCCCGGTGGACTAAATGGGACGCAGGGGTAGTTCAATTGATACAGTACCTTTTAATTTGGTGAACATTTGGTATCTGGCTGATATATTTTATAATATGCGAGCGTTACATATTAATCTCAAAATAAGACATTAATGAGTGTGAAGCAAGTAGTGAATAGACCGCGGCGATTGGTAATAAATATATACATTTAAACACTTCAGTGTAGATTCAAATACAAACGATACCTTCCAATAAGGAGAAAGTAAAGGGGGCGAAGTGGCTTCCCTGTAAACAGAAGTTATCGTGTGGTTTTGTCTGTAATTAAAACCTTTTTGCTCACCTGGTAAAGTATTGTTAGAGGGTAAGAGAGGTAGAGTATAGTAGAGATTGTAGAGGGAAGATAAATATGCTGGGTGATGGTGATTGAGAGGGCTTTCCTGTTGGGAAGAGTGGATGAGTCGGGGTTGAGGGAAGCAGATATGTAGACGAGTGAAAGTAACAACGAAAGTGAGAAAGAAAGGAAATGGGAAATTAAATGGGAAGTAAGATATAAAGATTTATAATTTTTAGGACTGGTTAAAAGCAAAATGTGTATTTTCTCTACCAGGAGAGGATGGGGTGTCCCTATCTCTCCCTTTGCTTCCTGAGGCTGTTGCCTTGGGAGAGCAGTTTGTGAAATTCTGCAATTCCATAAAGTTGGTGCACTGAATCCTGTGTCATTATTGCCCTTGCCCAATGAGGGAGAAGCTCATGAGTGTGATCCAGACTAAATCACTCCAAAGCCTCACCCCGATCTGTAGGAAACAGAACTAGAATCGGGTAAAGTAGGCTATTATACACAGACGGCTCTAGTCACATGACGACAGGAGGAAAGCGAGTGATTGGATATGCTCTGTGTGATGATGTGGAAGCATCTAAAGCTGGCCCCATTGCCGCATCAATGTCAGCCCAGGGAGTTGCGCTGCCGGTTGCCAGCAGGGGAGGATGCTACAATGTACACAGACTCTCTCTATGCGTTAGGAGTGGTTCATGATTTTGGGGCATGCTAACTGCGACAGGAACACCAATTAAACATGGACAGGAAGTGGAGGCATTACTAGAAGTGTGTCTATTACCCAGTAGACTAGCTGTGGTAAAATGTGAAGCTCACACCAGTCGTACTGATAAGATAGCAGTATGGAATTTCCGAGCAGATGACGCGGCGAAAGCGGAGCCACAATCTAAAACAGAAGATGCGACCAAACTGCATGTAAATCGTGTAAATACTAAAGCTGGGATTCTCAGCAAACTCCCGCCAAACAGCTAGCACCACCAGACGGATCCTTTTCATCATTGCAGATGGACTTTATATGGCCACTTCCTCGAAGTAGGGGTAAGACTCACGCACTGGTAATTGTGGACTGGTTTTCAGACTCTCCTAAGGGAGGTAATTCCACAATGGGTGAATCAATGCTGTCATACTGTCAGAAAATGACCCATGCCTTGCAGTGTATTCACAGGTCAAATTAACACACCCCAGGAGATAACCACAAGCACAGCCTGAGTCTGGGCGACATCAAGGTCCACCAAGCCGGAGAGTTTCGGACAACGCTGGTCACGCCCACAGCAGTGAAAACTACAACCTCTCCTTCATGTGAAACGAGGCTGACTAAGGGGTAAGCTGGAGGAGGAACCACTAGCAGAAGAGCTGGAGAAAAGGAGACTTGAGTTATGTTCAGAAAGGTGTCATAACAGCATTCATCTGTGTACTGAAAACTGTATTCCTTTTGCACTAGCAGTAGTGATGTATGGGAACAATGATAATTACCGCATTTCAATGCCAGTGCCATTCATAGGAGAGTGGACAGGTGAGAGGGTGAACTGGGTGAGAGGTGCAGTTAATATCACAGGGGCAAAGCAGATCATTATCCTTTTCATACGTGAGTTCCAAAATATCTCTAACAGTCCCCAAGAGTGAGTTTTCTCATGTGCGTAATGTCCGAATTCTATCACTCTACCAAAATGTGATTGCTAAGCAACAAGACAGTTAACCCTTGCTGCCCTCAAACTAAGGCATGCTGCCTGCTCCTTTTCCATAGGCCGTGTATCAACTGGTCAATTTTACAGTTTGAAATGAGGTGTGTTCCGCGTCCTCATGAATTCACATAGAAGTAGCTCATTTCACTGTGGCAGACAACTTAGTTTTGAGGCACGCTATGCTAATCAGTGGAGGCTGCTGAGGGGAGGACAGCTCATAATAATGGCTGGGACAGTGCATGGAATGGAAACCATGTGTTGTATGTATTTGATACCAGTCCGCTAATTCCGCTCTAGCCATTACCACCAGCCCGTCCTCCCCAATCAATGTGCCAGCAACCACCTGTGATGCATATGTAAGACAAGGATTAGCTAGATGAGCTGGGCAAACTTGTCTCTTCGATGAGAGCCCAAGTACTCCACCAGTGTTTCCTCAGATCAAATAGGAAGACATTTGTGCATCTCCAGTCAGAACTGAACCTGCCTGAACTCTTCCCTTAGTGCATTTTCCGGCTGGTGGCCACATCACATCCATTGTTGTTTTCCTGACTAATAAATACTGTGTGTATTCATATCAAAGTCAGTACCTTATTACCTTATCATAATACAGTTTCTGTATATCATGTTATGTCATTTCTACTGTAGCAGACTGTATTTCTGTATGGGGCATAATGTATTCTGTGTATATTCCTTTATAACCGTGGACAAGCAAGGTACTGATTTCATAACCTTTGTTGTGTTAAATTCAATTTTGATAATGTGGTTGCATTCATCTATTAGTTCTGTGAAACGATGTTAACACTAATGGCGTCAAAGAAGTATTAGCTGGTGTTGTATCCGGAAGCTGCCCTGGCCTTATCATGACCATTGCATTGGCCTGCATTTGGCCTGTATAGCTCTGCTCTGCCCTCTTGTGGAGATCATCAGTTATTATGTGTTTTATTGCTATATCCTCATGTTGTATTCTAATTACTAATCATTCCTCTTTATTCTGTACTTTCAGAAACCACAAACACAAACAGTATTTGCCAATATCAGAACTGGACCTGGACATATTTTGTGCTGAAGATTGAGGACAGCTTTTGTATGTTAGAAATATACTGTTTGGAGAGGGAGTGGGGAGGATGAGGGAGTGGGGAGGATGAGGGAGTGGGGAGGATGAGGGAGTAGGGAGGATGAGGGAGTAGGGAGGATGAGGGAGTAGGGAGGATGAGGGAGTGGGGAGGATGAGGGAGTGGGGAGGAT
This sequence comes from Oncorhynchus gorbuscha, assembly GCF_021184085.1. Lineage (NCBI taxonomy): Eukaryota > Metazoa > Chordata > Actinopteri > Salmoniformes > Salmonidae > Oncorhynchus > Oncorhynchus gorbuscha. Next base: position 49,026,035 of record NC_060178.1, read on the forward strand.
GAGGGAGTGGGGAGGATGAGGGAGTGGGGAGGATGAAGGAGTGGGGAGGATGAGGGAGTGGGGAGGATGAGGAAGTGGGGAGGATGAGGGAGTGGGGAGGATGAAGGAGTAGGGAGGATGAGGAAGTGGGGAGGATGAGGGAGTGGGGAGGATGAGGAAGTGGGGAGGATGAGGGAGTGGGGAGGATGAGGGAGTGGGGAGGATGAGGGAGTGGGGAGAATGAGGGAGTGGGGAGAATGAGGGAGTGGGGAGGATGAGGGAGTGGGGAGGATGAGGGAGTGGGGAGGATGAGGGAGTGGGGATGATGAGGGAGTGGGGAGGATGAGGGAGTGGGGAGGATGAGGAAGTGGGGAGGATGAGGGAGTGGGGATGATGAGGGAGTGGGGAGGATGAGGGAGTGGGGAGGATGAGGGAGTGGGGAGGATGAAGGAGTAGGGAGGATGAGGGAGTGGGGAGGATGAGGGAGTGGGGAGGATGAGGAAGTGGGGAGGATGAGGGAGTGGGGAGGATGAGGGAGTAGGGAGGATGAGGGAGTGGGGAGGATGAGGGAGTAGGGAGGATGAGGGAGTGGGGAGGATGAGGGAGTGGGGAGGATGAGGGAGTGGGGAGGATGAGGAAGTGGGGAGGTGGGTAAAATATTGCCAATAAAATTGCATAATGGGACTGTGTTTGATTTACATGCAAAGTTTATGTACAATTACAAAAAAATAGGGATTTTGGTCTCCAGACGGAGACTCATCAAAGCAAACAGCAGAGCCAGGAGGGGTGAGGCCTTCCAGCTACCGCAGACCTACTGCACCTCACCCACTATAGGTCTGCCTACATCACCACCAGCATCTTCAGAGGGACCTGGGCCTTCGTCGGTGAGCAAGGGGTCCTCAGATTCAGGGTTCTCAATGGCCACAAGGTTGGGGCGCTGTCACCGTCATTCTCAGAATTTCTGCATTTTGCGAGTTGTCTCCTTTTGAAAGACATGGCTAATGCTACAGCTTAGCCCACTAACTACATACATAAACAACAACAATGAATGGCTCCAAGTGAGTGGCAGGGATGACATGATTGGCTGCCGGTGTGGTGATACTGATGAAATGTCTCCACAGATGGTTTGTTTACATAACAGTTTAGGATAATTAACATGACAGGTTAGGAGAACTAACGCACCAGGTTAGGTGAATTAACAAAGGAGGTTAAGAGAATGAGGTTAAGGTAAGGAAAAAGGTTAGGCTTAGCTACAATGCTACAGTTGTCGACAACTGTGTTCCCCCGAAGCGACCACTGGCTAGAGCTGATGTAGGCCTAGCTACTCCATCTAGACACAACGGTAGAAACGTAAACAAACCATGTGTGGTGACAAAACATCAGTATCATAACACTGACACATGCCAATTGTTTCAATAAATCTCTATCAGAAAATGGTTTGTGTGGTAATAATTTCTTTATTTACTGTTTCAACCACATGTTTTCAAGTACTGGTGACACGCATTGCATTCCAATTTTTGCATAGATTCTAATGGACACATATGATGGGTGTAAAATACTTTTTTGAAGGTTGTACTGATTATGATGAGCTAATGCTAAGCTATTTGCTGCCTGTGTGGAACCATGTTTGTTGACATCAATCAATGTATTCTGGGTGTCAGGTGAACGTCTGTCAGTTTTTATAGCAAAACGAGGTGGATGTTTCACTCATCTTTCTTGTAAACCTCCGTAAATTAATGATAGGAAGTGAATGATGGTAGATGACACACCCCCTAGATTATAATGGACACATAATGTGTGTAAAATACTTTTTTGAAGGTTGTACTGATTATGATGAGCTAATGCTAAGCTATTTGCTTAGCGAGCAAAACAATACCGGCGGTGTAATTATGGAACAGACGGTTATTTAATGCAAATAGAACAACCGAGAAGCAGATAATCTTATGGTGTGTTAGAATCAGACACAGGTGGACAAATGATGTTGATAATTCAGCTTGGGCAATGACATAATTGGGATCTTGATGGTAGGGGCCTTGTTTTACCATGCTATCAAAACCCTCATGTTGAAGCGCATTAATACATATGGACGTTACTGTCCAACTAATTGCTTTCAAGGCTCATAGTCTACGTCTTGTTATGCCATTTGAAAATGAGGATGATGGAGAGGGTATTAGTGAGCTGTCTCTGATAATCTGAAACCAATGGGGGAAGTCTGGTGGAATATGTCAGGTAGTGGAGGCCCCTTGTCCTTTTTAGATAAAACTATACTAAATATATTCACCTCACCAAATAATGTATTTAATAACCTCTAGTGACACCCCATCCCGGGTCCGGGAGCGTAATCATCGACTGAAACTAATTAGCATAACACCACGGACATAAATATGACTAGAAAATATTCCTATTCATGAAAATCACAAGTGAAATATATTGAGACCCAGCTTAGCTTTTTGTTAATCACCCTGTCATCTCAGATTTTCAAAATATGCTTTACAGCCAAAGCAAGACAAGCTTTTGTGTAAGTTTATCGATAGCCAAGCATAGCATTATGTCCAGCTAGCAGCAGGTAACTTGGTCACGAAAATCAGAAAAGCAATCAAATTAAATCGTTTACCTTTGATGAGCTTCGGATGTTTTCACTCACGAGACTCCCAGTTAGATAGCCAATGTTCCTTTTTTCCCAAAATATTATTTTATAGGCGAAATAGCTCCGTTTGTTCTTCATGTTTGGCTGAGAAATCGACCGGAAATTGCTGTCACGAAAACGCCGAAAAATATTCCAAATTAGCTCCATAATATCGACAGAAACATGGCAAACGTTGTTTATAATCAATCCTCAAGGTGTTTTTCAAATATCTATTCGATAATATATCCACCGGGATAATTGTTTTTTCAGTAGGACCGATTGGAAAAATGGCTACCTCTGTATTTTACGCGAGAATCACTCTGAGAGCCATCAGGTGACCACTTACACAATGTAGCCGCTTACGGGTATTCTTCAACATAAATGCGTAAAACTACGTCACAATGCTGTAGACACCTTGGGGAATACGTAGAAAAAGTAATCTGGTTGATAGCCCATTCACTGCTCAATAGGAACGCATCGGAACGCAGAGCTTTCGAAACATGAGGCACTTCCGGATTTGATTTTTCTGCAATATCAGTTCTGTTATACTCACAGACAATATTTTTACAGTTTTGAAAACTTTAGAGTGTTTTCTATCCTAAGCTGTCAATTATATGCATATTCTAGGATCTTGTCCTGACAAAATATCCCGTTTACTTTGGGAACGTTATTTTTCCAAAAATGAAAATACTGCCCCCTAGTCACAAGAGGTTTTAAACACACTGTTTTGTTAGGTTTACAGTAGCTTCAGCAGCACTCTGTAGGGTAGCACCATTTTGTAGCTGGAGGACAGCTAGCTTTTGTCCTCCTCTGGGCACATTGACTTCAATATAAAACCTAGGAGTTTCATGGTTCTCACCCCCTTCCATAGACTTACACAGTAATTATGACAACTTCCGGAGGACGTCTTCCAACCTATCAGAGCTATTACAGCATGAACTGACATGTTGTCCACCCAATCAAAGGATCAGATAATTAATCTAGTATTGAAAGCATATGCTACAACTAGCACTGCAGTGCATTACATGTGGTGAGTAGTTGACTCAAGAGAGTAAGACAATAGTTGAACAGTTTTGAACAAATACATTTTGGTTGAGAGAGAGCTAGCTATTTTTGGTTGTATTTTTTTTAAACGTTCAACTACCTAGCAAATGCAGCTAGCTAGTTTAACCTACACAAACAGAGAGGGATGCTATGTTAGCTAGCTGGTTATGGCTATCCAATACTGGAACTCTTCCAAGTCAAGGTGAGCTTGTGGTTTCAATAATTTATTGCCACCGGGGCCGGCAGTGTAACTGCTAAACTACTTTCTGACTGTGCATTGTACTGCATGATTGTAGCGGGTTTACTAACGCGTTAGTTCTAGTAGTTCTGACATGACAAAGATGTAGGCTGTGTGATGGTCATATGAAGGTTTGACTTGAAAAGGTTTTTTTCACCTGGTCACAGACAGCTGATGTGTTGTGCACTGAAGTCCACAGGTGAAGGGAAAAGGTGAGGAGGAGAGTGTGTAGATAGTTGCGAGAAGGAGTTATATACACAACGAGCAAAGTAATCATACTTTTTTATGTGGCTGCTATGAAAGTGTACTGTTTGGGTGTGTTCAGGGGTGTATTCATTCCGCTAAAATTCTGTTGAAAAACGTTTCTTAAATGGAAGCAAAAGGAGTGAAATGGGGATAGACATACCTGAATTTGTCCAATAGAAACTCTCATTTGCAACTGTTAAACTAATGATTACATCAGGCCTGGGTAAAGGCCGTATGCGGCCCGCGACCTGATTCAATAATGCCCGCGGAATCATGCTCAGATCACATAAAGAATTTGCGAGTAAAGATTTGAAAAATGTATTTGTTATTCAAATTATTATCCCAATGAATACTCGCCTTTGTGTACTGATTTAACTCCAACCACTTTATTTTGAAGGGAGGTATAAATAACGACAGACAGTGACTGACAGGCTGACACACAAGTCACAGTTACAAATAGTAGCTAGCTAGAAATTGCGCAAAAATATTTCTCCTTGGCCCTGGATGAGAGCAGTGATGCACGTGACACGGCACAGTTGTTGATATTCTTAAACCCAGACTTTGAAATTACAGAGGCGCTTGCTTCAGTGCAGTCAATGAAGAGCACCACCACAGGGAAATGTTGATTGGAGGAGGTTAATAAGTGTTTGGAAAATCTGGGACTGAGTTTTGAAAAGTTACCCAGTGTGACCACTGATGGGTGCCCTAATTTGACAGGAAAAAACCTTTTGTCCTTTTGATAAGGTTACTAGATCAAGTTGCTGAGCTGAACCCAGATCAGAAAAGTATTTTCCTGCATTGCATTATTCATCAGGAGGTGCTCTGTAAATGTGTTCTAAAAATGAGCCATGTTGTGGATACAATCACTAAAGTGGTAAACTTCATAAGAGCAAAATCTTTAAACCACAGTCAGTTTGTCTCACTGTTGGAAGAGACAGAGTCAGGTCATGCATCCCCTACCACACAAACGTGAGATGGCTGAGTTTGGGGAAGGTTCTTAAAGGGTGTGGGACCTGAAGACAGAGTTTGCTGAGATTTTGCAAATTAAAGGAAAATATGTGGATTTCCCTCAACTGCAACATAAATAATGGTTTGTTGATTTTGCATTCACCGTGGATGTTATTTGAAAAATGTATATATTTTTATTTATTTAACTAGGCAAGTAAGTTAAGAACAAATTCGTATTTACATGACAGCCTACCCCGGACGACACTGGGACAATTGTGCTCCGCCCTATGGGACTCCCAATCACAGCCAGATGTGATTCAGCCTGGATTTCAACCAGGTACTGCAGTGACGCCTCTTGCACTGAGATGCAGTGTCTTAAACCACTGCGCCACTCGGGAGTGGCACCACATCTTGGCCCTTATGAATGAACTGGATTCCAAACTACAAGGGTCGTGGCCAAAACTTTTGAGAATGACAAATATTAATTTTCACAAAGTCTGCTGCCTCAGTTTGAATGATGGCAATTTGCATATACTCCAGAATGTTATGAAGAGTGATCAGATGAATTGCAATTATTTGCAAAGTCCCTATTTGCCATGCAAATGAACTGAATCCCCCAAAAACATTTCCACTGCATTTCAGCCCTGCCACAAAAGGACCAGCTGACATCATGTCAGTGATTCTCTCGTTAACACAGGTGTGAGTGTTGACAAGGACAAGGCTGAAGATCACTCTGTCATGCTGATTGAGTTCGAATAACAGACTAGAAGCTTCAAAAGAAGGGTGGTGCTTGGAATCATTGTTCTTCCCCTGTCATCCATGGTTACCTGCAAGGAAACACGTGACGTCATCATTGCTTTGCTCAAAAAGGGCTTCACAGGCAAGGATATTGCTGCCAGTAAGATTGCACTTAAATCAACCATTTATCGGATCATCAAGAACTTCAAGGAGAGCGGTTCAATTGTTGTGAAGAAGGCTTCAGGGCGCCCAAGAAAGTCCAGGAAGCTCCAGGACTGTCTCCTAAAGTTGATTCAGCTGCGGGATCGGGGCACCACCAGTACAGAGCTTGCTCAGGAATGGCAGCAGGCAGGTGTGAGTGCATCTGCACGCACAATGAGGCGAAGACTTTTGGAGGATGGCCTGGTGTCAAGAAGGGCAGCAAAGAAGCCACTTCTCTCCAGGAAAAACATCAGGGATAGAGTGATATTCTGCTAAAGGTACAGGGATTGGACTGCTGAGGACTGGGGTAAAGTATGCTTGGGGTCATTATCCATTTGGAAGACCCATTTGCGACCAAGCTTTAACTTCCTGACTGATGTCTTGAGATGTTGCTTCAATATATGCACATAATTTTCTTGCGTCATGATGCCTTCTATTTTGTGAAGTGCACCAGTCCCTCATGCAGCAAAGCACCCCCACTGTCATGTTTTGTCTTATATTGTCTTGTCATTTTGCTTTTCCCTCTGTTCGTTTTCCCCCTGCTGGTCTTTTTAGGTTCGTTCCCCTTTTTCTCTCTCCCTTCCTCTCTCTCTTCTCTCTATCGTTCCGTTCCTGCTCCCAGCTGTTCCTATTCCCCTAATCAATCATTTAGTCTTCCCACACCTGTTCCCTATCTTTTTCCCTGATTAGAGTCCCTATTTCTCCCCTTGTTTTCCGTTTCTGCCCTGTCGGATCCTTGTATATTGTTCACCGTGCTGTGTCTGTGTATCGCCCTGTCGTGTCGTGTTTCCCTCAGATGCTGCGTGGTGAGCAGGTGTCTGAGTCTGCTACGTTCAAGTGCCTTCCCGAGGCAACCTGCAGTTCATGATCGAGTCTCCAGTCTGTTCTCATCATTACGAGTGGAATTGTGCTTTATGATTGTATATTTACTTTACTGGATTAAAGACTCTGTTTTCGCCAAGTCGCTTTTGGGTCCTCATTCACCTGCATAACAGAAGGATCCGACCAAAGAATGGACCCAGCGACTACAGACGCTCGTAACACTGCCGTCGAGATCCAAGGAGCCATGCTCGGCAGACACGAGCAGGAATTGTCTGCTGCTCGCCATGCCGTGGAGAACCTGGCCGCTCAGGTTTCCGACCTCTCTGGACAGTTCCAGAGTCTTCGTCTCGTGCCACCTGTTACTTCCTGGTCTGCCGAGCCTCCGGAACCTAGGGTTAATAACCCACCTTGCTACTCCGGGCAGCCCACGGAGTGCCGCTCCTTTCTCACCCAGTGTGATATTGTGTTCTCTCTCCAACCCAACACATACTCTAGAGAGAGAGCTCGGGTTGCTTACGTCATTTCACTCCTTACTGGCCGGGCTCGAGAGTGGGGCACAGCTATCTGGGAGGCAAGGGCTGATTGCTCTAACAATTACCAGAACTTTAAAGAGGAGATGATTCGGGTTTTTGACCGTTCAGCTTCTAGGGCCCTGGCTTCCCTATGCCAAGGTGATCGATCCATAACGGATTACTCTATTGAGTTTCGCACTCTTGCTGCCTCTAGTGAGTGGAACGAGCCGGCGCTGCTCGCTCGTTTTCTGGAGGGACTCCACGCAGTGGTTAAAGATGAGATTCTCTCCCGGGAGGTTCCTTCAAGTGTGGACTCTTTGATTGCTCTCGCCATCCGCATAGAACGACGGGTAGATCTTCATCACCAGGCTCGTGGTAGAGAGCTCGCGTCAACGGTGTTTCCCTGCTCCGCATCGCAACCATCTCCCTCCTCTGGCTCAGAGACTGAGCCCATGCAGCTGGGAGGTATTCGCATCTCGACTAAGGAGAGGGAACGGAGGATCACCAACCGCCTGTGCCTCTATTGCGGATTTGATGGACATTTTGTCAATTCATGTCCAGTAAAAGCCAGAGCTCATCAGTAAGCGGAGGGCTACTAGTGAGCGCTACTACTCAGGTCTCTCCATCTAGATCCTGTACTACTTTGTCGGTCCATCTACGCTGGACCGGTTCGGGTGCTACATGCAGTGCCTTGATAGACTCTGGGGCTGAGGGTTGTTTCATGGACGAAGCATGGGCTCGGAAACATGACATTCCTTTCAGAGAGTTAGACAAGCCTACGCCCATGTTCGCCTTAGATGGTAGTCATCTTCCCAGTATCAGATTTGAGACACTACCTTTAACCCTCACAGTATCTGGTAACCACAGTGAGACTATTTCTTTTTTGATTTTTCGTTCACCTTTTACACCTGTTGTTTTGGGTCATCCCTGGCTAGTATGTCATAATCCTTCTATTAATTGGTCTAGTAATTCTATCCTATCCTGGAACGTTTCTTGTCATGTGAAGTGTTTAATGTCTGCCATCCCTCCCGTTTCTTCTGTCCCCACTTCTCAGGAGGAACCTGGCGATTTGACAGGAGTGCCGGAGGAATATCATGATCTGCGCACGGTCTTCAGTCGGTCCCGAGCCAACTCCCTTCCTCCTCACCGGTTGTATGATTGTAGTATTGATCTCCTTCCGGGGACCACTCCTCCTCGGGGTAGACTATACTCTCTGTCGGCTCCCGAACGTAAGGCTCTCGAGGATTATTTGTCTGTGTCTCTTGACGCCGGTACCATAGTGCCTTCTTCCTCTCCGGCCGGGGCGGGGTTTTTTTTTGTTAAGAAGAAGGACGGTACTCTGCGCCCCTGCGTGGATTATCGAGGGCTGAATGACATAACGGTTAAGAATCGTTATCCGCTTCCCCTTATGTCATCAGCCTTCGAGATTCTGCAGGGAGCCAGGTGCTTTACTAAGTTGGACCTTCGTAACGCTTACCATCTCGTGCGCATCAGAGAGGGGGACGAGTGGAAAACGGCGTTTAACACTCCGTTAGGGCATTTTGAGTACCGGGTTCTGCCGTTTGGTCTCGCCAATGCGCCAGCTGTTTTTCAGGCATTAGTTAATGATGTTCTGAGAGACATGCTGAACATCTTTGTTTTTGTCTATCTTGACGATATCCTGATTTTTTCACCGTCACTCGAGATTCATGTTCAGCACGTTCGACGTGTTCTCCAGCGCCTTTTAGAGAATTGTCTCTACGTGAAGGCTGAGAAGTGCTCTTTTCATGTCTCCTCCGTTACTTTTCTCGGTTCCGTTATTTCCGCTGAAGGCATTCAGATGGATTCCGCTAAGGTCCAAGCTGTCAGTGATTGGCCCGTTCCAAGGTCACGTGTCGAGTTGCAGCGCTTTCTAGGTTTCGCTAATTTCTATCGGCGTTTCATTCGTAATTTCGGTCAAGTTGCTGCCCCTCTCACAGCTCTTACTTCTGTCAAGACGTGTTTTAAGTGGTCCGGTTCCGCCCAGGGAGCTTTTGATCTTCTAAAAGAACGTTTTACGTCCGCCCCTATCCTCGTTACTCCTGACGTCACTAGACAATTCATTGTCGAGGTTGACGCTTCAGAGGTAGGCGTGGGAGCCATTCTATCCCAGCGCTTCCAGTCTGACGATAAGGTTCATCCTTGCGCTTATTTTTCTCATCGCCTGTTGCCATCTGAACGCAACTATGATGTGGGTAACCGCGAACTGCTCGCCATCCGCTTAGCCCTAGGCGAATGGCGACAGTGGTTGGAGGGGGCGACCGTTCCTTTTGTCGTTTGGACAGACCATAAGAACCTTGAGTACATCCGTTCTGCCAAACGACTTAATGCTCGTCAAGCTCGTTGGGCGTTGTTTTTCGCTCGTTTCGAGTTTGTGATTTCTTACCGTCCGGGTAGCAAGAACACCAAGCCTGATGCCTTATCCCGTCTTTTTAGTTCTTCTGTGGCTTCTACTGATCCCGAGGGGATTCTTCCTTATGGGCGTGTTGTCGGGTTGACAGTCTGGGGAATTGAAAGACAGGTTAAGCAAGCACTCACGCACACTGCGTCGCCGCGCGCTTGTCCTAGTAACCTTCTTGTTCGTTCCTGTTTCCACTCGTTTGGCTGTTCTTCAGTGGGCTCACTCTGCCAAGTTAGCTGGTCATCCCGGTGTTCGAGGCACTCTTGCGTCTATTCGCCAGCGCTTTTGGTGGCCGACTCAGGAGCGTGACACGCGCCGTTTCGTGGCTGCTTGTTCGGACTGCGCGCAGACTAAGTCAGGTAACTCTCCTCCTGCCGGTCGTCTCAGACCGCTCCCCATTCCTTCTCGACCATGGTCTCACATCGCCCTAGACTTCATTACCGGTCTGCCTTTGTCTGCGGGGAAGACTGTGATTCTTACGGTTGTCGATAGGTTCTCTAAGGCGGCACATTTCATTCCCCTCGCTAAACTTCCTTCCGCTAAGGAGACGGCACAAATCATCATCGAGAATGTGTTCAGAATTCATGGCCTCCCGTTAGACGCCGTTTCAGACAGAGGCCCGCAATTCACGTCACAGTTTTGGAGGGAGTTCTGTCGTTTGATTGGTGCGTCCGTCAGTCTCTCTTCCGGGTTTCATCCCCAGTCTAATGGTCAAGCAGAGAGGGCCAATCAGACGATTGGTCGCATACTACGCAGCCTTTCTTTCAGAAACCCTGCGTCTTGGGCAGAACAGCTCCCCTGGGCAGAATACGCTCACAACTCGCTTCCTTCGTCTGCTACCGGGTTATCTCCGTTTCAGAGTAGTCTGGGTTACCAGCCTCCTCTGTTCTCATCCCAGCTTGCCGAGTCCAGCGTTCCCTCCGCTCAAGCGTTTGTCCAACGTTGTGAGCGCACCTGGAGGAGGGTGAGGTCTGCACTTTGCCGTTACAGGGCACAGACTGTGAGAGCCGCCAATAAACGTAGGATTAAGAGGCCAAGGTATTGTTGCAGCCAGAGAGTGTGGCTTTCCACTCGCAACCTTCCTCTTACGACAGCTTCTCGTAAGTTGACTCCGCGGTTCATTGGTCCGTTCCGTGTCTCCCAGGTCGTCAATCCTGTCGCTGTGCGACTGCTTCTTCGCGACATCTTCGTCGCGTCCATCCTGTCTTCCATGTCTCCTGTGTCAAGCCCTTTCTTCGCACCCCCGTTCGTTTTCCCTCCCCCTCCCGTCCTTGTCGAGAGCGCACCTATTTACAAGGTACGTAGGATCATGGACATGCGTTCTCGGGGACGGGGTCACCAATACTTAGTGGATTGGGAGGGTTACGGTCCTGAGGAGAGGAGTTGGGTTCCGTCTCGGGACGTGCTGGACCGTTCACTTATTGATGATTTCCTCCGTTGCCGCCAGGATTCCTCCTCGAGTGCGCCAGGAGGCGCTCGGTGAGTGGGGGGTACTGTCATGTTTTGTCTTATATTGTCTTGTCATTTTGCTTTTCCCTCTGTTCGTTTTCCCCCTGCTGGTCTTTTTAGGTTCGTTCCCCTTTTTCTCTCTCCCTTCCTCTCTCTCTTCTCTCTATCGTTCCGTTCCTGCTCCCAGCTGTTCCTATTCCCCTAATCAATCATTTAGTCTTCCCACACCTGTTCCCTATCTTTTTCCCTGATTAGAGTCCCTATTTCTCCCCTTGTTTTCCGTTTCTGCCCTGTCGGATCCTTGTCTATTGTTCACCGTGCTGTGTCTGTGTATCGCCCTGTCGTGTCGTGTTTCCCTCAGATGCTGCGTGGTGAGCAGGTGTCTGAGTCTGCTACGTTCAAGTGCCTTCCCGAGGCAACCTGCAGTTCATGATCGAGTCTCCAGTCTGTTCTCGTCATTACGAGTGGAATTGTGCTTTATGATTGTATATTTACTTTACTGGATTAAAGACTCTGTTTTCGCCAAGTCGCTTTTGGGTCCTCATTCACCTGCATAACACCCACAACATGATGCTGCCACCCCTGTGCTTCACGGTTGGGATGGTGTTCTTCGGCTTGCAAGCCTCCCCCTTTTTCCTCAAAACATAACGATGGTCATTATGGCCAAACAGTTCTATTTTTGTTTCATCAGACCATAGGGCATTTCTCCCAAAATTATGATCTTTGTCCCCATGTGCAGTTGCAAACCGTCATCTGGCTTTTTTAAGGCGGTTTTGGAGCAGTAGTTTCTTCCTTGCTGAGCGGCCTTTCAGGTTGTGTCGATATAGAACTAATTTTACTGTGGATATAGATAATTTTTTACCTGTTTCCTCCAGCATCTTCACAAGGTCCTTTGCTGTTGTTTTGGAATTGATTTGCAGTTTTCGCACCAAAGTACGTTTATCTCTAGGAGACAGAATGTGTCTCCTTCCTGGGCGGTATGACGGCTGCGTGGTCCCATGGTGTTTATACTTGCGTACTATTGTTTGTTCAGATGAACGTTTGTAAATTGCTCCCAAGGATGAATCAGACTTGTGGAGGTCTACAATTTTTTTCTGAGATCTTGGCTGATTTCTTTTGATTTTCCCATGATGTCAAGCAAAGAGGCACCGAGTTTGAAGGTAGGCCTTGCAGTACATCCAGAGATACACCTCCATCATTACTTTAAGATATGAAGGTCAGTCAATCTGGAAAATTTCAATAACTTTTTTTCTTCAAGTGCAGTCGCAAAAACCATCAAGCGCTATGATGAAACTGGCTCGTATGTGGACCGCCACAGGAAAGGAAGATCCAGAGTTACCAGAGGATAAGTTCATTAGAGTTTCCAGACTCAGAAATTGCAGCCCAAATAAATGCTTCAGAGTTCAAGTAACAGACACATGTCAACATCAACTGTTCAGAGGAGAGTACGTGTATCAGGCCTTCATGGTCGAATTGCTGCAAAGAAACCACTACTAAAGGACACCAATAAGAAGAAGAGACTTGCTTGGGCCAGGAAACACAAGCAATGGACATTAGACCAGTGGAAATCTGTCCTTTGGTCTGATGAGTCCAAATGAGAGATTTTTAGTTCCAACCGCTGTCTCTTTGTGAGACGCAGTGTAGGTGAACGGATGATCTCTGCATGTGTGGTTCCCACCGTGAAGCATGGAGGAGGAGGTGTGATGGTGTGGGGGTGCTTTGCTGGTGACACTGCCTGTGATTTATTTAGAGTTCAAGGCACACTTAACCAGCATGGCTAGCACAGCATTCTGCAGTGATATGCCATCCCATCTGGTTTGCGCTTAGTGGAACTATAATTTGTTTTTCAACAGGACAATGACCCAAAACACCTCCAGGCTGTGTAAGGGCTATTTGACCAACAACGAGAGTGATGGAGGGCTGCATCAGATGACCTGGCCTCCACAATCAGATGACCTGGCCTCCCGACCTCAACCCAATTGAGATGGTTTGGGATGAGTTGGACTGCAGAGTGAAGGAAAAGCAGCCAAATAGTACTCAGCATATGAGGGAACTCCTTCAAGACTGTTGGAAAAGCTGATTGAGAGAATGCCAAGAACGTGCAAAGGTGTCATCTAGGCAAAGGGTGGCTACTTTGAAGAACCCAAAATATAAAAAAACATTCGGAATTGTTTAACACTTTTTTGGTTACTACATGATTCCATATGTGTTATTTCATAGTTCTGATGTCTTCACTATTATTCTACAATGTAGAACATAGTAAAAAAAAATAAAGAAAAACCCTGGAATGAGTAGGTGTGTCCAAATGTTTGACTGGTACTGTATGTTTCAGTAAGAGTGTATTTTTAGCATTTATAGCGATGGTTATCAACTGTACTGCAGGGATGGAACATAAGTGGCAGAGAAATTGAGGTTGTGGTGGCAGCTGCAAAGAGGTATTTGGGTATATGAGATTTGACCTCAGAAGAGTTACATGGTGTGTTAAGAGGTGGTGTCCCATCCTTTCAGGTTGTTGGCCTGAAGTAGGACTAAATATATTTAGATCGGGGAGTAGGGTGGTGTTTTTTTTTTTTTAGTGAGTGTAGCGTTAAATGGTAGGGTATTGTTTTTTAAGCAAAGAATAAGGGAGTTATACTCCAGTCTAGTAGGTGGCGGTAATGCAACATTTATTGGATGACAACCGCCGTTAAACCTCATGGAAGAAGACAAAGTGTCGAGGGATTAACATGGCGTCTATGATTGCTGTGTTGATCGGGGCCGTAGATGAGAAAAACAATATACTGAACAGGAAGATAAATACGGTCTAGGTCCATTTTCAGCTAAAAACCTGCATATTACAGTAAGGCATTAGATATTATTTGTGGACGTTTTTGACGTGCATCAGTTTTATAGAGTACCTAGCTAGTAAAACAATTGTCAATAGAAACGCTAAGCCGCCAGCGGATATATGTCTAGTTTGCGAACTAACCAGCCATCCATGTATTAGGTACTTAAGTAGCTGTCGGTTAGCAAAAACATTTGCTCGCGAGCAAGGAAGTCCGTGCGCGAGCTGGCGGATATGTATTTGTCTCGAGGCGTTTTTAATACGTTTTAGTTTGCTGTTTCTGCAGGGTGTCTCGCTGTGCCAGAAGGCCCTTTCGCGATGTGGTTTGGTTTCTTAATAAACAAGTGCTTCAGCCATGGTTTTGTTCAGCTAGATGCTTATAGCAACGCGGGTGTATTTACATACACTAGCGTTGCTCCGAATTGTATTGGGTTGCACAGAAAACTGTCCGCGGGAAGCCCGTAGTTAAATAAAATAAATAATAATTTAAACTTACTGTGCTGGTTGGACATTATGAAAACATTGAATTTGAAACTAAATGTAAGTTATAGGAATGTATTGTAAGTGTAATGAAACAGCAGGGAGTAGGTCTCGAGCCCGAGGTCCGGCGCGCTATCGACTGTGCAGCAAAAGCATGCGGGTCGAGGGTTCGAGACCTGCTCCCCCTGTTTCATTACAGTATTATTAAACGGACTTTCCAAACGTGGGACTATTGTAGAACCACTTCCTCTCTGGTTACCTCATGTCAATATAAAAGTCCCCCACAAGTTATTCCTTTTTCGTCCATGTAATAGTGCAGGACTTTTATTTTGATATGAGGTTAATATGTTTACAACAGACCTACGTTTTGGAAACTGTTTAATAATACGTGTTTTTAGCTACATATTTTGTTAACTTCTGGCTTTTTGGGCTACCCAATACTATTGGAAGCAATGCTAGTGTATGTAAACGCAAAGCGTTGCTAAAAGCAGCTACTAACCAACTAGCGTTAACTACGCCCTTTGTTATATTGTAATAATGTGTCTTTGCAATGAACACAGCTAGTTATAATTTGACCTTTTTCTGAACTGGTCCAACTAACCATATATTTTCCTAGCTTAGATGCACTCTTGTTTAATCAGGCCTTTGGGACTTCATTGCAGCAAAGGTTTTGCCACTGTCTACTTTCTCAGTTCCTCTTATCAATACCCAATTAGTTCAATATATGATTTGATAGTATTACTATTTAGTATATAATAATAGTTTTGGCAATTGCTCTTCTAAGGTAAATGTAGGTAATGCCAACAATGAATGCATTTAATCTCCACAGGTTTTCGTTGGACTAGCTGCCTCACGAGACCCTGATCATCCTCAATACAGAGTAGCAGTTGGAGTGGGAGAGGACAGGATCGAGGCATGGAGGAGTCAAAAAGCCCATTAAAATCAGTCAAGCCCTCTCGCAACGAGGCCAAGGGATCCAAAGCTTCATCCTCTGCCAGCTCCAGGCCCCTGAAAGAGACTCCAGCCCAGAGAGAGTGCCCCAAGCCTGCCACTGCCTGTCGGAGCAAGGAGCACATTACCGCAGCCAGGGAAGAGCATAAGGACCAAGGCAGTAACTGTGGGACAGGCAGAGCCTCCACTGCCAGCCCTCAGAACCCAGGGAGAGGGAAGCCTCGTAGGCCAACTGGTAGGGCCAACTCTGGGGAGAGGGGGAAGGTGAGACTTGCAGGCCAGCGGCAGCAGAGGGGTGATGCTAGGCCCTCGTTGGTTACAGGATGCAGCCCGGCTGGTGTAGGTAGAGACACAGGAGACACAGGTATGGTGGCCACTTCATCTGAAGAAGGCCTTACTTTACAGACCAAGACAAGTCCATTGAAGGAGAAGTCACCGTGTGAGTTATTCTATACTTTACATAACTATAGGTTAATGTTTGAGTCATTAGCCGCTATAATAAGTCTCTGTTGGAGACCTCTTGTTGTTTTGCCATGGAAACTATTTTTGGTCAAAATATTTGTTTCCTACAGCTGTTTCATATTCTGCCTGTCTGTGTTTGCAGGTGAGAAGGCTGGTGCTGTGGTGGGCACGGGGCAGCCTGCATTGGAGGTCACTGTGGTGGGGTCAGGGGTCAACGAGCGTGGTCAGGGTAGAAACATGACCTCTGAGCAGAAGCTGGGTCTCAGACAGGCTGAGGAGCGCCTCTACAGAGACTACATACACAGACTGGTCAAGGTGAGGAGAGAAAATAAGTTACCTCAGTTTGTATCAGTCAACTGTTGTCTGTATGTATTGTCTGTATCAGTTACTGGAATTTATGTACACAATTGCACATTTAAGGCAGCTTCAGTCTCAAGTTAGATCAGTCTGATGGTGCTGAGCGATTAACCAACATTTTGGTTATTTTTTATTTTTTAAGCAGCTAACTGACAAATAACCTCTTTCAGCTAGGGAGCACTATTTTTATGTTTTTAAAAATAGGCCCATATGCTAGAATATGCATATAATTGACAGATTGTGCTAGAAAACACTCTAAAGTTTCCAAAACTGTCAAAATATTGTCTGAGTATAACAGAACTGATATTGCAGGCGAAACCTGAGTTTTGCTTGCGTAACACAGTGGGGCAGCCATTGACTCTCCCTCTCCTACTGAAAAAGAGACAGTGCCGGTAGATATATTATCGATTATTTATTTTAAAAACAACCTGAGGATTGATTATAAAAATACGCTTGACATGTTTCTGTGGACATTTCGTCTGCGTTGTCGTGACCGCTCGAGCCTGTGGATTTCTGAACATAACGCGCCAAGCAAACAGAGTTATTATGGATATAAAAATAATCTTTATGGAACAAAAGGAACATTTATTGTGTAACTGGGAGTCTCGTGAGTGAAAACATCCGAAGATCATCATAGGTAAGCGATTCATTTTTTTAAAATTGCTTTTCTGATTTTCGTGACCCAGCTACTTTGATGCTAGGTATTCATAATGTTTTGTTTAGTCATCGATAAACTTACACAACAGCTTGGATTGCTTTCGCTGTAAAGCATATTTACCAAATCTGACAAGACAGGTGGATTAACAAAATGCTAAACTGTGTTTTGCTATATTGCACTTGTGATTTCATGAATATAAATATTTTTAGTAATATTATTTGTGTGGCGATATGGAATTCAGCGGTTGTTGATGACAATTATCCCGCTAAAGGGAAGGGTAGCGTCAAGAAGTTAAGAACAAGTTTATCTTTAATGCAACCGCTGTGTCAGATTTTAAAAATGCTTTATGGCAAAAACACAATATTGAATAATCTGAGAACAGCGTTCAGCCACAAAAACAAGCCATACAGTTACCTGCCAAGTTGTGGAGTCAACAAAAGTCATAAATAGCATTATAAATCTTCACTTACCTTTGCTGATCTTCGTCGGAATGCACTCCCAGGACTCACACAAGAAATTTTAGTTTGGTTCGAATACGTCCATATTTATGTCCAAATACCTACGTTTTGTTCGCGCGTTTAGTTCACTTTTCCAAAGGCACAATGCGTGAGCGCAAAATCCAGACGAAAAGTCGTGTTCCATTACAGTTTGTAGAAACATGCCAAACAATGTTTACAACATTTTTATAATACATCTTCAATAATATTCCAACTGGACAATAGCGTATTCATTACAGAGGAAAAAGAAGGAACGGCGCTCCCGTGTGACCGGCCGTAAACAACTGATTTGCCTCAGCCTAGTCCACTTGTTGAAACAGCTCTTATTCGACACCCTTCCACAATAGAAGCCTCAATCAACTTTCTAAAGACTGTTGGCATCTGCTGGAAGCCTTGGGAAGTGCAATCTGGCCCCATAGACACAGCATATTGGATAGGCAATCACATAAGTGAAACTACAAACCTCAGATTTCCCACTTCTTGGTTGGATTTTGTCTCAGGGTTTCGCCTGCCATATGAGTTCTGTTATACTCACAGACATCATTCAAACAGTTTTAGAAACTTCAGAGGGTTTTCTATCCAATACCACTAATATGCATATATTAGCATCTGGGGCAGAGTAGCAGGCAGTTTACTCTGGGCACCTTATTCATCCAAGCTACTCAATACTGCCCCCCTGTCACCAAGAAGGTCAATTATTTGAATTCCATTTAGTTTTTTTCCTGTCAGCTCGATGTTCAGTTTCTGTAGAGATAAATCAGATTAAGCCGAACTGTGCAATATGGTAGGGAGTTGTAGTTTCCAACAGCCCAATATTTGACATAGTTTAGCAGAGAAAATTGGGTAATTAACTACAATGAGCATAATCCATTGCACGCCTGCTTACTTGTCTATGTGGAACAGACACAGAGACCTAGTTGGCACAGAGAGAAAAGAACACATGAGAGGGGTAGAAAGCAGTTGCTTTGCAAAGGTGTACTTGAAAATGCATGATCTAAGTGATTTGATATAGTTGGTAGCCTGTTCAGCAGTCATAAAAGTAGGCCGTTTTTACTTTGAAGAACTTATCAAATTGTGATTTTGTCTGACAGCATAGGCAGCAGCTCTATAGAGACGAGGACTTGGAATAAATAGTCATCCAATTTAATATTTTATTAAAGTAATGCGAATATATTATGGCTAAGGGATAAGCAGTAATGGTCTGTCACTACCATCATGGGATTTCTATTGTTTTATTCTGTGTTGCAGTATTCAAACCACAATGCATAGTGCATTTAATGTTGAAGTCTTATCAACTTGTAATTGGTTAATTAGAATTATCACCAGGTAAAACTGTTTCAATGCTAATAGTCAACAGCTCAAGACGTAGAGTTAAGATTTCCATGTCTACAGGGCAGAGGGGTGGGGCACTATCATGTCATACTCTCTTACATGTGATTGGTTTCACTGCTCTATCTCCGCCACCACAGCCGTCTCCTGAATACCCTAACTTCCAGTATCTATGCAAGCTGTGTTCTGTACACATTGAGAACATACAGGGGGCACACAAACACATCAAGGAGAAAAGACACAAGAAGAACATCATGGTGAGAGAAAAAGCTACTTTTATTTAATTTCTCATAATTATCATGTTCTCCGACGACAACTGATGTGTAGTGTAACTTAGAAGGGAAACCTAGGCGGTTATTTCCATTTTTATGACATTTTATAAGTGGAAATGTTTACTTGAGGTGGAGCTTATTGATGTGTGTGTGTCTGTTTATTTTTCCTCCCCCACCCAGAATTCTCCCTAGTCAATTAGACAGGGCCATTGGATATTTGTATTCACCTTGCCTTTGTCCCTCTCCCCTGTGCTGTAACTGTTTTAGGATAAGCAGGAAGAGAATGAGCTGCGGGCGCTGCCTGCCCCCTTCCCAGCCCAGCTGGGAGCCGTTGACGCAGCCGTCCTCCGGGCGGCCAACCAACACGGCATCTCAGAGCAGGACTTCCTGGTGCGACAGGAAGTGGTCGACAGGATGGAGAAGATCATCCAGCAGCACCTCTCAGGTAACCAACTCTTCCTATCCTTCTGTCTCCTCCCTGTCATCTAGGCCTCTGATCTACAAAGTCTGAATGGGTGAACGCTGTGCAACCGCAGCTGGTCTTTCTCTTCCATGTGTGTGTCCAATAATGTCCACTTCACTTTCATGCGCATTTATTGTGTAACTGGGAGTCTGCGCATGTCACGTGTGGCAGCTGTGGCAGTGTTTTCCCCTTACTGCCACAATGACATGCAGATCATTATGCATTGATATTAGGGCTGGGCGATATGGCCTAAAACTCATCTATATATATATATTTTTTTAAATTTATGGGCGGTTCACGATATATATCAACAAACAAAATATTCTCTCTAAAGAAGCTTTTTTCTGTACAATTTGATGGTCAAATACACTGAATTTATACCTAGGCCGAATTATATGCTTTCCACAACCATAAGACCCACTAATAATTTAAATATTTTATCAAAATAGTTGTACCTGCTTTTTTTTGTTTTGTTGCAATAATCACTGATCTGTCTGTAAAAATGCCCTTTTTGTTACACATTTATACAGAACCATGCACAATGCACATTCACTAATAATGTAACAGGCATAAAATAAACACCCGACTCATGAACAGTCTCTCAGGCACAATCCCAGATGCTAGTGAGTAGCCAGCTAATATTTATATTTCAAGTTTAGTCCACTTAGATCATGGTATAATTTCACAAGCTCTTTCCCTAAACAGCTAGTATTTTATTTTTTAATTTCTTTCCCTAAACAGCTAGTATAACAATCATTATTTGACAAAAATGCTGCTAGCGATACGTGGTACGGTAATGTGCGCGCGACAAACTGAGCATTAATTCTTATATATATAATAATATATGCCATTTAGCAGACGCTTTTATCCAAAGCGACTTAGTCATGTGTGCATACATTCTACGTATGGGTGGTCCCGGGGATCGAACCCACTACCCTGGCGTTACAAGCGCCATGCTCTACCAACTGAGCTACAGAATGATTGTGCATTGGTACATTTTAGTCGTGTCTGCTGTTCAAAACATTTTGAAAAAGGGAACAGGCGTCTGTCCGGTGAACGGCGCGAACAGGATGCTAAGGCCACTGACATGTTCCCTAGTGGTATCGCGATACTTGTCCTGCTATCGTATGATGAGTGAAACGTTGGTATCGTGACAACACTAGTAGGGAGATATGATCTGAAGCATGTATAATGCTGTTTAATGTTTCTTATCCAGTTTGCTCCCTTCGGCTCTACGGCTCCTGTCTCACCCGATTTGCCTTCAAGACAAGTGACATTAACATTGACGTCACTTACCCCTCCACTGTAAGTCTTCGTTGTGTTCTCACCTAACCACTAATGCAAGTTATGTAAATGTAAAGTAGGCTATTCGAGACTATTGGGACACAGCCTTGGTTTGCATCAATCACCTCAATGTCAGTCTGTATCAGATGATCAGCGATTGCTCTTCAACGTGATTGTCTTGGATAGGATTGAACTGATTTTGGCTAGTGCTTATTAGTTAAGAGGATCCAAGTTCCTGTGAATAATAGGACTTAATAGGACACTGCAAAACACATTTAATAGGACCGAACCGAGTTCACCAAATTGACACCCCTAATGAATGCATTTGATTGAATATGATCAACTAATGCCGACCATGACTAACAAATGTCATGCTGTTGTTGTCTCTCCAGATGACCCAACCAGATGTGCTGATACTAGTACTGGAAATCCTGAAGAACAGCAGTGAGTGTTGAACAGCCCTGCATGAATAAACACTGTCGGTGTAGAGAGCGACTGTAGATTCAGCACAAGGAGGATTGTGTTGTGGCACCGGGCAGAGTCAGTGAGCTCTTTGTTCCAGCCCACAGGCCAGAGCAGGGAAGAGTAGAGCTGTACTGAGTTCTGTGTTAGACTGGAGAGTCCATATTAACCTGTTACGAATCCCTTTTGGCCCGACAGTCTAGGGGGGATGGTAATGAGATCCGTAACATAACTCATGCAAATTATTATTGTGACAAAGTAAAAGTGTGAACGAAATAACCACGACAACAGAAATCTACCGTCAAACTCTAGGTTTATTTATAAACACACGGTAATGGGGGGAGCAGGAAAAGGGGCTGAGCTGGACCCAAGGAAAGAAACAATAAATATACAAAAACACACCCCTAAGCTAGACTAGCCTACTTTAACAACAACTAACTAACTAACCAAAAATACAGTGGGTGGTCCGCCCAGTTCTAACTAGTGTATTTAACAAAGTTCACCTACGGGTAGTGTATGCCCATGGGCGACTTGTCTTGGTTTCCCCCTTTTCCCACCAGCAATCAAACACAAACACCATAAACAAAAACAATACTCACAGGTGATGACAAAGTGCTATGAGGTGCTTAAACAAGAGAGGTTTAAGACACAAAGCGAGAGTGAAATACAGAGACCTACAGACATGGCATTTACAGAGAGATTGAGCTGAGCTTTAGAACAAACAAATGATGGGGTTTTTAAACCATGGGAAGGAACTGTGATAGGTCAGGAAATAGGAGGAGGTGTGTCTTCTGATTGATGATTGATTGTTGACTGATTGGGGAGTGATGGTTTTCACCTGTGAGGGGAGAAGGAGAGAAAAGAAACACACACACAGGATAACTGTATCCGTAACAAACCTCTTTGAATGAAGAATGTTGCTATGAAACGAGAACATTTATAGAAAACCTGATAACTAATGCATGTTAGTTTTAATACAACCCCTCTTTTTTTCCCCAGAAGTTACAGTATGTCAATTGGGAGTCATGTTGTTGTCTTTGAGTTTGGGAGCAGTCAAAGAATATTTTCTCTTTACAGCTGAATATTCTGAGGTGGAGTCTGACTTTCATGCCAAAGTTCCGGTTGTGTTTTGCAGAGATGTCAACAGGTCAGTGGAATGTCAACTCTGCCGCTTTCTATTAGCTACACTTTTATCTATTTACAACATACTACTGTTTGAAATATCCTCTGACTTACTGGTTGCTGGATGGTTTTCATTCCTGGGCACATTATAGCAATACATTTTGCAACCGAAAACAAAAAAAAAGAGTTTTTTTCAGGTAGCCCCTCTCTGTTTCAGTCAGTTTTCTTCCGTTTGGTGCCTAATGAACACAACCCTGATGAGTTTGTTGTCTCCACAGTAGGTTGTTGTGCACGGTGAGTGCAGGTAATGACGTAGCCTGCCTCACTACTAACCACCTGGCTGCCCTGGCTAGACTGGAACCCAGACTGGTGCCTCTGGTCCTGGCCTTCCGCCTCTGGGCTAAGGTAAGGCTGGCCTGGGGGACGTTCTCTTTAATGGATAGTATGCCATCATAGATACCATTTACATCATATCTAGTGCTTTTGATGATTACACTTTTTCAATGTTCAGGCCTTTGCTGACGGAACCTAAACCTCTTCATACCAACAGTTCTTAAAGTTGACTGTGTTTGTCTGTGGGTGTCATTGTAATGAGTCAATGATATGATATGCTCGACATACCTTTGCATACTGTGGCTTTAGTTGTTTTGATGACCCCAACAGCCCCTGACCAGAGACAATTCTATATTTGGTTGTTTCTGTTCATCTAGTTGTGCCACATTGACTGCCAGGCGGAGGGGGGTATCCCCTCTTACTCCTTCTCTCTCATGGTCATCTTCTTCCTCCAACAACGCAGGGAGCCCATCCTCCCTGTCTACTTCGGCTACTGGGTAGGTGACACCACAGAAATATATTAACTAGAGTGGACATCGTTCTCTTTGTGACTCGTTCTATTTTAATAGAACTGGTCACCATTATGACAGGCACATTTTGAAGGTAATAAATGACTTTGAAGTGACAAGTCATCACATGTTGCTGGCTTTTCTGTTGTTGATAGCTAAGCTATGTTGTGTTCTGTTTGAGATTGAAGGCTTTGACGTGAAGCATGTGGACGAGTACCATCTGACTGGGATAGAGATGGATATATTTGTGGGGTGGGAGCACAGATCCCCCAGTGCAGAGGGACGGGGGGACGGCAGGGGGGAAGGACGGAAGGCCACGTCTGAGCAAAAGAAACCTGATGTGAAGACCCGGCATGTAGCGGGGAAGGTGAGTAGTCCGGGAGGGGAGGGTCTACTCACCGGCTCTGCAAACAGCACGCTCGCACTATGGTCGAGTTCTGAATTTCTTCACTTTTCCCAAAAAGTGTACACTTGCTCACTCTCCCCTTTATGGATTTATTAGAAAAAAAGTGTACACTTGCTCACTCCCCTTTATGGATTTATTAGGAAAAAAAGTGTACACTTGCTCACTCTCCCCTTTATGGATTTATTAGAAAAAAAGTGTACACTTGCTCACTCTCCCCTTTATGGATTTATTAGGAAAAAAAGTGTACACTTGCTCACTCTCCCCTTTATGGATTTATTAGGAAAAAAAGTGTACACTTGCTCACTCTCCCCTTTATGGATTTATTAGATTGTTTTGAAATCTGACACCAGTCTTTTGGTAACACTTAATGACAACTTTCATAAGTACACAGTCCATGAAGGGAAGTGAGCGAGGAGAGAATGTGACCGTTACTATGGCTTTCAAGAATCAGAATGTTTTTATTTTGTTTATGGCGCTTCCTGAACTAAGCCGACGTCATTGACATGGTGTATTTCCCACTCTCTGTCCCTCCCCAGACGCGTCTATCCCTGGACCTGGGTAAGGGTGTTTCCCTGGGCCAGTTGTGGCTAGAGCTGCTGAGGTTCTACACGCTGGAGTTCCCCCTGGAGGAACACATCATCAGCATCCGCCTCAAAGAACATCTCTCGAGAGAGATGAAGAACTGGCCCCGACGCAGGCTGGCGATCGAGGGTAAGTGACAGAGAGGGGAGGGGAGAGACCGCTGAATGGGGGTGTATTCGGACAGGTGAAACGATAGAAACGTACTGAATAGAGCTGACATGTCATTGTATTCTACATGACAGACAATCCGGTTATACATCTTTATGTGACTAGCTCTCCTCCTTTGTTACCTATTTTGTCATTACTATTTGTCTCCCTCGATGAGCCTGCTGAAGTACCAGGGGTTAATAGGTTGGGGTTGGAAAGGTCAGAAAGACCTCATATTTTTTTAGATATCTCAGTGAGTTTCTACACCCCACTACCACCTTTTCAAGTCGTCATCCTCCATTTCCTCTTCTCTCAGATCCGTTTGCCCCGAAGAGGAACGTCGCACGCAGCCTCAACAGTCAAATGGTCTTTGAGTACATCCAGGAGCTCTTCCGCACCGCCTACAAATACTTTGCCTGCCCGCAGAGCAAGGACCGGAACGCAGTGGAGTGGCAGAGAGGCAAGAATACAACCAAACATGAGGGCATGAAGTGGGAGGAAGGCGAAAGAAAGGGTGGAGAAGACGGGTCTGAGAAGAGTGGAGGTGGACAGGGCGATGGGAATGAAGGGAAAAGTCAGAGCTCTGAGACAGGTCAGAAGGAGGATGGTGAGAGTGATGAAGGGGAACGGGCTGAGCGGACATTGAATGGCGGGCTTATGGACTTGGTCCTTAGTTGTGGGGGGGCTTCAACGGATGGGGCTGTAGCGGAGCCTGGCACCACTCTGGAGCCTTGCTCCGCCTCAACCCACAACGGCCTACTGGATGGGGCTGTAGCGGAGCCTGGCACCACTCTGGAGCCTTGCTCCGCCTCAACCCACAACGGCCTACTGGATGGGGCTGTAGCGGAGCCTGGTACCGCTCTGGAGCCTTGCTCCGCCTCAACCCAGAACGGCCTACTGGATGGGGATGAAGAGGAGGAGAAGCAGGGACACATTGCACCAGAGGACCTGCACTATATCTTCGACAGAATGATCTTCACTGGCGGAAAGGTAACACTTGTTTTCCAATGGACAACGTAAATTCTATAACTGATTTGACAGCACATTTTGTATATCTATGTCATTTCCAGAACTCCTTTGCCATAAGTGTAATAGTTTGACTCATGGATTTTGGCTTAACGTTTATGAGAAAGCAGGTCTTTACCATAGTTTTCAGGTATTATCTTGAGTTTCTGGTCATTTTGAATGTTCACAGGTTCTGCTTTCCAACAGGTCAATCCTCTTTATTATTTGATTATCCCCCCCTGCAGCCTCCTACAGTCGTGTGCAGCACATGTAAGAGAGATGGCCATCTGAAGGACGAGTGTCCTGAGGACTTCAAGAAGATCGAGCTCAAACCGCTGCCCCCCATGACCGACCGCTTCAGAGACATTCTGGATGGCCTTTGTAGACTCTGCTACCGTAAGTCGTCCGCTGTTCATCATCCTTGTGCCATCTTGCAAGGAGTTTGAGTGATTTTTTTTTTTATATCCAGATTTTGTCCCAGCATATTTTTATTTTTACCTTTTTATTTAACCAGGCAAGTCAGTTAAGAATAAATTCTTATTTTCAATGACGGCCTAGGAACAGTGGGTTAACTGCCTGTTCAGGGTCAGAACGACAGATTAGTCAGCTCGGGGGTTTGAACTTGCAACCTTCCGGTTCCTAGTCCAACTCTATAACCACTAGGCTACCCTGCCGCCCCTTCTATATTATGGAGCGAAGACGGGTGTCTATAACCATACACTGTTAAAAACAATATATATACTTAAATAACACACACGGGAATACTCAAGCACGCTAAATATCATTTTTTATTTTCCTGTTTTTTTTTGTTGTTGTTAAATGTCTTGTTGTGTTTGTAGATGAGCTGTCCCCTTCCCCTGCAGAGCAGCTGAAGAGAGAGCAGATCCTGGGTAGTCTGGAGAGGCTCATACAAAAGGAGTATAATGGTACGTACAGATCACAACTGAGTTGCATATGTTAACAGCTGAGAACAGCAGTGTAAAGGAATACGGAACTTCCACTTCAGGGTGTTACTATGAAACAGTTGTGATATCATTCTACAGACAATGCCCAGCTGTGTTTGTTTGGCTCCTCCAAGAACGGCTTCGGTTTCCGTGACAGCGACCTGGACATCTGCATGACCCTGGAGGGCCATGATACAGCAGAGGTACATTAACTCACTGGACCGGCACCCATTTTGACATTTTTAAACTAAGCCTTCAGCTCTTTGTCTGATCTCATCTCCCTAGTCATTTCTGAGATGTAAATATGTCTACCTCATGTCTAACAGAAGTTGAACTGCAAAGAGATCATCGAAGGCCTAGCCAAGGTGCTAAAGAAACACACAGGTAAGAGACCAGTTTGTCCACAGCACATTACTTTGACTCCTTTCAGAATGCAAGGTTTGACTGCTTGCTATGAGTACAGAGTGTAGACAGTCATATTTTGTGACTTGGTGATTGATTAACCTGTGTTTTCCCATGTCAGGTCTGAGGAACATCCTGCCTATCACAACAGCCAAAGTGCCTATTGTGAAGTTTGAACACAGACAGAGCGGACTGGAGGCAGACATAAGCCTCTACAACACTCTGGTGAGTAAACCGACTGGTAAGCGTCAGTCACTGGTTAACAGGTCCTTTTGTAACTCAAGCTAAATTGCTATTATCTACATAATTGCCTACCAGCTTAAAACTTCTCATGGGCAGGTGAGACAGTGTCCCACCTGGCCAACATCCGGTGACATTGCAGAGCGCGAAATTCAAAAATACCAAATTCAAATATTTAACATTCTTGTATGCATTATACATCCAAATTAAGCTTAATTTATTGTTAATCCAGCCGCTGTGTCAGGCTTTACAGCGAAAGCAAACCATACGATTATCTGAGGACAGTGCCCCGCATACAAACACATGAAGATCAGATTTCAACCAGGCAGGTGCGCCACAAAAGTCAGAAATAACGACATAATAAATGCCTTACCTTTGATGATCTTCTTCTGTTGGCACTCCAAAATGTCCCAGAAACATCACAAATGGTCTTTATGTTCGATAATGTCCTTCTTTATGGCCCAAAAATGTCCATTTATTTGTTGAGTTTGATTCAGAAATACACCGGTTTCAACTCGCCCACAAAGGATCTAATAAGTTACAAACTTGGTCCAAACATTTCAAACAACGTTCCTAATCTAACCTCAGGTACCCTAAAACGTAAATAATAGATTAATACCGGACAAAAACAACGTGAATCGCGCTCCAGTTCACGCGCATCAAAACAGTAGAGTCCACCTGGAGTGACACTTACAATGAATAGCACTACTTCTTCATTTCTCCAAAAAAAAAAAACATTGAACCATTTCTAAAGACTGTTGACATCTAGTGGAATCCATAGGAACTGCAACCAGGTTCCTAATAATAAGGGTATCCCATAGAAAACAATTGGAAAATCCTATGACCTCAATTTTTTCTCCTGGATGGTTTGTCCTTGGGTTTTCCTGTGGGTTTCCATATCAGTTATGTTATACTCACAGACATTATTTTAACAGTGTTAGAAACTTTAGTGTTTTCTCTCAAAATCTACCAATCATATGCATATCCTAGCTTCTGGGCCTGATTAACAAGCAGTTTACTTTGGGCACGTTTTTCATCTAGAGGTGAAATTACTGCCCCCTACCCAAGAGGTTAAGCAATTAAATGCATGCATCTGTATGGATTCATTGGCATCAGTCCTCTTCCAGGCTCAACACAACACCAGAATGCTGGCTACCTACGCTGCCCTGGACCCTCGCGTACAGTTCCTGGGATACACCATGAAGGTGTTTGCGAAGCGCTGTGACATAGGTTACTATTATATTATTATTATTATTATATTATTATTATTATTATATTATTATTATTATTATTTATTATTATTATATTATTTATTATTATTATTATTATATTATTATATTATTTTATTATTATTATTATTATATTACATAGGTGACGCGTCCAGAGGAAGTCTGTCATCCTATGCCTACATCCTCATGGTGCTCTACTTCCTGCAGCAGAGACAGCCCCCTGTCATCCCTGTTCTCCAAGAGGTACTGTTCGCTTACCCTTTTTACAACCCCAAAAGTGGTTACAGTTGTAGCTTGTCTGTATGGACGTAGCCCACACCAACAGAACATGCCGAAAGACTTTTGTAAAAGCATTTATGAAAAACTTAAGGAAATAACCCAATGTTGGTCTTTTTCTAAGGTCTTTGATGGACATTCTGTACCGCAGAGGATGGTGGATGGTTGGAATGCCTTCTTCTTTGATGCCATTGAGGAACTGGTGAGTGGTTTGGTCATCAACACTACTGAATGTAACATCCTACATGCCTGCTTTTCCTAAATGATGTTTTCCTTGTTGCTTACTAGTCATTGTAGTCAAAAGCGTTCTCTAAAAGTTCTGAATATAATAAAGCTCACCATCTGTTGACGTCCCCCGTAGCGTCGGCGTCTGCCAGAGCTTCCGCAGAACCGCGAGACTGTGGGGGAGCTGTGGCTGGGCCTGCTCAGGTTCTACACCGAAGAGTTTGACTTTAAGGAGCTCGTCATCAGCATCCGCCAGAGGAAACGGCTCACCACCTTCGAGAAGCAGTGGACCTCCAAGTGCATCGCCATCGAAGGTAGTGAAACTATCCTTCTCAGTCACATGGTTGTGATGAGGAAAGGACCAATTTCATCTCTGATGACTGACTTTTTGACTTTTTTTTAGATCCCTTCGACTTGAATCACAATCTTGGTGCTGGAGTTTCTCGCAAAAGTAAGTGAACTATGTCTCCTAAAGTAATCCTTAGGAGGCCAATTCTGTGTTGTCTCTAGTATTTCAGTGATCGTGGTCGCTAACACCACCCCCCCCCCCTCTCTCCTCAGTGACTAACTTCATCATGAAGGCCTTTATCAACGGCAGGAAGCTGTTTGGTACTCCTTTCTACCCCCAGCCTGGCATAGAGGCGGTATGACACACATTAGATATAGGACTGTATTAACAGAGTGTTAGAGTATGAGTGCTGGTATAGGTTCATTTTTGCCTTTTTAAATGACAATGAGTAAGAATGGGACCTGATCCAAGATCGGCACTCTGAAACACATTGTAAGTATGGGCATTGTTGCCATGACACTGAGCTGCATTTATGCACACGTATCAAATGGTTCCATTTGTCTTAAGTAAAGTCTGTTCTCATGTCTAACGATGTTTTCTTCCTGTGGTGCAGAACTACTTCTTTGACTCCAAGGTGCTCACGGACGGGGAACTTGCACCTAATGACAGGTGCTGTCGGATCTGTGGCAAGATCGGTCATTACATGAAGGACTGCCCCAAAAGACGCAGGTACACAGG
The DNA here is from genome assembly GCF_021184085.1 of Oncorhynchus gorbuscha. Lineage (NCBI taxonomy): Eukaryota > Metazoa > Chordata > Actinopteri > Salmoniformes > Salmonidae > Oncorhynchus > Oncorhynchus gorbuscha. The sequence goes on from NC_060178.1 coordinate 49,055,743, forward strand.
GAGAGAACATCAGTGAGTTTTTTTTGGAACGTGTGTGTGTGTGTGTGTGTGTGTGTGTGTGTGTGTGTGTGTGTGTGTGTGTGTGTGTGTGTGTGTGCAGACCTGGGTTCAAATACTATTTCAAACATTTTCAATACTTTGAACATTTGCTTTAGCATGCTTGCAGTGCCAGGTGTTACCGGTTTGTACTGTTGTCTGTTGGTTCTATTGCAACAGGCATAGTATATATTATTTGAACCTGTGTTGGGTAGTGTTTCCATGTTTGATTGAACTAATGTGTCATTTGTCCAAAAAGGGGGATGAAGAAGAAGGAGAACGAAAAAGAGGAGGATGTCAAGGATGGAGACGAGCATGAGCCACGGGAGCGTCGCTGTTTCCAGTGTGGTGAAATTGGTCATGTACGGCGGGACTGCCCAGAGCACCGCCACCTTAGACAGAAAGCCGCAGGGGGACCAGGTACACACACACCTCAATGTCCTTTTATTTGGTCATGTACGGCGGGACTGCCCAGAGCACCGCCACCTTAGACAGAAAGCCGCAGGGGGACCAGGTACACACACACCTCAATGTCCTTTTATTTGGTCATGTACGGCCGGACTGCCCAGAGTACCGCCACCTTAGACAGAAAGCCGCAGGGGACCAGGTACACACACACCTCAATGTCCTTTTATTTGGTCATGTACGGCGGGACTGCCCAGAGCACCGCCACCTTAGACAGAAAGCCGCAGGGGGACCAGGTACACACACACCTCAATGTCCTTTTATTTGGTCATGTACGGCGGGACTGCCCAGAGCACCGCCACCTTAGACAGAAAGCCGCAGGGGGACCAGGTACACACACACCTCAATGTCCTTTTATTTGGTCGTGTACGGCGGGACTGCCCAGAGCACCGCCACCTTAGACAGAAAGCCGCAGGGGGACCAGGTACACACACCTCAATGTCCTTTTATTTGCACTACTTTTTAATGGGTACAGGTGACGTAATGTATATTAACTGATGCCAAAGAAAATACTGTACCAAGTTTGACTATGGTTGTGTTTAGAAGCTCAACTTTATTTGAGTGGTCCACAATGTTTTATTTATTTATTATCTGAGCTAGTGGATCAGAGTATTTACCAGCTATGTCTACAGTAACTAACTCATGATTAAAGACCTGTATTTTCTCATTACTAGTACGGCCCAGCACAGGGCAGCAGTGGGACAGAGTGATGTATGTGGTGGTTGGTTTCTCTGTTTCCCACACAGTGCGAGCCATGGTAAGCTCCCAGTCCATCCCCATCCCCCAACCTCCCCAGGACCTCCCTGGACGCACCAGACAACCTTCCGAATGTGTGAGTACAACAGGGAATTGTCTCGCTCCCACTTAGCCACCCTAACCATGTTCAAATGTAATGAATGAGTACTGTTGCAGCTAGCTTCTTTATCTATCAATGTATGTATGTATGTATGTATGTATGTATGTATGTATGTATGTATGTATGTATGTATGTATGTATGTATGTATGTACGATACATTTATTTTAATTTTTTTCTGTCTTTCCCACTACCTCCTGCTCCCTTGCTGTCTCTCCAACTCTGCTCTCTCGGTCTCTCTGTCCAGTCTGATTCCCGCCAGACTCCGCCCTATTCCCCTCAGCCCACCCTGTTCTCCCAGGGTTCGAGCCAATCCTCCAGCTCCCCCCAGCCCTCCTCTTCCAAGACCTCCACCTCCGCTGGAGGGGTACCCCACAAGCAGCCCCAACATCCCCAGGTTCCCCTCTCACTCTTTAGCTTCCCTTCCACCCACCCAAGCCAGTACCACCACCCTGGAGCTCTCACTGCTCTGGGGCTACTGCCATCCCACCACAACCAGCACCAATCACACCTGTCCCAGGGACACCAGGCCCATCACCAACCTCACCACCCCTCCATCTCATGGCCCATCCATGGCCCCGTCCTCCAGACCTCCAGTGGCCCCGAAGGGCCCTCCCCGCCCAGCCTAAAATTTCCCTTACGCCAGACCCCCGGGCAAGGGAATGGGAACACAGGCCCAGGGGGTTCTCCGCTGGGTGGCAGCCCCATGAACCTCAATGACCCCAGCATCATCTTCGCCCAGCCGGCGGGGAGGCCCATGGGCTTGGGAGGAGGGCCGGGACTGGATGGGCACTGGCACAACCACCTGGCACAGCAAGGGGCACTGGTGGCTAATGGCACTGTGGGCAAGTCAGGTACACACTGGGTGGCACTGTCTGTCTGTTAGGTCTGACTGTCTGTGTCAGTCTGTCCACGGCTTGGTTTATTTGTCTGACTGTGGTCAGATTCTGTCCTTGTTCCTGGAGTCTTTAGCAGTAACTGTTTCCCTGTTAACGGTGCTGATTGTGTGGTCAGGTAAGAGACACCAGTGGTTTTGCCAACACACTTAATTTACTGTTCACAAAAAACTGGTGCTAGGACAGAAGGATATTATCAAATTATTGTAGTTGGCTTAGTTATTTGTTTTCAATTCCAAGGATGTTTTGCTGTACCGAATTTGAAGACCTCTCCATTCCTCCCTCCCCCCGCAGATCCGGGCTACCAGACCCAGTTTGGGGGGGTGAGTCAGCAGGGCTCTAGGAATTGGGAGCACAGCAACGCAGCCCACTACTCCCAGTCCCCGTCCTACCGCATGCCACAGAAGTTCATCCAGCAGGGCAACGGATGCTACCCACAACCCGGCAAGCACGTCATGTCCCAAAGTAAGAGGCTCAGAAAGCGAGAGGAGAGAGGGAGAGCGAGAGACGGACAAAGGGTCAAGAGACGTACTGCTAGGATGCCACCTCTCATTTAGTATACTTTTTTACTAAATGTAATCTAAATAATTTACCCCTTCAATCTTAAAAAAATACCCCTACAGCAGTTAACTTTACTTCCTTGTTTGTCTTGACTCCGCCCCAGGTTCTGTGGTGCACCCCAGTCAGCATTTCCCGCTCCTCCCCCACGGACGACGACATGTCAACCTCAATTACATCCAACAGAAGAAATGAACTTTGAACTCTGCTCCCATAGCATATCCATTCAATTAGTTTTTTATGGTCCTTCACCATGACGAAACAAAAACGATATAATCGAACATGTGCATCATTTGGTCACACTACTTTTTAAATGAATTTGATCATTTTTGTTAAAAAAAAATTACATTTTTTCCTTTGGTCTCCTTACATTGATTTGTGATACAAATGTCATATTTTAATAACCCCATTTTTAAAGGGGTTCAGAAAGTGTGTATTTTATTGTGTAAAGGAAGTAGGTAAAAAATATTAGCTGTACTCATATTTTGCTGGCTTACGGATAAATGCTTTGAATAGATATTTGTTATATATATATATATATCATGATGGGGGTGGCCCTATCAGATAGTTGCCTTTTGGAAAGTATTCATACAGCCTGACTTATTCCACAGTGTCAGCCTGAATTGAAAATGGATTCAATTGTTACAATTCACTCTGTGAATTACACAATACCCCATAATGACAAAGTGAAAACATGTTTGTAGAAAATATTTTGCACATTTTATAGGAAATGAAATGCATGCATTGAATTTACAGAAGTATTCACACCCCTGACTCAATACTTTGTAGAAGCACCTTTGGCAGTGATGACAGCTTAGTCTTTCTGGGTACAACCATTTTCAGGTCTTGCCATAGATTTATATCAAAACTGTAACTCGGCCACTCGAACATTCACTGTCGTCTTGGTAAGCAGCTCCAGTGTAGATTTGGCCCTTTGTTTTAGGTTTCCTGCTGAAAGGTGAATTCATCTCCCAGTGTCTGATGGAAAGCAGACTGAACCAGGTTACTGTCCTGCTGAAAGGTGAATTCATCTCTGTCTGGTGGAAAGCAGACTGAACTAGGTTATTGTCCTGCTGAAAGGTGAATTCATCTCCCATTGTCTGGTGGAAAGCAGACTGAACTAGGTTATTGTCCTGCTGAAAGGTGAATTCATCTCCCATTGTCTGGTGGAAAGCAGACTGAACCAGGTTACTGTCCTGCTGAAAGGTGAATTCATCTCTGTGTCTGGTGGAAAGCAGACTGAACCAGGTTATTGTCCTGCTGAAAGGTGAATTCATCTCTCATTGTCTGGTGGAAAGCAGACTGAACTAGGTTATTGTCCTGCTGAAAGGTGAATTCATCTCCCATTGTCTGGTGGAAAGCAGACTGAACTAGGTTATTGTCCTGCTGAAAGGTGAATTCATCTCCCAGTGTCTGGTGGAAAGCAGACTGAACTAGGTTATTGTCCTGCTGAAAGGTGAATTCATCTCTGTGTCTGGTGGAAAGCAGACTGAACTAGGTTTTCCGCTAGGATTTTGCCTCTGCTTAGTCATCAACACTAAGAAACCGAATGTAACTATCATAAAAACTCCTTAACGATGACAAGCATACCCATAACATGATGCTGCCACCACTATACTTGAACATTTGGAGAGTGGTACTCAGTAATGTGTTGTATTGGATTTGACCCAAACATAACACTTTGTATTCAGGACTTTGTTGCAAACAGGATGCATGTTTCGGAATAATTTTATTTTGTACAGGCTTCCTTCTTTACATTCTGTCAATTTAGGTGAGTATTGTGGAGTAACTACAATGTTGTTGATCCATCCTCAGTTTTCTCCTACCACATCCATTAAATTCTGTAACTGTTTTAAAGTCACCATTGGCCTCATGGTGAAATCCCTGAGCGGTTTCCTTCCTCTCCGGAGTTAGGAAAGACGCCTGTATTTTTGTAGTGACTGGGTGTATTAATACACCATCTAAAGTGTAAATAACGTTGCCATGCTCAAAGGGATATTCAATGTCTATTTTTTAAATTACTTTTACCCATCTACCAATAGGTGCCCTTCTTTGCGAGGCGTTGGTAAATCTTCCTGGTCTTTGTTTGAAATTCACTGTTCGACTGAGACAATTATCTGTAAGGTATGTGTGGGGTACAGAGATGAGGTAGTCATTCAAACATCATGTTAAACACTATTGCCCACCAAGTGAATCCATGCAATTTATTATGTGAATATTTCAGCTTTTCATTTTTGATTAATTAAACATTTCTACAAACATAATTTCACTTTGGAATTATGGGGTATTGTGTGTGTAGGCCAGTGACCCAAAAAAATCTAAATTTTAAATGTAGGTTGTAACAACAAAATGTGGGAAAAGTCTAGGGGTGTGAATTATTAAGGCACTGTATGTCGTGCCAAAAATACCTATAGGAAGTTGCAACATTTTAAAATGAATAACAAAGTCCCCCAAAAATACTTTAAACACAAACACTTTGTTTTTGTTGACTGCAGACAATTTTGGCCAGTTTCCCAGACAGATTAAACTTAATCCAGGCTGTATCTCAACCGGCCGTGATTGTGCGCACAATGGGCCCAGTGTCGTCTGGGTTTGGCCGGTGTATGCCGTCATTGTAAATAAGAATTAGTTCTTAACTGACTTGCCTAGTTAAATAAAGGCAAAATCGTTTTTTTAAAGTCCTGGACTAAAATAATTTTTAATAGAGATTCTTAATCTGTCCTGGAAACCACTGCCTTGTTTAAAAAAATAATGTAAAAAATAGCCGATTGGGACAGCAAATTGTTGTCGCTCTACGTACAATGCAGTACAGTATGTTTTTCACGGTCATCTTCGGTAATGATTTACATAACTGCAGCTGCTATACTAGAACATGGATTTAATCAGCAGGACACTGGTATTGGCATGTATTGCATACAATGTCACTGTAGTATTATTGATTCATACATTTGTTGATTCTAAAGTTACAGATTTCAGTTATTACATAATGGTAGTGGTTGTCACCCAAGTGAACATTTTCCTAGAAATGCCTCTGAGGAATGTTTTTCTCTCAAATCAATGGAAGAAGCTGTCACAGCAGTCCACATAGCCTTTGTGTTGGATGGACAATGTGAAAGGCAGTAGCAGTAATGTATACAGTCTGGTAGAACTGTTCCTGTTAGTCTCAGGTAAACCAGAACAGTAGGGGACAGTGGTAGGAAAGGAAGGATGCAAGTAAGAATGTATGCTTATGAATAGGTGGACTGAATAAGTGCTCATGATAACTACTAAAAGTCTAGCAATTTCAAAACTATACTACACACAGGCATGAAGGTTGTAAGGCTGGAGTGTGGGCCCAACCTTGCTGTTTGGTCTGGTCTTCTATGAGGTGTACAGGTAGGCAACCTCTCCACTGGCCCTACACCCTGGCTTCTGGTGGGGAACATGCCCCAGCTACTGAACAAACCTGCACCAATTTTTGCTGAGGCAGTGGTGTGAAGTAACTAAGTAAAAATACTTTGAAGTACTACTTTAGTAGTTTTTGGGGGTATCTGTACTTAACTATTTGTATTTTTAACAACTTATTCTACTACATTCGTAAAGAAAACAGATTTTTTTTACCCCCATTTTCCCCGACACACAAAAGCTAATGCTTTGGAAGGACAGCAATATTGTCCAACTCACACACCTTGTCAATATAATGAGATGTCATACCTCTGATCTGGTGGACTCACTAAACACAAATACTGTTTGTACATGATGTCTGAATAATGGAGTATGCCCTGGCTGTCTGTAAATAAATACAATTTAGAAAATGGTGCTATCTTGTTTGCATAAGGAATTTGAATATGGCAATCTAGTATTTTTATCCATAACTGTACTGTACTCAAAAGTAACAGTATCTGGTGTGGCCACCAGCTGCATTAAATACTGCAGTGCATCTCCTCCCCATGGACTGCACCAGATTTGCCAGTTCTTGCTGTGAGATATTACTCCACTCTTCCACCAAGGCACTTGCATGTTTCAAGACATTTCTGGGGGGAATGGCCCTAGTCCTCACCCTCCAATCCAACAGGTCCCAGACGTGCTCAATGGGATTGAGATCCGGGCTCTTCGCTGGCCATGGCAGAACACTGACATTACTGTCTTGCAGGAAATCACACACAGAACGAGCAGTATGGCTGGTGGCATTGTCATGCCAGGATGAGCCTGCAGGAAGGGTACCACATGAGGGAGGGGGATGTCTTCCCTGTAACACACAGCGTTGAGGTTGCCTGCAATGACAACAAGCTCAGTCCGATGATGCTGTGACACACTGCCCCAGACCATGACAGACCATCCACCTCCAAATCGATCCCGCTCCAGAGTACAGGCCTCGGTGTAACGCTCATTCCTTCGATAAACGTGAATCCAACCATCACTCCGAGTGAGACAGAAATGCAATTCGTCAGTGAAGAGCACTTTTTGCTACTCCTGTCAGGTCCAGCGACGGTGGGTTTGTGCCCATAGGTGAAATTGTTTCCGATGATGTCTGGTGTGGACCTGCCTTACAAATGGCCTACAAGCCCTCGGTCTAGCCTCTCTCAGCCTATTGCGGATTGTCTGAGCACTGATGGAGGGATTGTGCGTTCCTGGTGTAACTCGGGCAGTTGTTGCCATCCTGTACCTGTCCCGCAGGTGTGATGTTCGGATGTACCGATCCTGTGTTGTTACACGTGGTCTTCCACTGCGAAGATGATCAGCTGTCCGCCCTGTCTCCTTGTAGCGCTGTCTTAGGCATCTCGCAGTACGGACATTTCAATTTCTTGCCCTGGCCACATCTGCAGTCCTCATGCCTCCTTGCAGCATGCCTAAGGAACGTTCACGCAGATAAGGGACCCTGGGTATCCTTCTTTTGGTGTATGTCAGAGTCAGTAGAAAGGCCTCTTTAGTGTCCTAAGTTTTCAGACCTTAATTAATGGCCTTAATTGACTACCGTCTGTAAGCTGTTAGTGTCTTAATGACCGTTCCACAGGTGCATGTTCATTAATGGTTCATTGAACAAGCATGGGAAACAATGTTTAAAACCTTTTACAATGAAGATCTGAAGTTATTTGGATTTTTACAAAATATCTTTGAAAGACAGGATCCTGAAAAAAGAGGTTTCTTTTTTTACTGAGTTTATTTGCGAGTCATTCTATTGCATTGTTGGTCTATAGGTTAATTTTCATAATTGTGTGGAATTAAATTGGCACGTTTGTATTTTAGTTTGTTGCAATTTTATTTATCACACAGGCACAGCATAAAGAGCCTTGTTTGATGAGCGGAATAGCCTACCACCTGTCAGACAGAGCGAGAGTAACTCCTTAAAAAGCCCGTGGGCTATTGGAGTGAAACCTGCTTTTGTAAGCACAGTCATTGCAACAAATAATAATTCTAAATGCAATCCTGTGTTCACTTCTGTGGCTATGATTTAAAAAGGAGTTATTTCTCAGTCTCAACTCAATCTCAACTTTACTTCAAATAATGAGGCAAGTCTTACCTTGCTTCAAAGTAGCCTTGTAAAAATCCATCCATAGAAACAACACAATCTCACGCTCAATTCCTGCAAATATTTACGGATTTCAGCAGATTGTGGCTTAATTCGTGTGACAGAAAGCACATTGTTGTGTGACTGAATTCGTAGGAAATTACACTTTTTGTGAGACTTCATTCATAGAAAAATACATTTTGGGGGTGGGGGGGACAATCTTAGGAAAGTTATTGGAGCAATGCATTTTGGGGGGACAATCTTAGGAAAGTTATTGGAGCAATGCATTTTGGGGGCGGGGGGACAATCTTAGGAAAGTTATTGGAGCAATGCATTTTGGGGGGACGGACAATCTTATTTTGGGGGGGAAAGTTATTGGAGCAATGCATTTTGGGGGGGACAATCTTAGGAAAGTTATTGGAGCAATGCATTTGGGGGGAACAATCTTAGAAAAGTTATTGGAGCAATGCATTTTGGGGGCGGGGGGACAATCTTAGGAAAGTTATTGGAGCAATGCATTTTGGGGGCGGGGGCAATCTTAGGTAAGTTATTGGAGCAATGCATTTGGGGGGGGGGGGGGGGAACAATCTTAGAAAAGTTATTGGAGCAATGCATTTTGGGGGCGGGGGGACAATCTTAGGAAAGTTATTGGAGCAATGCATTTGGGGGGGAACAATCTTAGGAAAGTTATTGGAGCAATGCATTTTGGGGGAGGGGACAATCTTAGGAAAGTTATTGGAGCAATGCATTTTGGGGGAGGGGACAATCTTAGGAAAGTTATTGGAACAATGCATTTTGGGGCGGAGGGGGACAATCTTAGGAAAGTTATTGGAGCAATGCATTTTGGGGGCGGGTGGGACAATCTTAGGAAAGTTATTGGAGTAATGCATTTGGGGGGGGAACAATCTTAGAAAAGTTATTGGAGCAATGCATTTTGGGGGCGGGGGGACAATCTTAGGAAAGTTCTTGGAGCAATGCATTTTGGGGGAGGGGACAATCTTAGGAAAGTTATTGGAGCAATGCATTTTGGGGGAGGGGACAATCTTAGGAAAGTTATTGGAACAATGCATTTTGGGGGCGGAGGGGGACAATCTTAGGAAAGTTATTGGAGCAATGCATTTTGGGGGCAGGGGGGGGGGCAATCTTAGGTAAGTTATTGGAGCAATGCATTTTGGGCAATAGTGTTCTACACTGCTTTTGGTTTTTGTGTCCCACGTTTATGTCAAAAAACAAATGTGTTTACAACTCAATGTTGTTAATCAACCAGGTTGTCACCGAAATACTTTAAATAAAAACACAAGGCTACTATTATATTATATTTGACTATTAATGCCAATGCTGTTTTCTATGCTGATTTTCGCTTAGTACTTTGGGATACTGGTGCTATGTTGGATTTTATGAGGGTTGCCAGATTGGAGTAAAAAGCTGTATTTTTTTTGTGGTATCGATGAAGGTATTTGATTGGGAAATGGGGATACATTTGAATTATGGGAAACTGCAACTACATGATATTTGCCACTGTAACGAGTCTGCACTATAATCAATTAAGCCATATCAATGCAGTTAAACAGGTAAAATGACACTGTTGGCTTGCACTAATGGCACTTCCAAGGCTGTTTCATGATGATTATTACGGTCTGGTCAATCATGTAACATATGCCAGCATTGTTGACCTACTGTCTCTGCCCAGAGGTGTACTAGGCTATATGAGCCCACGTATGAGCCCACGTATGAGCCCACGTATGAGCCCTGGTTAGAGTCCCTGTTGCAGCTTTCAATTTCTTTCGCTACACTGGAGGCAGCGTTGGGATCACATCCAGCTCACGTCTAGTTATGGGATCTACTGGTGGGAAGCATTCTGTTTTTCTACATTGTGTTGGGTGTAATTACATTTGATATATCTAGTGAACAACCAATAAGCAACAATGGGCGTGACGGATAGAAGTAGTCACTACAGCTGTGATCAAGCCTAACATCAAAGTTGCCTGAAGCTGAATGGAAAGTGTTATTCCCTAACCAGTGTGTCAGAAGATGTGACTGTCTCATTTACATAAGTTAACTTACCAGTGTGGACCCAAAACTAACACATTTAACACATTTACAAGCTACCTGTTTAAAGTGTTATTACAAAGTGTTATTAAAGTGTTAAATGTAGGGTTGTAGTGTTATTACAACCATGGTTTTATTTTTGTTACTGAAGCTTATATATCTAATAACCTGATAATGATCCACATCCTATGGACTGTGAAACCTCTATGGACTGTGAAACTCTATGGACTGTGAAACCTCTATGGACTGTGAAACCTCTATAGGCTGTGAAACCTCTATGAACTGTGAAACCTCTATGGACTGTGAAACCTCTATGGACTGTGAAACTCTATGGACTGTGAAACCTCTATGGACTGTGAAACCTCTATAGGCTGTGAACTCTCTATGGACTGTGAAACCTCTATGGACTGTGAAACCTCTATGGACTGTGAAATCTCTATGGACTGTGAAAGCCGAGTGACAGTTATCACCATTTATTTATGGAGAGCAATTTCTGTTTTTATAACAGGTAGTATACATTTATTTACACTAGTGTGTTGATGAATTAAAAGCCAAATATACCAAAAGCTAAATCAAAAAGAGATTTACAACTATTTAAACATGTTAATAATTACTGAAACATGCAAACTACAAACCTTTTACCAGTTAAAGAAAATGCATACATTATAACTAGTCAAAAATATTTTATTACAAACAATACATACAAGTTAAGTAAAGAATTGACTATAACATGAGTACAAACAGTGTGTGTACTATAATTTTCCATCATAAAAATGTATCCCCATTCCCCAATCAAATAACGTCATCGATACAAGAAAAAAAAAATCTGTATAGGAAATGCGTTATGAAGATCGTGTAGACCTATTTTGTTCCAGAGTGCTCAGGACGTCTGTTATGCAGGTGAGTGAGGACCCAAAAGCGATATAACGGAAACAGAGTCTTTTAATGTCCAAACAGGGAAAACATAAATCCTCAATCATTACAGGGGAAGTCCAAACAGGGAAAACACAAATCCTCTAGTTTAACAGGAGAGTCCCCCTTCTAGTTGTTGAGGGGAGTTGCAGGGCTAGCGGCAACAGACTGCAGGTCCCTTCGGGTAGGCGCGGGCCGTAGAGGATAGAGACACCTGCTCACACGTAGTATCTGATGACGAGGCAGAATACAACTGGACGGAACAAAAGCAAAGCAAACAGCAAACAAGAATCCGACAAGGACAGAAGCAGAAACAGAGAGAGAAATAGAGACTTAATCAGAGGGCAAAATAGGGGACAGGTGTGAAAGAGTAAAACGAGGTCGTTAGGAGAATGAGGAACAGCTGGGAGCAGGAACGGAACGATAGAGAGAGAGAGAGGAATAGAGAGAGAGAAAGAAACCTAATAAGACCAGCAGGGGGAAATGAAGAGAAGAGAAAGCACAGGGACAAGACATGACAATACAATACATGACAACGTCAGACTGGGGCGAAGGTTCACCTTCCAACAGGACAACAACCCTAAGCACACAGCCAAGACAACACAGGAATGGCTTCAGGACAAGTCTTTGAATGTCCTTGAGTGGCCCATTCAGAGGCCGGATTTGAACCTGATTGAACATCTTTGGAGAGACCTGAAAAATAGTTGTGCAGCAACGCTCCCCATCCAACCTGACAGAGCCTGAGAGGATATTCAGAGATGAATGGGAGAAACTCCCCAAATACAGGTGTGCCAAGCTTGTAGCATCATACCCAAGACTCAAGGCTGTAATCGCTGCCAAAGGTTCTTCAACAAAGTACTGAGGAAAGGGTATGTAAATATAACATTTTAATTTTGCAAAATGTTCTAAAAACATGTTTTTGCTTTGTCATTATCTGTAGATTGATGATTTTAATCCATTTTAGAATAAGGCTGTAATGTAGCAATGCGGAGAAAGTCAAAGGGTCTGAATACTTTCCGAATGCACTGTATATGGAGGGCGTACTGTTTCTGTGTGTTCATGTGTTTTTATTCTACTTTCCCTTGAGACATAAAAACAAGACTGGAAGGAAGTTATGATGGGGAGAGAGTTGAGGTATTGACTAAAATGGTGGGGGTCGGGCGTGCAGTCGGCTCGGGCGTGGGGGTCGGACGTGGGGGTCGGGCGTGGGGGTCGGGCGTGGGGGTCGGGCGTGGGGGTCGGGCGTGGGGGTCGGGCGTGCAGTCGGCTCGGGCGTGGGGCTCGGGCGTGGGGGTCGGGCGTGCAGTCGGCTCGGGCGTGGGGCTCGGGCGTGCAGTCGGCTCGGGCGTGCAGTCGGCTCTGGCGTGGGGCTCAGGCTGGCTTGGCAGTCTGGCTGAAATTTAATATAGAGGATGTCTTAATAAGACAATCAAAAGTATTTGTTCTTTATTTGTAAGATTTGTTAATTTGTTAGGCTATTGGTTAAAGTTGCAACTCAATATTAATTATTGAATTATCACTGATCTAGTTCTGTCTTCTCACATATTTAATAATGATCTCTTACCTAGCTTGATGACTGGGCATTTTTGCTTACTTTTTGTTCTACTTTTTGGGTCATATTAGATTGTGTAGAAGTGAGGGATGCAAATTTCAGTCAATTTTGCTGCTGACTAACTGACCCTAATAAACTGGTCAACAAACAGTTACATTTTTTCTAAAAGGTAAATTGATGTGACCAACAAAATGTACTATCAGAGATCTGTATATAATGACGAGATGCATATGTTTCCACCATAACAATTGGAGTCGTCCCAAGGCGGGAAGACAGGAAACAAGTTTATGCCCAAAATAAGCCCATAGAAACGCATTGGACTTATATTGAACATATTTTGGCGAGTGAAACCTCTGATACTATGCATACATACAAGGACCGGACATTTTTCATTAAGAGCTTCATGGAAACATGTAACAACGGCATGCTTATCGTCTTACAGTCAAAAGGATATAGTCTATTATTGAACATGCAGTAGTCCTGTAATGAAGCAGCTAATAAAACGTCATTTTCAAACATTTGCCTAAATGCAAATCTCGGAAAACATAGTTCTAAAGCACGCACCTAATGCAAGCAGTTTCATATGTAACAATATCTGTTAGAAATAGGTGGAATATAATAGCAACTACTATGATGGGTTGGCTGACTACGATTGTGCCTTTTGGCTTGTGTATAACGAAAGAACGTTGACATGAAAACCAATAGAACAGGAGAGAAATGCTGGTTAATGGCATAATATAATAATAATAATATAATAATAATATATGCCATTTAGCAGACGCTTTTATCCAAAGCGACTTACAGTCATGTGTGCATACATTCTACGTATGGGTGGTCCCGGGGATCGAACCCACTACCCTGGCGTTACAAGCGCCATGCTCTGCCAACTGAGCTACAGAAGGACCATGGCATGAGAAAGTCTTATTTAAAATATTTGCCTCCACTTTTCTATTAAGACTTTTTCATGCCATGCCAATCTACGCACAATAACCCATAATGACAAAGCAAAAACAGGTTTTTAGACATTTTTCCTCATTTAGAAAATAAAACTGAAATATCACATTTACATACAGTACCAGCAAAGGTTTAGACAACCCCTCTGGAATGAGTTGGCGTTTCTTTATTATTACTGTGGTTCTGTTGTGACTATCGTAACTGGAATGACAATTTGAGATAAACTGGGCCAATCGTCTTGCCCAGAAGTGGCATCAGAACGCCATTTCCTCATCAGAACGCCATCTCCTCATCAGAACACCATCTCCTCATCAGAACGCCATCTCCTCATCAGAACGCCATCTCCTCATCAGAACGCCATCTCCTCATCAGAACGCCATCTCCTCATCAGAACACCATCTCCTCATCAGAACACCATCTCATCAGAACACCATCTCTGTCAGTCACCCACACAAACTTCAAACTCCTGGACGTATCTCAGCAAAGAAAGGGGTGAGGTGAACCTCTTGAAGTGGTCCTATACACTCGCTCACATTTGGGGGTTTCAAAGGAGAGGTCAACTGAGGAGGTTTACTGAAATCAGGGTCACCCATAAAAGTCTCAGACGGGTAGACTCGCTGACGTCCTCATCAACACTAGACTTGCTTAGACATGTGTAACGGCACATGCTGGGAACACTCTAGGTTACTTTCCTGATAACCCATCAGGTTTCTCTACTCTGGGTTCCATACAAACCACAGGATTTGGCACGATCTTCCCTCCAGCCAAATCGATTCCCAAAATGAAAAAGACCCCCTTCACCGGTTGGCTAGGTCTCAGTCCAACGATAAAGAAACCAGACATAATATCGAATTCCACATTATACAAAGGAACCTCCATGCAACCGATTTCAACCCCTTGTACTAACACACTGTAACCAGCGGCTGAATTGTAAGACAAAGGCAAAACACCCTCCATAATGAAGGGCTGCCCCAGTGTCTCACATTATCTTCACAAAGGGTTTCAGACACCACTTCTAGGCAAAATGATTGGTCCAGTGTATCTAAAAAGATCGTTCCATACACACCTGATCCAAAATCTTGTTTAGGAGATACACCAGTCCCAAATATAGATTTAATTGGCTGGAATGTTCCCATAAGCAGAAACAGCTTTTTCTTGCTCTCATTTTTCTGTTTCAACTTAGCACACAGAGACAAATGTGTCCTTTCTCATGGCAGTAATGACAAACTGGCAGATATGAAAATGTATCTTTGGGCACTGTAGAAAATAACTGAAACCTTGCTGGATTGCTTTTTGCTTAGGGATAACTACTGGGTGCTTTGTTTGTTAAGGTATTTATTTGTCAACACAAACTTATTTGCAAGTACTGCAGCTTTCTCAAGAATGAGATCCTTGTGCTCATGAATGTAGGTAGCAACCCTTTTGTGAAGGCAATTCTTGAACTTCAAGGTCCTTGACCTCTTGAGAACCACACCACCGATCAAAAATATATGCTTGTTCCCTTGCAAACTCAACATGGCTGTGATTCTGTCTTTTTAAATTTACAGAACTGTTGTCTCATAAGCCCGAAGGATGGCAGCTTTAACGGTGTCATAATCTGAACTCTGGACAAGAGAAAGCTTCGTACACTTTCGGAGCTTTTTTCACCAGAACACTTTGGAGGAGCAATGACCAAATCTCTCGCGGCCATTTTAGGGATGTGGCAATCAACTCAAACGGAGTAAAATAGACATGCTGTTATGCTGGTGAATGAGGACCCAAAAGCGACTTAACGAAAACAGAGTCTTTATTCCAGTATATGACAAAAGTAATAATCCTGGAAAAATCAAGAAGAAAACAAAACAGGAAAAAACTTAAATCCACTCGTAGTAACGAGGACAGACTGGAGACTCGACCATTGACTGCAGGTTGCTTCGGGAAGGCACCGACCGTAGCAGACTAAGACACCTGCTCACACGCAGCATCTGAAGGAGACAAAACACGACAGGGCGAGACAAGGACACAGAACAGCGAACATCATACAAGGATCCGACAAGGACAGAAGCGGAAAAAAGGGGAGAAATAGGGCTCTAATCAGAGGGCAAAATAGGGGACAGGTGTGAAAAGAGTAAATGAGTGAGTTAGGAGAATGAGGAACAGCTGGGAGCAGGAACGGAATGATAGAGAGAAGAGAGAGAGGGAGGGGGAGAGAGAGGGATAGAAAAAGGGAACGAACCTAATAAGACCAGCAGGGGGAAATGAACAGAAGGGAAAGCACAAGGACAAGACAATATATGACAAAACATGACAGTACCCCCCCACTCACCGAGCGCCTCCTGGCGCACTCGAGGAGGAATCCTGGCGGCAACGGAGGAAATCATCAATCAGCGAACGGTCCAGCACGTCCCGAGATGGAACCCAACTCCTCTCCTCAGGACCGTAACCCTCCCAATCCACTAAGTACTTGTGACCACGTCCCCGAGAACGCATGTCCATGATCCTACGTACCTTGTAGATAGGTGCGCCCTCGACAAGGACGGGGGGGGGGGAAGACGAACGGGGGCGCGAAGAAAGGGCTTGACACAGGAGACATGGAAGACAGGATGGACGCGACGAAGATGTCGCGGAAGAAGCAGTCGCACAGCGACAGGATTGACAACCTGGGAGACACGGAACGGACCAATGAACCGCGGAGTCAACTTACGAGAAGCTGTCATAAGGGGAAGGTTACGAGTGGAAAGCCACACTCTCTGGCCGCGACAATACCTAGGACTCTTAATCCTACGTTTATTGGCGGCTCTCACAGTCTGCGCCCTGTAACGGCAAAGTGCAGACCTCACCCTCCTCCAGGTGCGCTCACAACGTTGGACAAACGCCTGAGCGGAGGGAACGCTGGACTCGGCGAGCTGGGACGAGAACAGAGGAGGCTGGTAACCCAGACTACTCTGAAACGGAGATAGCCCGGTAGCAGACGAAGGAAGCGAGTTGTGAGCGTATTCTGCCCAGGGGAGCTGTTCTGCCCAAGACGCAGGGTTTATAAAAGAAAGGCTGCGTAATATGCGACCAATCGTCTGATTGGCCCTTTCTGCTTGACCGTTAGACTGGGGATGAAAACCGGAAGAGAGACTGACGGAAGCACCAATCAAACGACAGAACTCCCTCCAAAACTGTGACGTGAATTGCGGGCCTCTGTCTGAAACGGCGTCTAACGGGAGGCCATGAATTCTGAACACATTCTCAATGATGATTTGTGCCGTCTCCTTAGCGGAAGGAAGCTTAGCGAGGGGAATGAAATGTGCCGCCTTAGAGAACCTATCGACAACCGTAAGAATCACAGTCTTCCCCGCAGACGAAGGCAGACCGGTAATGAAGTCTAAGGCGATGTGAGACCATGGTCGAGAAGGAATGGGAAGCGGTCTGAGACGACCGGCAGGAGGAGAGTTACCTGACTTAGTCTGCGCGCAGTCCGAACAAGCAGCCACGAAACGGCGCGTGTCACGCTCCTGAGTAGGCCACCAAAACCGCTGGCGAATAGAAGCAAGTGTACCTCGAACGCCGGGATGGCCAGCTAACTTGGCAGAGTGAGCCCACTGAAGAACAGCCAGATGAGTAGAAACAGGAACGAAAAGAAGGTTACTAGGACAAGCGCGGCGACGCAGTGTGAGTGAGTGCTTGCTTAACCTGTCTCTCAATTCCCCAGACAGTCAACCCGACAACACGCCCATAAGGAAGAATCCCCTCGGGATCGGTAGAAGCCACAGAAGAACTAAAGAGACGGGATAAGGCATCAGGCTTGGTGTTCTTATTACCCGGGCGATAAGAAATCACAAACTCGAAACGAGTGAAAAACAACGCCCAACGAGCTTGACGTGCATTAAGTCGTTTGGCAGAACGGATGTACTCAAGGTTCTTATGGTCAGTCCAAACGACAAAAGGAACGGTCGCCCCCTCCAACCACTGTCGCCATTCGCCTAGGGCTAAGCGGATGGCGAGCAGTTCGCGGTTACCCACATCATAGTTGCGTTCTGATGGCGACAAGCGATGAGAAAAATAAGCGCAAGGATGGACCTTATCGTCAGACTGGAAGCGCTGGGATAGAATGGCTCCCACGCCCACCTCTGAAGCGTCAACCTCGACAATGAATTGTTTAGTGACGTCAGGAGTAACGAGGATAGGAGCGGACGTAAAACGCTTCTTGAGGAGATCAAAAGCTCCCTGGGCGGAACCGGACCACTTAAAGCACGTCTTGACAGAAGTAAGAGCTGTGAGAGGGGCAGCAACTTGACCGAAATTACGAATGAAACGCCGATAGAAATTAGCGAAACCTAGAAAGCGCTGCAACTCGACACGTGACCTTGGAACGGGCCAATCACTGACAGCCTGGACCTTAGCGGGATCCATCTGAATGCCTTCAGCGGAAATAACAGAACCGAGAAATGTGACAGAGGAGACATGAAAGGCGCACTTCTCAGCCTTCACGTAGAGACAATTCTCTAAAAGGCGTTGGAGTACACGTCGAACGTGCTGAACATGAATCTCGAGTGACGGTGAAAAAATGACTCAACTAAAAGTGAAAGTCACCCAGTAAAATATTTCTTGAGTAAAAGTCTTTGGTTTCAAATATACTTAAGTATCAAAAGTAAATGTAATTGCTCAAATGTACTTAAGTATCAAAAGTAAAAGTATAAATAATTTCACCTTCCTTATATTAAGCTATTCATATCAGGCCTTTATGGTAGTGGCCAGATGGAAGCCACTCCTCAGTAAAAATGCACATGACAGCCCTCTTGGTGTTTGCCAAAAGGCACCTAAAGGACTCTCAGACCATGAGAAACAAGATTCTCTAGTCTGATGAAATCAAGATTGAACTATTTGGCCTGAATGCCAAGCGTCATGTCTGGAGGAAACCTGGCACCATCCCTACGGTGAAGAATGGTGGTGGCAGCATCATGCTGTGGGGATGTTTTTCAGAGGCAGGGACTGGGGGACTAGTCAGGATCGAGGCAAAGATGAACGGAGCAACGTATAGAGAGATCCTTGATGATAATTTGCTCCAGAGTGCTCAGGACCTCAGACTGGGGCAAAGGTTCGCCTTCCAGCAGAACAATGATCCTAGGCTTCAGCCAACACAATGCAGGAGTGGCTTCGGGACAAGTCTCTGAATGTCCTTGAGTGTCCCAGACAGAGCCTGGACTTGAACCTGAATGATCATCTCTGGAGAGACCTGAAAATAGCTGTGCAGCAACTATCACTACCCAATTTTTAAGTAAACAATTGGTATTAGATAAACAATAGATAAGTAATGAGGGGGGGGAATGCAATTAGTCTGGATAGCCATTTGATTATGGAGTCTTATCGCTTGGGGTTAAAAGCTGTTGAGAAGCCTTTTGGTCCTAGACTTGACGCTCCGGTACCGCTTGCCATGTGGTAGCAGAGAGAACAGACTATGACTGGGGTGGCTGGTGTCTTTAACATTTTTTATGGCCTTCCTCTGACACAGCCTGGTGTAGAGGTCCTGGACAGTGTGCAGCTTAGCCCCAGAGATGTACTGGGCCGTACGCACTACCCTCAAGGCACTACACCTTGCAGTCCGAGCAGTTGCCGTACCAGGCAGTGAAGCAACCAGTCAGGATGTGCTCGATGTTGCAGCTGTAGAACCTTTTGAGGATCTCAGGACCCATGCCAAATCTTTTCAGTGTCCTGAGGGGGATTATGTTTTGTTGTGCCCTCTTCACGACTCTCTGTGTGTTTGAGCCATTCTAGTTTGTTGGTGATGTGGACACCAAGGAACTTGAAGCTCTCAAGCTGATCCACTGCAGCCCCGTCGATGAGAATGGGGGCGTGCTCTGTCCTCCTTTTCCTGTAGTCCACAATCACCTCCTTTGTCTTGATTATGTTGAGGGATAGGTTGTTATTCTGGCACCACCCGGTCAGGTCTCTGACCTCCCTATAGGATGTCTCATCATTGTCGGTGATCAGGCCTACCACTGTTGTGTCGTCTGCAAACTTAATGATGGTTTTGGAGTCGTACCAGGCCATGCAGTCGTGGGTGAACAGGGAGTACAGGAGGGGACTGAGCACGCACCCCTGAGGGACTCCGTTGTTGCAAAAAAAAAAAATATATATATTTCATAAAACGGCATTAACACTTACCTGTCCAGAAGTATGTCCTGTCCTTGCAGAAACAGCTCCTCAGTTCCTGTTTGAATCATAACACTCAAAGATTCCTCAAACAAAAAATCCTTCAGACACTTTAGACTTTGACTTCGCTTTTCCTGATTTATTTGTCATGATATCTTCAATGAAATCGTTGAAAATAAAACTTTCCGAAATACTGCGCGTAACAAGCGTCACAGCAAGTCCTCTGACAGTCAAGGCGAGAATGGAGTTCCTTACGCGTGCATTTACAAACAAGGAATGGTGGTCCAACCCAAAACCATTACATACTGGCGTTTACCTCAGCTCATTGGCTATCTACCCAGCTAGATTTCAAGAAGATCAGTGGTCATTGGGCAGAAATACAGTCAATCAATGAAGCTTTGCTAAAATTATTGGTGCGCAAGGAAGTACTCTCTCGTTGTCTTCAAATCAGTTCACTTCGGTCAATACTCCCCACAAAAAAAACAATGATGTTTGGCTGTGTTGCAAACATCCAGAGGAATACACTGAAACCAACCATGACTAGAACACTAGAACAATTTTTTACTGTGTGTAATTACGTCGAATGCTCCGTAAAAAATTGATAGAGATGGAATTCACGGCACACACGGTTTACAAAATGTTTCGATTTAGGCTATAAAAATGGATTTTATCAAAGAAAACGGCACTTCATTTGATCACTGGGACCCTCAGGAAGAGAAATAAGAGCAAGATATCAGAATGTAAGTCATAATTTTACCTTCAGTTGTGAATGTGTAAAAATTGTCATGGCGGAAAATGTTTGTTGTTGATTGCTCTTCTCAAACAAAAGCATGGCATTTGTTCTCTGTAATAGCTATTTTAAATTGGAAAACATAGTTTGATTACCAAGATCCTACTCTTTTGAAGGATGTAAGACACTTGCATTTTCAAGAATGTTACAACGTTGTATTTTTAGTTGTCACTCTGAAATTTCCCCTGATGTTGATCCCTGTACAGGGATAGCAGTCATAAGAGGTTTAAGAAGGAAATCAATTCCACAAATTAACTTTTAAGAAGGAACACCTGTTAATTGAAATGCATTCCAGGTGACTACCTCATTAAGCTGGTTGTGAGAATGCCAAGAGTGTGCAACGCTGTCATCAAGGCAAAGGGTGGCTATTTGAAGAATCTGAAAAAGTAAATAATATTTGTTTAACACTCGTTTGGTTACTACATGATTCCATATGTGTTATTTTATAGTATCGATGTCTTTACTATTATTCTACAATTTCGAAAATAGTAAAAATAAAGAAAAACACGAAGTGTATATTGTAGTGTATATTGCCTTGATAGAAAATAAAAAGGTACAGAAGAAATCACCAGACCATGGGTCAAATACATTCAGATATGCCATATACATGAAAGACATGTCGTATGTTTACATTGTAAATTATGTACATTGAAAATCTAAAACACTCCTACATTATCAATCAAATATTCCCTTCTTATTCAAGTTTAATCTAGGACTACAACATATGGTTTGAGATCTTGATAGGTAGAGTATTATTGGTATGTGAAGTGTCATTACATGAGTGTGTTTTCTCCATCTGCAGCCTTTTCATTTGTTTGGTGTTAGGAAAGACTTAATTTCCTTTTCATTTGTGTCAATTTAAAACCTAAGCAACCAGGCAAAGGAAGTTTCAATCAATTACCTTAGTTGATCAATCAAGTACAAGGGAGGTGTGAAAACCTTCAGACACTTGGGCCTCCAATAATTCATTTTGAAACCCCAGCAACATAATGAATAGGGCAGCTGTGGAAGACTCAACGAGGTGTTGCACACAGCTGGTAAGGCTTGGGACTGTGTGTAACCCCCATCTTAAAGTCCAGGCTGGGTTCCACCCCTGGGGGAGAGAAGAAGGTGAACCTCTGCAGCAGGGAGGTGAAGAACAGGAAGAGTTCCATCTTGGCTAGCTGCTCCCCAGGACACACCCTCTTACCTGGGGAGGGAACCAATCACAGTAAACCTTCTCTAACTGACACTGTAAAGCAGGGGTGTCAAACTCATTCCATGGAGGGCCCAGTGCCTGCAGGTTTTTTGTTTTTTCCTTTCAACTAGACAACCAGGTGAGGAGAGTTCTTTATTAATTATGACCTTAATTGGGGCGGCAGCGTAGCCTAGTGGTTAGAGCGTTGGACTAGTAACCGAAAGGTTGTGAGTTCAAACCCCCGAGCTGACAAGGTACAAATCTGTCGTTCTGCCCCTGAACCCTGAACAGGCAGTTAACCCACTGTTCCTAGGCCGTCATTGAAAATAAGAATATGTTCTTAACTGACTTGCCTGGTTAAATAAAGGTTAAAAAAAAAAAAAAAAAAAAATTCAGCAATCAAGTACAAGAGAGAAGCAAAAACCTGCAGACACTCGGCCCTCCATTGGAATGAATTTGACACATGCTGTAGAGTACAGAGCAGTTACTTTGGATTGAGATACTAACACTAACGTACACTGTAAAATATTTCCTGTAACTTACTGGCCTCAATTTATTTAGCAGTACAGCTACTGTAATCCATTTGACGGTAATCCATTTTATAGTACCAAAAATGTTACTGAAATCCAATTACCCATGCAGTGACATATTACACAATGTTCTTAGCAAGTTTTTCATTTTGGTCCATTCAAATCTATTGTACCCCCCTCACTTGCAATGACACATTGAGCAAATTCAGATGATCAAACATAACCGCCAGGTAGGCAACATGGGAGAGCCATTCCTAACAATCGAAATGTTCGAAGCTCATAAAAGCATCCCAACAGTTTACCCCGGGAAAGCCAGCGGACCTCTGCATGATAAAGCACCTGCTGGTGCTCCCTCCCCGTATCCCTGCAGAAGGCCTGGAGACACCTGCTGGTGCTCCCTCCCCATATCCCTGCACACTCTTCTTGATTTCCATGCAAGAAATTGCCAAGAAACTGAAGATCTCGTACAGCGCTGTGTACTACTCCCTTCACAGAACAGTGCAAACTGGCACTAACCAGAATAGTAAGAGGAGTGGGAGGCCCCGGGGGACAACTGAGCAAGAGGACAAGTACATTAGAGTGGATATTTGAGAAACAGATGCCTCACCAGTCCTCAACAGGCAGCTTCATTAAATAGTACCTGCAAAACACCAGTCAAGGTCAACAGTAAAGAGGCGACTCCGGGATGCTCGTCTTCTAGGCAGAGTTGCAAAGAATAAGCCGTATCTCAGACTGGCCAATAAAAATAAAAGATTAAGATGGGTAAAAGAACACAGACACTGGACAGAGGAACTGCCTAGAAGGCCAGCATCCCAGAGTCGCCTCTTCACTGTTGACGTTGAGACTTGTGTTCCAGCAACAATAGTCATTTACAACATTAACAATGTTTTCGGATCAATTTGATGTTATTTTCATGGTCAAAACATTAGCTTTTCATTCAAAAACAAGAACATTTGTTTGACCCCAAACTTTTGAACTTTAGTGTATGTAAATCATTGTTTGAATGTGTTGGTAACCCGTTGTATAAAGGTGATAATGCCCTCGAACTCGTTGTTTAGAGGACACATTGGCACTTTTTTGCAGTTTTCAGTTTCTCTGGGTCCATCTGGATTATTGTACCAGAATTTAGAACATAACAATACAGTATCATACCGTTAATGTATGCAGTAAGTAACTGTTAAAATAAAGTCTAACGGTGTACTCTAACTATATAGGCAAGTCAATGATTCAACTTCAAGTCAATCAGTTAAACCGATTAAACCGAGTCAAGTATTACTATGTAAGGAAGATGAGTTGTGCTATTTCCTATTGGGCAGCTTTATTTGGCACCAGTTTGGGGGGTTCAACTGATACGGAAGAAACGTAGTACAGTATTACCTAAAGAGAATGGAAGGAATGCATCTCTCTTCCTAAACTTGCCCTCCTCATCCAGGAAGTGTCCAGGGTTGAAGGTGTGAGGGGTCTCCCACTCTGACTCATCAAACAGGATCGACTGGAGGGTGCCAAGCACAATGGTGTTCTGAGGGGGGGGGAAATAACAGACATTATCTCATCAACAAGTACACAATGTTATGGCATCAATGTTTTATGTGTAGTTGAAATAATGAGGAAAACGAGGGAAAAGGAAAAAAGCTTATACTTTTAAGTCCCTATACGATAACCAAACACATTTAATTCTTCTAAATGTACAAACACCACATGGTGACAACACACTACACATTAATGTAGTTATAAGGAATACATCCACATAAAGCGCTGAATCATGCAGTGGATGCGCCGTGAGATCACATGATTAAGTAGAACAAGTACATGATCTCTATGCTTGAGATGAGATGACTGACCTTAGGGATGGTGTATCCTCCAACCTCAGTGTCTTTAGTTGCCATGCGGGATACGTTGAGCGGTATGATATTTCCCATCCTCTGTGTCTCATGGATGACTGCGTCTGTGTAGGGCATGCGGTTCCTGTCTTCCATAGAGGGCTGCCGAGACGACCTAACAACTGCATCGATCTCTGCCTGCACCTTGGCTACAACAGGGATACAAAGTATAAAGACACAACACAAAGGAAGTCTTCATGCAAATAGAGTGTGTGTGTGTGTGTGTTTGTGTGTGTGTGTGTGTGTGTGTGTGTGTGTGTGTGTGTGTGTGTGTGTGTGTGTGTGTGTGTGTGTGTGTGTGTGTGTGTGTGTGTGTGTGTGTGTGTGTGTGTGTGTGTGTGTGTGTGTGTGTGTGTGTAAGCGTGCCTCCATGTGAGAGAATGAGCTTTTATTAATCAATCAAGATCAAATCGCTTTGACGAACTGATTAAATGCTATAGGGGAAACTTAGTCATTGTGATGTTAGTGGGAGCACTTACCTTGTATCTCCGGGTAGTTGATCATAAAGAGAAGGCCCCAATGGAGGGTGGTAGAGGTGGTCTCTGTCCCAGCCACAAATAGATCCAGAGTGCAGAAGGACAAGTTCTCCAAGTTAAACCCAGCCGTTGTGTCATCTTCACACTGTGGAACAAAACACACCAAAACAACCTCAACATGCTAGACACTTAAAAATATTTGACAATCTAACGAATTGATGTAGCTAAATTACCAACGTGTCAAGAGAATTTGATAAAAAATGTTTACATGTGTTGCAATACAAATCCACACCTTCTCTATCTCGTTGAGGAAGCAGTCGATGAAGTCTCTTGGTGATGAGGGGTCGTTGTCCTTCATGTGCTCCTGAATCCTGATGTTGATGAAGGAGATGACCTCCTTCCAGCCAGTGAAGATCCTTCTGTGAGGACCAGGAACCCGACGCATGACCCACGGCATCATGTTATACATCTGAAACCAGAATTCAGCCAGGGACGGACTGAAAACAGAATTCGGCCAGGGACGGACTGTAAACAGAATTCGGCCAGGGACGGACTGTAAACAGAATTCGGCCAGGGACGGACTGTAAACAGAATTCGGCCAGGGACGGACTGAAAACAGAATTCGGCCAGGGACGGACTGAAAACAGAATTCGGCCAGGGACGGACTGAAAACAGAATTCGGCCAGGGACGGACTGAAAACAGAATTCGGCCAGGGAATTACAAACACAGCAGCCCCTCAAGGCCCTAATTTCTAGTAAAATAATGATAATTCTGACGAAAACATAGTTCCTGGCAGCATGATTATGATATTCAGTGGGGCAAAAAAGTATTTAGTCAGCCACCAATTGTGCAAGTTCTCCCACTTAAAAATATGAGAGAGGCCTGTAATTTTCATCATAGGTACACTTCAACTATGACAGACAAAATGAGGAGAAAAAATCCAGAAAATCACATTGTAGAATTTCTATTGGGTTCAGGTCTGGAGACTGCTAGGCCACTCCAGGACCTTGAGATGCTTCTTACGGAGCCACTCCTTAGTTGCCCTGGCTGTGTGTTTCGGATCGTTGTCATGCTGGAAGACCCAGCTGTGTGTTTCGGATTTGTCATGCTGGAAGACGACCCATCTTCAATGCTCTTACTGAGGGAAGGAGGTTGTTGGCCAAGATCTCGCGATACATGTCCCCATCCATCCTCCCCTCAATACGGTGCAGTCGTCCTGTCCCCTTTGCAGAAAATCATCCCCAAAGAATGATGTTTCCACCTCCATGCTTCATGGTTGGGGATGGTGTTCTAGGGGTTGTACTCATCCTTCTACTTCCTCCAAACACGGCGAGTGGAGTTTAGACCAAAAAGCTCTATTTTTGTCTCATCAGACCACATGACCTTCTCCCATTCCTCCTCTGGATTATCCAGATGGTCATTGGCAAGCTTCAGACGTGCCTGGACATGCGCTGGCTCGAGCAGAGGGACCTTGTGTGTGCTGCAGGATTTTAATCCATGACGGCGTAGTGTGTTACTAATGGTTTTCTTTGAGACTGGTCCCAGCTCTCTTCAGGTCATTGACCAGGTCCTGTCGTGTAGTTCTGGGCTGATCCCTCACCTTCCTCATGATCATTGATGCCCCACGAGGTGAGATCTTGCATGGAGCCCCAGACCGAGAGGGATTGACCATCATCTTGAACTTCTTCCATTTTCTAATATTTGCACCAACAGTTGTTGCCTTCTCACCAAGCTGCTTGCCTATTGTCCTGTAGCCCATCCCAGCCTTGTGCAGGTCTACAATTTTATGATGTCCTTACACAGCTTTCTGGTCTTGGCCATTGTGGAGAGGTTGGCGTCTGTTTGATTGAGTGTGTGGACAGGTGTCTTAAATACAGGTAACGAGTTCAAACAGGTGCAGTTAATAAAGGTAATGAGTGAAGAAAAATGTCTGTGAGAGCCGGAATTCTTACTGGTTGGTAGGTGATCAAATACTTATGTCATGCAATAAAATGCAAATTAATTACTTAAAAATCATACAATGTGATTTTCTGGATTTTTGTTTTAGATTTTAGATTCTGTCTCTCACAGTTGAAGTGTACCTATGATGAAAATTACAGATCACTACATGCTTTGTAAGTAGGAAAACCTGCAAAATCGGCAGTGTATCAAATACTTGTTCTCCCCACTATACATTCAATTGTTAGGGAACTACTACCAGATAAAACTTCAATTTGTACATGACTCTCACCTACTGGAGCTATAAATATAGCCACTTAAGCCTCTAAATATGTTAATGAGCAAGTGTTTCTTTCCCCTCCCACAATATTTTTCCATAATGCACCATAATGTACAGAATGCTGCATTAAATATACAGCAATACAGTATTTTTGTTGATTTAGAATTAACAACCATTCAGTAATTGCTATTAGTGAATATGTAATTATATATTACAGCATACCAACTGATATTTGCTGTTTTATATCACTTGCACTTAACAAAGGCTTCTAAAATGACATGAACTACAGGGCAAAATAGATCAAAAGGTAGCCACTCAACCATTAAAAAAGTTGTACTTATCAACAAATAAATCATATATCATGCATTATTAAGGTGTCTAGTATGATTCATAGAAGTTTCAAATGATTTCTCAAAATAGTCACAAGACCACAACCATAAATCTCCAAGATGTACTTTTACAGATGAATTTGGCATCAGAGGTATGTCATTTTTATTTAACAAGTCTCAATTTCCACCTTTATGACCTGCCCAAAGTAAACTGCCTGTTGCTCAGGCCTTGAAGCCAGGATGTGCATATAATTGGTACCATTGGAAAGAAAAGACTGACGTTTGTAGAAATGTTTAAATAATGTATGAGAATTTAACACAATAGATCAAATCCAATCAAATCAAATTTTATTTGTCACATACACATGGATAGCAGATGTTAATGCAAGTGTAGCGAAATGCTTGTGCTTCTAGTTCCGACAATGCAGCAAGATACAGTAGATGGTATCGAGTACAGTATATACATATGAGATGAGTATGTAAACAAAGTGGCATAGTTAAAGTGGCTAGTGATACATGTATTACATAAGGATGCAGTAGATGATATAGAGTACAGTATATATTTATACATATGAGATGAATAATGTATGGTATGTAAACATTATATTAGGTAGCATTGTTTAAAGTGGCTAGTGATATATTTTACATAATTTCCCATCAATTCCCATTATTAAAGTGGCTGGAGTTGAGTCAGTGTGTTGGCAGCAGCCACTCAATGTTAGTGGTGGCTGTTTAACAGTCTGGTGGCCTTGAGATAGCTGTTTTTCAGTCTCTCGGTCCCAGCTTTGATGCACCTGTACTGACCTCTAGATGATAGCGGGGTGAACAGGCAGTGGCTCGGGTGGTTGTTGTCCTTGATGATCTTTATGGCCTTCCTGTAACATCGGGTGGTGTAGGTGTCCTGGAGGGCAGGTAGTTTGCCCCCGGTGATGCGTTGTGCAGACCTCACTACCCTCTGGAGAGCCTTACGGTTGTGGGCGGAGCAGTTGCCGTACCAGGTGGTGATACAGCCCGCCAGGATGCTCTCGATTGTGCATCTATAGAAGTTTGCGAGTGCTTTTGGTGACAAGCCAAATTTCTTCAGCCTCCTGAGGTTGAAGAGGCGCTGCTGCTCCTTCTTCACAATGCTGTCTGTGTGGGTGGACCAATTCAGTTTGTCTGTGATGTGTATGCCGAGAAACTTAAAACTTGCTACCCTCTCCACTACTGTTCCATCGATGTGGATAGGCGGGTGTTCCCTCTGCTGTTTCCTGAAGTCCACAATCATCTCCTTAGTTTTGTTGATGTTAAGTGTGAGGTTATTTTCCTGACACCACACTCCGAGGGCCCTCACCTCCTCCCTGTAGGCCGTCTCGTCGTTGTTGGTAATCAAGCCTACCACTGTTGTGTCGTCCGCAAACTTGATGATTGAGTTGGAGGCGTGCGTGGCCACGCAGTCGTGGGTGAACAGGGAGTACAGGAGAGGGCACAGAACGCACCCTTGTGGGGCCCCAGTGTTGAGGATCAGTGGGGTGGAAATGTTGTTGCCTACCCTCACCACCTGGGGGCGGCCTGTCAGGAAGTCCAGTACCCAGTTGCACAGGGCGGGGTCGAGACCCAGGGTCTCGAGCTTGATGACGAGCTTGGAGGGTACTATGGTGTTAAATGCCGAGCTGTAGTCGATGAACAGCATTCTCACATAGGTATTCCTCTTGTCCAGATGGGTTAGGGCAGTGTGCAGTGTGGTTGAGATTGCATCGTCTGTGGACCTATTTGGGCGGTAAGCATATTGGAGTGGGTCTAGTGTGTCAGGTACGGTGGAGGTGATATGGTCCTTGACTAGTCTCTCAAAGCACTTCATGATGACGGAAGTGAGTGCTACGGGGCGGTAGTCGTTTAGCTCAGTTACCTTAGCTTTCTTGGGAACAGGAACAATGGTGGCCCTCTTGAAACATGTGGGAACAGCAGACTGGGATAGGGATTGATTGAATATGTCCGTAAACACACCAGCCAGCTGGTCTGCGCTTGCTCTGAGGGCGCGGCTGGGGATGCCGTCTGGGCCTGCAGTGAAGGAGAGGCAGCATGTTTTGGTTGCAGGCCATGTCAGTGGCACTGTATTGTCCTCAAAGCGGGCAAAAAAGTTATTTAGTCTGCCTGGGAGCAAGACATCCTGGTCCGTGACCAGGCTGGTTTTCTTTTTGTAAT
Organism: Oncorhynchus gorbuscha; assembly: GCF_021184085.1. Taxonomy (NCBI): domain Eukaryota; kingdom Metazoa; phylum Chordata; class Actinopteri; order Salmoniformes; family Salmonidae; genus Oncorhynchus; species Oncorhynchus gorbuscha. The sequence goes on from NC_060178.1 coordinate 49,085,212, forward strand.
CCGTGTGTCTGAGCCGTTGAATTGAGATTGTACTTTGTCTCTATACTGACGCTTAGCTTGTTTGATTGCCTTGCGGAGGGAATAGCTACACTGTCATGTTTCCGGTCACCTTGCCCTGATTAAAAGCAGTGGTTCGCGCTTTCAGTTTCACGTGAATGCTGCCATCAATCCACGGTTTCTGGTTTGGGAATGTTTTAATCGTTGCTATGGGAACGACATCTTCAACGCACATTCTAATGAACTCGCACACCGAATCAGCATTTTCGTCAATGTTGTTTTCTGACGCAATACGAAACATATCCCAGTCCACGTGATGGAAGCAGTCTTGGAGTGTGGAATCAGATTGGTCGGAGCAGACCTCAGCATGGGAGCTTCTTGTTTTAGTTTCTGTCTGTAGGCAGGGATCAACAAAATGGAGTCGTGGTCAGCTTTTCCGAAAGGAGGGCGGGACAGGGCCTTATATGCGTTGCGGAAGTTAGAATACCAATGATCCAAGGAGATGGTAGGAGAAAATCCAAAGAAAATCCAACTGGAAATTGAGAGCCCATGCTCTTACAATGGAATGTATTAGAGGCATACTGAATTCTAGCGCTCAGGATGCAATTCTTCCACAGGGTTTCAGCAGTCTATGTTCAAGGTTTCAGGCTTGTAACTTCCAAAAACGAATAAGAAATATCAGTTTTAGTACAGGAACAGTCTTGGAAATTTGTGTATGCGCGCGATGAAGACAGAACGTACCTGCTAAAAATCGGTTCCTATTGAACATACTTCTGTCCGTAAGAAATGTTATAGTTTCATTACATTTTAGGGAGTAGTTAGAAATGTATTTTGACTTATAGAAACAAAGTTTAGGGGTAGATTCAGATTCCTTTCTCTGCATGTTGAACGAGTGGATTAATCAAATTGATGGCGCCAAATAAACTGACTTTTTGGGATATAACTACATGTTGTATCTGAGACCCTTTGGATGACAAATGAGAAGAAGATTTTCAAAAAGTAAGTGAATATTTAAATTGCTATTTGTAAATTTATGAAAACTGTGCCTGCGAAAAAATATTTTGATGTGGGGCGCCGTCCTCAAATAATCGCATGGCATGCTGTCGCAGTAATGGCTACTGTAAATCGGACAGTGCAGTTAGATTAACAAGAATTTAAGCTTTCAACCAATATAAGACACTTGTATGTACCTAAATGTTTAATATCCGTAATTTTTATGATTTTTTATTTGAATTGCGTGCCCTCCAGTTTCACCGGAAGTTGTCCTTCTAGCAGGACACCGAGACTTAAAAATTCTTATTTTCAATGACGGCCTAGGAACAGTGGGTTAACTGCCTTGTTCAGGGGCAGAACAACAGATTTTTATCTTGTCAGCTCAGGGATTCAATATTGCAACCTTTCCTTTTGCTAGTCCAACGCTCTAACCATTAGGCTACTATTTTCTTTGTAAATACAATTTTTAAAGGGTGTAGTTTATATTATGTGCCTTCAATTTGAATACATTGTATCTATAAAGCTTGTTATATATGAAATTATCTGAGCAATTACATTTATGACCAATAGAACAAATACAGTCGCTCTGGATAAGAGCGTCTGCTAAATGACTTAAATGTAAATGTAAATATCTAATTTATATATATATTTAATCATAGCAGATTATTTTATTTTTTTCATTAGATTGAAGTTGAGTTGGGCTATGGATATTCTTGATCAATATAATCTTAAATGATTGTACTATTATCCATTAGCCTACGTGCACCACATGACCAAAAGTTAGGTTGATTTAGATAGGGTTTTTGGGGCAAAAAGAGCTATGGCCAGTATGTTTCTGACAAAGTTAGGTTCAATGGAAAACTTCAGTCCTGGCAGATTTCCTGATTATTCTTGAATTGATGGATGGCCATAATATTTACATTTAAAAACCTATAGTGCATTTAATATTGTTTTCTCCTCTAGGGTAGACAATTGTAGTCAACAAGTCAAAGTAAGTAACCACATAAGGTTGAAGCAGTCTACAAATAGAATATGAGAGAGAGAGAGAGAGACTTACCCCGGCCCATAAGCCCCCTTCCAAGTAAATAATCTCGTTCATTGTTTTCAGGAGGGTTTGGAATTGGTCATCGCTGTATTCAAAGCGGTCACCAAACACAAGACAGCAGATCACATTGGAAACAGCATTGTTCATCAGTATCTGGGGGCTGAAGGGTTTTCCTGCATGGGCCAAAAGAAAACCTTATTCCCCACAAAAGCAATATGGCTTACATCAAAAGTACAATGCCACCATATAGGCTAGTGACCAATCCTCAAAAAGGGCATTTGTTTGACATACCCCTACCAGAGGTATAACAAAGCACAACCAATCCTCAAAAAGGGCATTTGTTTGACATACCCCTACCAGAGGTATAACAAAGCACAACCAATCCTCAAAAAGGGCATTTGTTTGACATACCCCTACCAGAGGTATAACAAAGCACAACCAATCCTCAAAAAGGGCATTTGTTTGACATACCCCTACCAGAGGTATAACAAAGCACAACCAATCCTCAAAAAGGGCATTTGTTTGACATACCCCTACCAGAGGTATAACAAAGCACAACCAATCCTCAAAAAGGGCATTTGTTTGACATACCCCTACCAGAGGTATAACAAAGCACAACCAATCCTCAAAAAGGGCATTTGTTTGACATACCCCTACCAGAGGTATAACAAAGCACAACCAATCCTCAAAAAGGGCATTTGTTTGAGATACCCCTACCAGAGGTATAACAAAGCACAACCAATCCTCAAAAAGGGCATTTGTTTGAGATACCCCTACCAGAGGTATAACAAAGCACAACCAATCCTCAAAAAGGACATTTGTTTGAGATACCCCTACCAGAGGTATAACAAAGCACAACCACGTTTTTTCCCCTCTAAGGTCTCCAATATATGAAATTGATGGTTGTATACATAAGCTCATGTGGCCCAATATCGCAAGCTCTGATATTGCAAAAATGTTGAAAATAAGCAGTCAATTGTCTCCCCTACCTATACAAACAAACAGCATTAGGATATCTTAAAGGATTTGGGAAATATAGACCTGTAAACAGATACATTAGGAGGAAATATGAACTATGAATACAAAATGTAACTTTCTGATAGCTGTTCAATAGACAACTTCCAGGTCAAATTTGCTCTCATTCAGTGCTGTATGGTCCTGCCCGACAAAAGTGGATAAAGTTACGTTTTTTTGATGTTGTGGCTATTGCAATCAGCTTTAAGGCAAGTGGGCCCAGACACTGAACGCTCAGTTATTTCAAAGGTTCCTCTGTGGACTTTATACATTATGTGCCCCCCCCACCCAAATCCAATATGGTGTCCAATATCCAATATGCCTGCAACATCACCATTAACTGTTGGTTCAATTACCTCTGTACATGTTTTAAATGAGAGATATTTTTCAGATTTGTGTACTGTACTTGTTATGCAGGTGAATGAGGACCCAAAAGCGACTTGGCGAAAACAGAGTCTTTAATCCAGTAAAGGAAATATGCAATACTCCTAGACAAATCGGAGCGGTAAATAAAGCATAAAAAACAATTCCACTCGTAATGACGAGAACAGACTGGAGACTCGATCATAAACTGTAGGTTGCCTCGGGAAGGCACTTGACCGTAGCAGACTCAGACACCTGCTCACCACGCAGCATCTGAGGGAAACACGACACGACAGGGCGATACAAAGACACAGCACGGTGAATAATATACAAGGATCCGACAGGACAGAAACGGAAAACAAGGGGAGAAATAGGGACTCTAATCAGGGGAAAAGATAGGGAACAGGTGTGGGAAGACTAAATGATTGATTAGGGGAATAGGAACAGCTGGGAGCAGGAACGGAACGATAGAGAGAAGAGAGAGAGGGAGGGAGAGAGAAAAAAGGGAACGAACCTAAAAAGACCAGCAGGGGGAAAACGAACAGAAGGGAAAGCAAAATGACAAGACAATATAAGACAAAACATGACAGTACCCCCCCACTCACCGAGCGCCTCCTGGCGCACTCGAGGAGGAATCCTGGCGGCAACGGAGGAAATCATCAATCAGCGAACGGTCCAGCACATCCCGAGACGGGACCCAACTCCTCTCCTCAGGACCGTAACCCTCCCAATCCACTATGTATTGGTGACCCCGTCCCGAGAACGCATGTCCATGATCCTACGTACCTTGTAAATAGGTGCGCTCTCGACAAGGACGGGAGGGGGAGGGAAGACGAACGGGGGTGCGAAGAAAGGGCTTGACACAGGAGACATGGAAGACAGGATGGACGCGACGAAGATGTCGCGGAAGAAGCAGTCGCACAGCGACAGGATTGACGACCTGGGAGACACGGAACGGACCAATGAACCGCGGAGTCAACTTACGAGAAGCTGTCGTAAGAGGAAGGTTGCGAGTGGAAAGCCACACTCTCTGGCCGCAACAATACCTAGGACTCTTAATCCTACGTTTATTGGCGGCTCTCACAGTCTGTGCCCTGTAACGGCAAAGTGCAGCCCTCACCCTCCTCCAGTTGCGCTCACAACGTTGGACAAACGCTTGAGCGGAGGGAACGCTGGACTCGGCAAGCTGGGATGAGAACAGAGGAGGCTGGTAACCCAGACTACTCTGAAACGGAGATAACCCGGTAGCAGACGAAGGAAGCGAGTTGTGAGCGTATTCTGCCCAGGGGAGCTGTTCTGCCCAAGACGCAGGGTTTCTGAAAGAAAGGCTGCGTAGTATGCGACCAATCGTCTGATTGGCCCTCTCTGCTTGACCGTTAGACTGGGGATGAAACCCGGAAGAGAGACTGACGGACGCACCAATCAAACGACAGAACTCCCTCCAAAACTGTGACGTGAATTGCGGGCCTCTGTCTGAAACGGCGTCTAACGGGAGGCCATGAATTCTGAACACATTCTCGATGATGATTTGTGCCGTCTCCTTAGCGGAAGGAAGTTTAGCGAGGGGAATGAAATGTGCCGCCTTAGAGAACCTATCGACAACCGTAAGAATCACAGTCTTCCCCGCAGACAAAGGCAGACCGGTAATGAAGTCTAGGGCGATGTGAGACCATGGTCGAGAAGGAATGGGAAGCGGTCTGAGACGACCGGCAGGAGGAGAGTTACCTGACTTAGTCTGCGCGCAGTCCGAACAAGCAGCCACGAAACGGCGCGTGTCACGCTCCTGAGTCGGCCACCAAAAGCGCTGGTGAATAGAAGCAAGAGTGCCTCGAACGCCGGGATGACCAGCTAACTTGGCAGAGTGAGCCCACTGAAGAACAGCCAGACGAGTAGAAACAGGAACGAAAAGAAGGTTACTAGGACAAGCGCGCGGCGACGCAGTGTGCGTGAGTGCTTGCTTAACCTGTCTTTCAATTCCCCAGACTGTCAACCCGACAACACGCCCATAAGGAAGAATCCCTCGGGATCAGTAGAAGCCACAGAAGAACTAAAAAGACGGGATAAGGCATCAGGCTTGGTGTTCTTGCTACCCGGACGGTAAGAAATCACAAACTCGAAACGAGCGAAAAACAACGCCCAACGAGCTTGACGAGCATTAAGTCGTTTGGCAGAACGGATGTACTCAAGGTTCTTAAGGTCTGTCCAAACGACAAAAGGAACGGTCGCCCCCTCCAACCACTGTCGCCATTCGCCTAGGGCTAATCGGATGGCGAGCAGTTCGCGGTTACCCACATCATAGTTGCGTTCAGATGGCGACAGGCGATGAGAAAAATAAGCGCAAGGATGAACCTTATCGTCAGACTGGAAGCGCTGGGATAGAATGGCTCCCCACGCCTACCTCTGAAGCGTCAACCTCGACAATGAATTGTCTAGTGACGTCAGGAGTAACGAGGATAGGAGCGGACGTAAAACGTTCTTTTAGAAGATCAAAAGCTCCCTGGGCGGAACCGGACCACTTAAAACACGTCTTGACAGAAGTAAGAGCTGTGAGAGGGGCAGCAACTTGACCGAAATTACGAATGAAACGCCGATAGAAATGAGCGAAACCTAGAAAGCGCTGCAACTCGACACGTGACCTTGGAACGGGCCACTCACTGACAGCTTGGACCTTAGCGGAATCCATCTGAATGCCTTCAGCGGAAATAACGGAACCGAGAATAGTAACGGAGGAGACATGAAAAGAGCACTTCTCAGCCTTCACGTAGAGACAATTCTCTAAAAGGCGCTGGAGAACACGTCGAACGTGCTGAACATGAATCTCGAGTGACGGTGAAAAAAATCAGGATATCGTCAAGGTAGACAAAAACAAAGATGTTCAGCATGTCTCTCAGAACATCATTAACTAATGCCTGAAAAACAGCTGGCGCATTGGCGAGACCAAACGGCAGAACCCGGTACTCAAAATGCCCTAACGGAGTGTTAAACGCCGTTTTCCACTCGTCCCCCTCTCTGATGCGCACGAGATGGTAAGCGTTACGAAGGTCCAACTTAGTAAAGCACCTGGCTCCCTGCAGAATCTCGAAGGCTGATGACATAAGGGGAAGCGGATAACGATTCTTAACCGTTATGTCATTCAGCCCTCGATAATCCACGCAGGGGCGCAGAGTACCGTCCTTTTTCTTAACAAAAAAAACCCCGCCCGGCCGGAGAGGAAGAAGGCACTATGGTACCGGCGTCAAGAGAGACACAGACAAATAATCCTCGAGAGCCTTACGTTCGGGAGCCGACAGAGAGTATAGTCTACCCCGAGGAGGAGTGGTCCCCGGAAGGAGATCAATACTACAATCATACGACCGGTGAGGAGGAAGGGAGTTGGCTCGGGACCGACTGAAGACCGTGCGCAGATCATGATATTCCTCCGGCACTCCTGTCAAATCGCCAGGTTCCTCCTGAGAAGTGGGGACAGAAGAAACGGGAGGGATGGCAGACATTAAACACTTCACATGACAAGAAACGTTCCAGGATAGGATAGAATTACTAGACCAATTAATAGAAGGATTATGACATACTAGCCAGGGATGACCCAAAACAACAGGTGTAAAAGGTGAACGAAAAATCAAAAAGAAATAGTCTCACTGTGGTTACCAGATACTGTGAGGGTTAAAGGTAGTGTCTCAAATCTGATACTGGGAAGATGACTACCATCTAAGGCGAACATGGGCGTAGGCTTGTCTAACTGTCTGAAAGGAATGTCATGTTTCCGAGCCCATGCTTCGTCCATGAAACAACCCTCAGCCCCAGAGTCTATCAAGGCACTGCATGTAGCACCCGAACCGGTCCAGCGTAGATGGACCGACATAGTAGTACAGGATCTAGATGGAGAGACCTGAGTAGTAGCGCTCACCAGTAGCCCTCCGCTTACTGATGAGCTCTGGCTTTTACTGGACATGAATTGACAAAATGTCCAGCAAGTCCGCAATAGAGGCACAGGCGGTTGGTGATCCTCCGTTCCCTCTCCTTAGTCGAGATGCGAATACCTCCCAGCTGCATGGGCTCAGTCTCTGAGCCAGAGGAGGGAGATGGTTGCGATGCGGAGCAGGGAAACACCGTTGACGCGAGCTCTCTTCCACGAGCTTGGTGACGAAGATCTACCCGTCGTTCTATGCGGATGGCGAGAGCAATCAGAGTCCACACTGGAAGGAACCTCCCGGGAGAGAATCTCATCTTTAACCACTGCGTGGAGTCCCTCCAGAAAACGAGCGAGCAGCGCCGGCTCGTTCCAGTCACTAGAGGCAGCAAGAGTGCGAAACTCTATAGAGTAATCCGTTATGGATCGATCACCTTGGCATAGGGAAGCCAGGGCCCTAGAAGCCTCCCCTACCAAAAACTGAACGGTCAAAACCCGAAGCATCTCCTCTTTAAAGTTCTGGTAATTGTTAGAACAATCAGCCCTTGCCTCCCAGATAGCTGTGCCCCACTCTCGAGCCCGGCCAGTAAGGAGTGATATGACGTAAGCACCCCCGAGCTCTCTCTCTAGAGTATGTGTTGGGTTGGAGAGAGAACACAATATCACACTGGGTGAGAAAGGAGCGGCACTCCGTGGGCTGCCCGGAGTAACAAGGTGGGTTATTAACCCTAGGTTCCGGAGGCTCGGCAGACCAGGAAGTAACAGGTGGCACGAGACGAAGACTCTGGAACTGTCCAGAGAGGTCGGAAACCTGAGCGGCCAGGTTCTCCACGGCATGACGAGCAGCAGACAATTCCTGCTCGTGTCTGCCGAGCATGGCTCCTTGGATCTCGACGGCAGTGTTACGAGCGTCTGTAGTCGCTGGGTCCATTCTTTGGTCGGATCCTTCTGTTATGCAGGTGAATGAGGACCCAAAAGCGACTTGGCGAAAACAGAGTCTTTAATCCAGTAAAGGAAATATGCAATACTCCTAGACAAATCGGAGCGGTAAATAAAGCATAAAAAACAATTCCACTCGTAATGACGAGAACAGACTGGAGACTCGATCATAAACTGTAGGTTGCCTCGGGAAGGCACTTGACCGTAGCAGACTCAGACACCTGCTCACCACGCAGCATCTGAGGGAAACACGACACGACAGGGCGATACAAAGACACAGCACGGTGAATAATATACAAGGATCCGACAGGACAGAAACGGAAAACAAGGGGAGAAATAGGGACTCTAATCAGGGGAAAAGATAGGGAACAGGTGTGGGATGACTAAATGATTGATTAGGGGAATAGGAACAGCTGGGAGCAGGAACGGAACGATAGAGAGAAGAGAGAGAGGGAGGGAGAGAGAAAAAAGGGAACGAACCTAAAAAGACCAGCAGGGGGAAAACGAACAGAAGGGAAAGCAAAATGACAAGACAATATAAGACAAAACATGACAGTACTTATGACTTATGAGGTCCCATTCTGTGAGCTTCTGCTTGTGTAGCCTACCACTTCGCAGCTGAGCCGTTGTTGCTCCTAGATGTTTTGACTTCACAATAACAGCACTCAAAGTTAACCGGGGCAGCTCTAGCAGGGCTGAAATTTGGCCACAGAACTACAACAACGATTGGCTACTTTGTCTCCTCACCATTTAAGGACGCACGCATGTCCTTGTTGATATGCTGTAAGTGTGTGAATGAGATCGAAACATGAACACACATTAAAAAACTAGTTGTGTTTGAATATGCAAGGTGGTTGGTATAGGATCGAGAAGGCAGGTAGAAGGCTTAAATTGTGATATCACTTTCCTGAGCATGTCTGTGTCAACCAGGGAACATAAATCCATAGTGCCTTTGTGTGGTAGGCTAGGGCAAATAAACTTCTCATCAGGTCTTGCTTCACTGATACCCAGCCTAATGTTTGTTATCTTATCTTTTAAATATGCCGTAAACTCATCACATTTAAATGTGGAGGAAAGTTCACCTACATTTGCGGGGGTAGGATTTATCAGGCCATCACTGCTCGAAAAGAGCTCTCGAATTATTCTGATTATTAGTGATCAAGTTAGAAAAATGAGGTCATCTGGCATTTCTAATTGACTTGTTATATATGCCAAGTTGCTTTGCTCTCTTAGAACATCATAATGGACCTGCAACTTCTGCTCTGCCTTTCTATCTCTTTAATTCATACATTTTCTCACTAATCCAAGGGGCTCTCCGTTTGGATCCTTTATCAACTTCACTGGAACTATTAATTTGCTATTAAAGCTATCAACTAAATCATGACAAGAGGAAGGAAGAGTAGGTGATGGAGCATTGTTCATACACTCAGTCAAATCTGTAGCAACTTCCGAGGTAAGACAGCATTTCTTGATAATGCGTTCGAGATGACCCTCTGCTATGGGCAAAACGGTAGTAAAACATACAAGATGGCGATCAGATAAAGCAACATCAACAATAGAGGATATGTCAATTGGAAGGCCCTTGGTAATAACCAGATCCAGAGGATGGTCCCGGTAATGGGTGGGCCCAGTGACATGTTGGATAAAGTCAATAGAGCTCAAAAGATGAATATATTCAATGGCCTTGGAGTAAATATTAAAATCACACAATGAGTTTTATCATAGTTCTCAAGGACAACAGTTCAGGTAAGTCAATAAAGAAAGTGGGGAAGTGCTTTCGTGGCCGATACTACTATAATATATACTATATACTACTACTATATATATCCCTACATGGAACAGATAAGAGACACTTCAGAACAAACTTCCTTTTGATTTGTTTTGGTACTATCTGAGTGATATAAGAAAGATCACCATAAATGTATTTATCCCCTTATTTTAGGCACTAAACTATCTTCATACATAATACCATTAATGTTTTACAACTGGTACCGGGAACCTTCAGATGAGTCTTGTGAGCATCCTAGAGGAAAACAACCGACATGTACTTGTTCGTGACTGTACCTTCCCGCATAGGGGTCATATTACTATTTAGCCTGGCCTCCCGAGTGACGCAGCAGTCTAAGGCAAAGCATCGAAGTGCTGAGGCGCCACTACAGCCCCGGGTTCAATCCCAGACTGTGTCACAGCCGGCCGTGACCAGGAGTCCCATTGTGCAGTGTGTCAAGAAGCAGTGCGGCTTCAGAGGACACATGGCTCTCAACCGTCACCTCTCCCGAGTCCATTGGGGAGTTGCAGCGTGGAGACAAGATCATAACTACCAATTGGAATCACAAAATTGGGGAGAAAAAGGGGGTAAAAAGGGGGGTAAAATATGTTTAAAAAATACATAATAATATTAGTGTGTAGCCCAAACTGTTCGGACACTACAGACAGAAGCTGGCAGATCGGCGGTACCGACTTTAGACGAGTCCCAAGGCGCTTGTGCGGTAAGACCACTACAGACAGAAGCTGGCAGATCGGCGGTACCGACTTCAGACGAGTCCCAAGGCGCTTGTGCGGTAAGACCACTACAGACAGAAGCTGGCAGATCGGCGGTACCGACTTCAGACGAGTCCCAAGGCGCTTGTGCTGTAAGACCATCTTGTTCATGAGTGTCTCACGTTTCCTTAGAGATGTTTGTCGCGAGAAGACCGATTTTCAGGACATCTCATGGTCTGACAAACACCACTCTGGCTCTGCAACCTTTCACGGCAGATGCGGAAGGCAGATATCGGCGGAAGCGGTATTTGAGAAGCAGCCCATACAAAAAAAACTAGCTTAAACAAATGGATTTTGATGGAGGTTTTTTAGTATTATGTTCATTTGATTTCCACAGGTGTGCGGAAATTTTCGGCCAATTCTTTTATTATGATAGATTTCCATGGGGGCGCTGACATCGACCTTAGGGGGTAACGGGTGTGTGTGTCACAACATCTATATATGTAACCACTTTTTCAGTCAAATATTTTTTACACAACCCTCCATTTCATATATGGGAGACCGTAAAGATATGGAAAAACGCTAGTGTTTTTGTAATACCTCAGGTAGGGGCATCTAAAAATGCTTTATATCTCTACACTGAACTTCAGTCTGCAAAACTTCTCTGGAAGCACCACAGCTCATATACAGCTTTGTTGTGTTTTTGCTTGGTGCTTGGACTCCTGATCTGAACTGAATCTGTTTTCAACGTGAAAATCGAAACAGTTTTTAATCGCTATATGTCTGTTGCATCCAAAACAGAGGCAACTCATGTGTAAACTTAATGCCAGTGCGGTGTTTACCCACATCTGTTTTGACAAATATATTCATTTCCTTGCAGGGACAATAAAGTTTGAATTGAACTGTAACCACTGTACCTTGTTCACTCTGAATTGCTTCATTCAAACACTGCGCTTCAATCTGGATGGATGGCTCCAGACTCTTCTTGCCCAGTCCAAAGTTCCTCAGCGTAGAGAGAGCAAACCTCCTCTGTAGCTTCCATGGATACCCGTTCGACATAATCACACCTAAGTATAAGAACAGTTTTCAGTGAAGAAGCCTTAACTTGTACCATACACTCAAAGATGCAAGTAAGCCTTGAAAAGTAGCCTTTTCAGAGGCAGAACAGCCAATAAGAGCAGATTCTGTTTCTCAAGCGTGAGGCAGCTTGATGTAAAAGTACACACCCTAGACAGGATTCTAGCCTGTCAGGGCCTTACTGTCATGTTTGTCATTTATTATCTTGTCTTGTCCCTGTGCTTCCCATGCTATTCGTTTCCCTCTGCTGGTCTTATTTGGTTCTTTCCCCTCCTTCTAGCCCTCTCTCTCCCCCCCTCCCTCTCTCACTCTCTCGCTCTCTCTTCTCTCTATCGTTCCGTTCCTGCTCCCAGCTGTTCCTATTCCCCTAATCATCATTTAGTCTTCCCACACCTGTTCCCGATCCTTTCCCCTGATTAGAGTCCCTATTTATTCCTTTGTGTTCCGTTCCTGTCCCGTCGGTTCCTTGTATTGTATTCACCATGCTGTGATTGCGTTTCGCCCTGTCCTGTCGTGTTTTTGCCGTGATTGTGTATCACCCTGTCCTGTCGTGTTTTGTGCCTTCATCAGATGCTGCGTGTGAGCAGGTGTCTCAGTCGACTACGGCCTGCGCCTACCCGAAGCGACCTGCAGTCTGTGGCCGCTTCTCCAGTTGTTTCCCCTCTACAAGTCTAGAGGATTTCTGTTATTCCGTTTTGGACTTTAATAAACTCTGTTTCTGTTAAGTCGCGTTTGGGTCCTCTTTCACCTGCATGACAGAAGGAACCGACCAAGGAATGGACCCAGCGACTTCAGACGCTCGTTACACTGCCGTCGAGATCCAAGGAGCCATGCTCGGCAGACACGAGCAGGAATTGTCTGCTGCTCGCCATGCCGTGGAAAACCTGGCTGCTCAGGTTTCCGACCTCTCTGGACAGTTCCAGAGTCTACGTCTCGTGCCACCTGTTACTTCCTGGCCTGCCGAGCCTCCAGAACCTAGGGTTAATAACCCACCTTGCTACTCCGGGCAGCCCACTGAGTGCCGCTCCTTTCTCACGCAGTGTGAGATTGTGTTCTCTCTCCAACCCAACACATACTCTAGAGAGAGAGCTCGGGTTGCTTACGTCATTTCACTCCTTACTGGCCGGGCTCGAGAATGGGGCACAGCTATCTGGGAGGCAAGGGCTGATTGCTCTAACAAATTCCAGAACTTTAAAGAGGAGATGATTCGGGTTTTTGACCGTTCAGTTTTTGGTGGGGAGGCTTCTAGGGCCCTGGCTTCCTTATGCCAAGGTGAACGGTCCATAACGGATTATTCCATTGAGTTTCGCACTCTTGCTGCCTCTAGTGAGTGGAACGAGCCGGCGCTGCTCGCTCGTTTTCTGGAGGGACTCCACGCAGTGGTTAAGGATGAGATTCTCTCCCGGGAGGTTCCTTCAGATGTGGACTCTTTGATTGCTCTCGCCATCCGCATAGAACGACGGGTAGATCTTCGTCACCGGGCTCGTGGAAGAGAGCTCGCATTAACGGTGTTTCCCTGCTCCGCATCGCAACCATCTCCCTCCTCTGGCTTTGAGACTGAGCCCATGCAGCTGGGAGGGATTCGCATCTCGAATAAGGAGAGGGAACGGAGGATCACCAACCGCCTGTGCCTCTATTGCGGAGTTGCTGGACATTTTGTTAATTCATGTCCAGTAAGAGGCCAGAGCCCATCAGTAAGCGGAGGGCTACTGGTGAGCGCTACTACTCAGTCCTCTTCATCTAGATCTTGTACTACTATGTCGGTCCATCTACGCTGGACCGGTTCGGGTGCTACATGCAGTGCCTTGATTGACTCTGGGGCTGAGGGTTGTTTCATGGACGAAGCATGGGTTCGGAAACATAACATTCCTTTCAGACCGTTAGACAAGCCTACGCCCATGTTTGCCTTAGATGGTAGTCATCTTCCCAGTATCAAATTTGAGACACTACCTTTAACTCTCACAGTATCTGGTAACCACAGTGAGACTATTTCTTTTTGATTTTCCGTTCACCGTTTACACCTGTTGTTTTGGGTCATCCCTGGCTAGTATGTCATAATCCTTCTATTAATTGGTCTAGTAATTCTATCCTATCCTGGAACGTTTCTTGTCATGTGAAGTGTTTAATGTCTGCCATCCCTCCCGTTTCTTCTCTCCCTACTTCTCAGGAGGAACCTGGCGATTTGACAGGAGTGCCGGAGGAATATCATGATCTGCGCACGGTCTTCAGTCGGTCCCGAGCCAACTCCCTTCCTCCTCACCGGTCGTATGATTGTAGTATTGATCTCCTTCCAGGGACCACGCCTCCTCGAGGTAGACTATACTCTCTGTCGGCTCCCGAACGTAAGGCTCTCGAGGATTATTTGTCTGTGTCTCTTGACGCCGGTACCATAGTGCCTTCTTCTTCTCCGGCCGGGGCGGGGTTCTTTTTGTTAAGAAGAAGGACGGTACTCTGCGCCCCTGCGTGGATTATCGAGGGCTGAATGACATAACGGTTAAGAATCGTTATCCGCTTCCCCTTATGTCATCAGCCTTCGAGATTCTGCAGGGAGCCAGGTGCTTTACTAAGTTGGACCTTCGTAACGCTTACCATCTCGTGCGCATCAGAGAGGGGGACGAGTGGAAAACGGCGTTTAACACTCCGTTAGGGCATTTTGAGTACCGGGTTCTGCCGTTCGGTCTCGCCAATGCGCCAGCTGTTTTTCAGGCATTAGTTAATGATGTTCTGAGAGACATGCTGAACATTTTTGTTTTTGTCTATCTTGACGATATCCTGATTTTTTCTCCGTCACTCGAGATTCATGTTCAGCACGTTCGACGTGTTCTACAGCGCCTTTTAGAGAATTGTCTCTACGTAAAGGCTGAGAAGTGCTCTTTTCATGTCTCCTCCGTTACTTTTCTCGGTTCCGTTATTTCCGCTGAAGGCATTCAGATGGATTCCGCTAAGGTCCAAGCTGTCAGTGATTGGCCCGTTCCAAGGTCACGTGTCGAGTTGCAGCGCTTTTTAGGTTTCGCTAATTTCTATCGGCGTTTCATTCGTAATTTCGGTCAAGTTGCTGCCCCTCTCACAGCTCTTACTTCTGTCAAGACGTGTTTTAAGTGGTCCGGTTCCGCCCAGGGAGCTTTTGATCTTCTAAAAGAACGTTTTACGTCCGCTCCTATCCTCGTTACTCCTGACGTCACTAGACAATTTATTGTCGAGGTTGACGCTTCAGAGGTAGGCGTGGGAGCCATTCTATCCCAGCGCTTCCAGTCTGACGATAAGGTTCATCCTTGCGCTTATTTTTCTCATCGCCTGTCGCCATCTGAGCGCAACTATGATGTGGGTAACCGTGAACTGCTCGCCATCCGCTTAGCCCTAGGCGAATGGCGACAGTGGTTGGAGGGGGCGACCGTTCCTTTGTCGTTTGGACAGACCATAAGAACCTTGAGTACATCCGTTCTGCCAAACGACTTAATGCCCGTCAAGCTCGTTGGGCGTTGTTTTTCGCTCGTTTCGAGTTTGTGATTTCTTACCGTCCGGGTAGCAAGAACACCAAGCCTGATGCCTTATCCCGTCTGTTTAGTTCTTCTGTGGCTTCTACTGATCTCGAGGGATTCTTCCTTATGGGCGTGTTGTCGGGTTGACAGTCTGGGGAATTGAAAGACAGGTTAAGCAAGCACTCACGCACACTGCGTCGCGCGCGCTTGTCCTAGTAACCTCCTTTTCGTTCCTGTTTCCACTCGTCTGGCTGTTCTTCAGTGGGCTCACTCTGCCAAGTTAGCTGGTCATCCCGGTGTTCGAGGCACTCTTGCGTCTATTCGCCAGCGCTTTTGGTGGCCGACTCAGGAGCGTGACACGCGCCGTTTCGTGGCTGCGTGTTCAGACTGCGCGCAGAAGAAGTCTGGTAATTTTTTTCTGCTTCTGCTCCTGGTCTTGCTGGGTCTCAGTCTGTTCCCTGCCATCGCATCTCTCCTGTTCTTGTCCCTGCCCTTGCTGTGTCTCAGTCTGTCCCTAGTTCTCATTTTTTTTTTTTAGAGTAGTACCCTAGTTTCCCTTTTTATCGTTTTTCGTTACGGTCCTGAGGAGAGGAGTTGGGTTCTTTCTCGGGACGTGCTGGACCGTTTGATCTATGATTTCCTCCGTTGCCGCCAGTGTTCCTCCTCGAGAGCGCCAGGAGGCGCTCGGTGAGTGGGGGGGTACTGTCATGTTTGTCATTTATTATCTTGTCTTGTCCCTGTGCTTCCCATGCTATTCGTTTCCCTCTGCTGGTCTTATTTGGTTCTTTCCCTCCTTCTAGCCCTCTCTCTCCCCCTCCCTCTCTCACTCTCTCGCTCTCTCTTCTCTCTATCGTTCCGTTCCTGCTCCCAGCTGTTCCTATTCCCCTAATCATCATTTAGTCTTCCCACACCTGTTCCCGATCCTTTCCCCTGATTAGAGTCCCTATTTATTCCTTTGTGTTCCGTTCCTGTCCCGTCGGTTCCTTGTATTGTATTCACCATGCTGTGATTGCGTTTCGCCCTGTCCTGTCGTGTTTTTGCCGTGATTGTGTATCACCCTGTCCTGTCGTGTTTTGTGCCTTCATCAGATGCTGCGTGTGAGCAGGTGTCTCAGTCGACTACGGCCTGCGCCTACCCGAAGCGACCTGCAGTCTGTGGCCGCTTCTCCAGTTGTTTCCCCTCTACAAGTCTAGAGGATTTCTGTTATTCCGTTTTGGACTTTAATAAACTCTGTTTCTGTTAAGTCGCGTTTGGGTCCTCTTTCACCTGCATGACACTTACCCCCTATCCATCTCCTTAATACTGATGGCCAAGCAAAGAGGCATGAGGTCCCATTTTGGAGTCTTTGGTAGGACTTGAATGGGGATCGAACCCCCAACCTTTCCATTTTTAAGGATCGACACTAATACACTAAATATGTAGTATTTCTACAATAATAAATTATTATGATCCATAATCAATTATCAGTTAATAACTGTAAGATGATGACAATGTCCTGCAAGCCCAGGGTCAGGTCAGGTCAGGTCAGAGGTCGGTAATCCAGAGTAGTGGCAAAGGCACAAGGTGGCAGGCTCAGTCAGGACAGGCAAGGGTCAAAACCAGGAGGACAAGAAATAGAGTGACTGGGGAAAGGCAGGAGCTGAGACAAAACACTAGTTGACTTGAACAAACAAGAAAAACTGGCCCAGACAGACAGAAAACACAGGTATAAATACCCAGGGGATAAGTGGGGAAGATGGGCGACACTTGGAGGGGGTGGAGACAAGCACAAGGACAGGTGAAACGGATCAAGTCGTAACAAGTATAAAGTATGTGGGCCTTACCTTTACTTCCCATTGCTTGACTTCCAATATATATATCTTCAAATAAGGGAATGGAGGGACGATCGACAAAACTGTCGCCATTGTGGACCAAGGCCTCTTTCACCATCTCGTATCCACTCAGAATAACCCACTTTGGCCCTTGGTTTGCTGAAGGAATTCGAAGGCTGAAGATCTTTCCATATTTTTTTCCACACTACAAGAAGAACAACAACGAATAACGTTAGCCATCAAAAGAGAAGTTAAGATCTTCGTTAAGTTAGCCTAGTGCCATATCTGATTTTGCTCTTGCCAACTCCATTGTCAAACATTGGTCTGGCATGACAATGATTGACAAAGGGAGTTGGAATGATAGCACAAACAGCATGATACTCGGGTTAGCGTTTAGCAAACCCACCTCTTCAAACTGAAGATGTATCTTAGCGGGATCAAATTGAAACATGTTGCCGATGAAAGGCCATGACCAAGGTCCAGGAGGAAAATTCTTTGGAGTTTTGTTTTTCAGGAGGTCGGCAAGTACCAAGAAAACACAGAGGAAAATCAAAAAGGTCTTTATGTCCAACCATTCCAAAACAGAAGAAGGAAGTAATTTGCTCATCTCACTACAAGTGCAACTGACTCAAAAAAAGCACACAGAAACTAAACATAGGATTGACGTGCCAGTGATTTCTCTGTAACCTGCTCCCTATCTCTCTGCTTCCAAAGTAATGTCATAATAACCACTGTTGTGTGTGTTCATACTTGGGACTGGGTGTGTGCTACTACGATAACAACTCAGAGTTCATGCATTTCCCCTTTGTACAGAGTTTTTTTTCCTCTCCTCAGAAAACCATGGCTGCACAATGACTACACAGAATTCCTCCTATAGATCTAGGTTTCAGCTTTGTTGCTGAAATAGCAATATTACTTTACTGTAGTACAGTGCATTGTAGGCTGTATACTGTACAATGGATGAATTGTATGGCCCTGAACATTGTGCTTTCCATTTATTAACAGTACTGACTGCTCAATAGATTTTGACTGGTTGCAGGTTCATATCGACAAAGAACAAGTATTACAGTATCACAGAGACAAAGGGCAAGTTTGTGAGAGTCGCTCTGGATAAGAGCGTCTGCTAAATGACTTAAATGTAAATGTAAATGTAATGCAGGGTACAGTACTGTAAAAATAGGGACACAAGGAGGAGGAAGAACAAAAAACTAAATTACAAAGAGCAAAGCAGAGTAGTATTTCTGATCAATTTTGAGCTACTATGATAGAACATGTTTTCGTTCATCAAAAGACAATGACGGAAAAATATGAATATTTTTTTAGATAAAAAATATACTTCTCCTTGAGAATTGTATGTTTTGAACAATGTGTTTTCTATTTTTCAGTGTATTGTTTACTGACTGCTTAAGAGTGTATATCATTTTGATCACTTTGTTTGTGATTTGAGAGCAGTGTTTGATTTTGAACACAGAGCAAAGTGTTCAAAACTGTTTTGAGGTGAAAGTTACATTTTGCAAGAGGAATCAGAGGTTATGTAAATAGTGCTTGAAGTGTTGTGTTGTTTGTGTTGAATGTTTTCAGGAAATGGAGCAAGGTTTCATAAATTGTGTTTTAGCAATTGAGAAAAACTGTAAGTCCTGCAGTGCATCTCCCCCTCTTGGACTGCACCAGATTTTACAGTTCTTGCTGTGAGATGTTACCCCACTCTTCCACCAAGGCACCTGCAAGTTCCCGGACATTTCTGGGGGGAATTACCCTAGCCCTCACCCTCCGATCCAACAGGTCCGAGACGTTTTTTAATTTACCTTTAGGCAAGTCAGTTAAGAACATATTCTTATTTTCAATGACAGCCTGGGAACAGTGAGTTAACTGCCTGTTCAGGGGCAGAACGACAGATTTGTACCTTGTCAGCTCGGGGGTTTGAACTCGCGACCTTCCGGTTACTAGTCCAACGCTCTAACCACTAGGCTACGCTGCCGCCCCAATGGGATTGAGGAAGGGAAGGGTACCACATGAGGGAGGAGGATGTCTTGCCTGTAATGCACAGCGTTGAGATTGCCTGCAATGACAACAAGCTCAGTCCGATGATGCTGTGACACACCGCCCCAGACCATGACGGACCCTCCACCTCCAAATCGATCCCGCTCCAGAGTACAGGCCTCGGTATAACGCCCATTCCTTTCACGATTAACGCGAATCCGACCATCACCCCTGGTGAGACAAAACCGCGACTCGTCAGTGAAGAGCACTTTTTGCCAGTCCTGTCTGGTCCAGCGACGGTGGGATTGTGCCCATAGGCGACATTGTTGCCGGTGATGTTTGGTGAGGACCTGCCTTACAACAGGCCTACAAGCTCTCAGTCCAGCCTCTCTCAGCCTATTGCGGACAGTCTGAGCACTGATGGAGGGATTGTGCATTCCTGGTGTAACTCGTGGCAGTTGTTCTTGCCATCCAGACCGCTGTCCGTCTTTTTGACACGTTGAACCACTCAGATAACAGAGGTTACATCATAGTTACCCCTTGTGTGTGTGGCTAGTTAGGTTTCACTGACTACCATCACAGCTCAAAACAGCTGTTCTGGGGGTGTGTTAGTGCATGCACAGCACATTGTCTTAGTGTTTGAGTGTGAGTGTGAAAGAGAGAGACGGGCGGGGGAGGGGGGGGTGCAGCGCATACTTCACAAGTCGTAATTCATAGTGTTACCATAGTTACCCCATACTTCACAAGTCATAATTCATAGTGTTACCATAGTTACCCCATACTTCACAAGTCATAATTCATAGTGTTACCATAGTTACCCCATACTTCACAAGTCATAATTCATAGTGTTACCATAGTTACCCCATACTTCACAAGTCATAATTCATAGTGTTACCATAGTTACCCCATACTTCACAAGTCATAATTCATAGTGTTACCATAGTTACCCCATACTTCACAAGTCATAATTCATAGTGTTACCATAGTTACCCCATACTTCACAAGTCATATTTCCTGGGAACTGAGATTCGAATCACGGACCCAGTCAGATCTGCGTTATTAAGAGACACTCATTTCTCTTTCTCTTCAATTCTCTGTCTTTGTCCATATCTCTTGCAATGTGAATAGCCTCTTGAATGGTGTTGAGTGACGAGAACCTGTTTAAGACTCACTGGCCGTCTGTCTGCGCCCTGAGGGAATCGCTTAGCACCACGAAGGTGTGTGCAGTGGTACGGTTCTCCTCCCCTTCTGTTTCGGAGTGGACCTCCAGCTCCTATCCAAGCCACCAGCACATAAAACCAAGAAGGAGTTGTCACTCAAATTGTGTTGTTGTTTTATGGACATCACCGCTGAGATGGTAAGATTTATTGTCATGTTTCCACTCCTTCTGAAACAATACTAGACTGCCTATACTGCATGAAAATGTAATTGGCTTTCACTCTCCTCTAAATTGTTAACATCCTTATCATTTATCGCCCTCCAGGTCCCCTCGGAGAGTTCATCAATGAGCTTGATGCCTTGATAAGCTCCTTTCCTGAGGACGGCTCACCTCTCACAGTTCTGGGCGACTTTAACCTCCCCACGTCTACCTTTGACTCATTCCTCTCTGCCTCCTTCTTTCCACTCCTCTCCTCTTTTGACCTCACCCTCTCACCTTCCCCCCCTACTCACAAGGCAGGCAATACGCTCGACCTCATCTTTACTAGATGCTGTTCTTCCACTAACCTCATTGCAACTCCCCTCCAAGTCTCCGACCACTACCTTGTATCCTTTTCCCTCTCGCTCTCATCCAACACTTCCCACACTGCCCCTACTCGGATGGTATCGCGCCGTCCCAACCTTCGCTCCCCTCTCCCCGCTACTCTCTCCTCTTCCATCCTATCATCTCTTCCCTCTGCTCAAACCTTCTCCAACCTATCTCCTGATTCTGCCTCCTCAACCCTCCTCTCCTCCCTTTCTGCATCCTTTGACTCTCTATGTCCCCTATCTTCCAGGCCGGCTCGGTCCTCCCCTCCCGCTCCGTGGCTTGACGACTCAATGCGAGCTCACAGAACAGGGCTCCGGAAGGCCGAGCGGAAATGGAGGAAAACTCGCCTCCCTGCGGACCTGGCATCCTTTCACTCCCTCCTCTCTACATTTTCCTCCTCTGTCTCTGCTGCTAAAGCCACTTTCTACCACTCTAAATTCCAAGCATCTGCCTCTAACCCTAGGAAGCTCTTTGCCACATTCTCCTCCCTCCTGAATCCTCCTCCCCCTCCCCCCCTCCTCCCTCTCTGCAGATGACTTCGTCAACCATTTTGAAAAGAAGATCGACGACATCCGATCCTCGTTTGCTAAGTCAAACAACACCGCTGGTTCTGCTCACACTGCCCTACCCTGTGCTCTGACCTCTTTCTCCCCTCTCTCTCCAGATGAAATCTCGCGTCTTGTGACGGCCGGCCGCCCAACAACCTGCCCGCTCGACCCTATCCCCTCCTCTCTTCTCCAGACCATTTCCGGAGACCTTCTCCCTTACCTCACCTCGCTCATCAACTTATCCCTGACCGCTGGCTACGTCTCTTCCGTCTTCAAGAGAGCGAGAGTTGCACCCCTTCTGAAAAAACCTACACTCGATCCCTCCGATGTCAACAACTACAGACCAGTATCCCTTCTTTCTTTTCTCTCCAAAACTCTTGAACGTGCCGTCCTTGGTCAGCTCTCCCGCTATCTCTCTCAGAATGACCTTCTTGATCCAAATCAGTCAGGTTTCAAGACTAGTCATTCAACTGAGACTGCTCTTCTCTGTATCACGGAGGCGCTCCGCACCGCTAAAGCTAACTCTCTCTCCTCTGCTCTCATCCTTCTAGACCTATCGGCTGCCTTCGATACTGTGAACCATCAGATCCTCCTCTCCACCCTCTCCGAGTTGGGCATCTCGGCGCGGCCCACGCTTGGATTGCGTCCTACCTGACAGGTCGCTCCTACCAGGTGGCGTGGCGAGAATCTGTCTCCTCACCACGCGCTCTCACCACTGGTGTCCCCAGGGCTCTGTTCTAGGCCCTCTCCTATTCTCGCTATACACCAAGTCACTTGGCTCTGTCATAACCTCACATGGTCTCTCCTATCATTGCTATGCAGACGACACACAATTAATCTTCTCCTTTCCCCCTTCTGATGACCAGGTGGCGAATCGCATCTCTGCATGTCTGGCAGACATATCAGTGTGGATGACGGATCACCACCTCAAGCTGAACTTCGGCAAGACGGAGCTGCTCTTCCTCCCGGGGAAGGACTGCCCGTTCCATGATCTCGCCATCACGGTTGACAACTCCATTGTGTCCTCCTCCCAGAGCGCTAAGAACCTTGGCGTGATCCTGGACAACAAACTGTCGTTCTCAACTAACATCAAGGCGGTGGCCCGTTCCTGTAGGTTCATGCTCTACAACATCCGCAGAGTACGACCCTGCCTCACACAGGAAGCGGCGCAGGTCCTAATCCAGGCACTTGTTATCTCCCGTCTGGATTACTGCAACTCGCTGTTGGCTGGGCTCCCTGCCTGTGCCATTAAACCCCTACAACTCATCCAGAACGCCGCAGCCCGTCTAGTGTTCAACCTTCCCAAGTTCTCTCACGTCACCCCGCTCCTCCGCTCTCTCCACTGGCTTCCAGTTGAAGCTCGCATCCGCTACAAGACCATGGTGCTTGCCTACGGAGCTGTGAGGGGAACGGCACCTCAGTACCTCCAGGCTCTGATCAGGCCCTACACCCAAATAAGGGCACTGCGTTCATCCACCTCTGGCCTGCTCGCCTCCCTACCACTGAGGAAGTACAGTTCCCCGCTCAGCTCAGTCAAAACTGTTCGCTGCTCTGGCTCCCCAATGGTGGAACAAACTCCCTCACGACGCCAGGACAGCGGAGTCAATCACCACCTTCCGGAGACACTTGAAACCCCACCTCTTTAAGGAATACCTAGGATAGGATAAAGTAATCCTTCTCACCCCCCTCCCCCTTAAAATATTTAGATGCACTATTGTAAAGTGGTTGTTCCACTGGATGTCATAAGGTGAATGCACCAATTTGTAAGTCGCTCTGGATAAGAGCGTCTGCTAAATGACTTAAATGTAAATGTAAATGTAGTCTATGACAAAATGGATGTTTTTCTCTTTACAGTTAATACAGCACTATAAAAGGTGGGATGGTACTGTTGTTCATCTGAAATGCTTTTTCTGATTGGTATGATACAAAATTATGCTTTGGCTCATTCAACCTATTCTGTTAAATTTGTCTGGAATCACGTAACGAATTTGACAGATCAATGTGATTTTCTTAACTGAATGAAAGTTTCTAAATTGCTTTCAACACCTCATTCTTATTTGCTTTGCATAGTGGTGGGTGTGACATAGCTGCGGAAGCCTATCAGAAGAGTTGGAGGCGTGGCCTATTGAGGGTGTGACGTTCAGTTTGTTATTTTTGGCCACCCGTGAGTATATATGTCATTGCAGTTAATCTTTTTTTTTTTTTTTTTTTTTTTTTCTTACGATGTTCACTGACAGCACTCGATCTAAAATTATATTGTTGTAAGTACTGTGATACTAAAGAGCAGGGAAGATTTACGTTGATGAGATGGTTATGATTTGGTGCCAATATTGTAACCATATTGTAAGTCTTATGTAAAGAAAGTTTTTGGAATCATTATTTCATGTTTTGGAACCAAGTTAGTATATTGATTACCAAGAAATGTATTGAATTGCTTGTAACCCAACTGTAGAAATGTGCATATGTTTTTCCAAAGTGACAAATCTTCTTGGTATAACTTGACAAAATGAGTTGTATATATTAGTTATTTGTTAGGTTTAACTAAAGAGGAAAAGAAAATTGAGCGTTGAAAGAAATAGGTTGCAACTTCAAACATAGGTTTGTTAACCCATTGAGTCCCACCATTGCAGCGGCGTGATTTAGGACTTCTAACCCCTTTTAAACATTGTATGTTTGAGCTACAGTATCATTGGATTTGTTTATTTATTTGTACCAACAAATAGTCTGTGCGATTGACGGGGGCTGAGCTAGAGAAGTGCTAGTGAGACAAGGGCGGATCCCGAAGGGGCCTTTGGCAGAGTCTTTTTTTACAAAAACATCAGTTGTTTGAGCTACAAACTATTTAAAATAGATGAGACTCTCACGAGCACCCATGTGTAACATGTTTTGCTCTATGATGCTCACAAGCTACACAGGAGTCGTTAGAAGATCATAGGAAATCCCAGGGCATAATGTCTATAATACTGCAATAAGTTCACAAAGGCAGAAAAAGGCCTGTATCATTTTAAAACAGGTTCAAAAATGGGAGAGATGGACAAATACTGATTTCAAAACAAAATGGACAACATTCTCAAAAGATGCCTTAAAGTTGAACTTTTCAGAGATTGCTTGTATAATAGTTTATACAGTCAACTCAAGATATGGTCATCTGTTCTTTTGAAATAGCATATTCCATATCATGATGATGTTATGCAGGTGAATGAGGACCCAAAAGCGACTTGGCGAAAACAGAGTCTTTAATCCAGTAAAGTAAAATACAATCAAAAAACACAACTTCCACTCGTAATGACGAGAACCGACTGGAGACTCGATCTTGAACAGCAGGTAGCCTCGGGAAGGCACTTGAACCTAGCAGACTCAGACACCTGCTCACCACGCAGCATCTGAGGGAAACACGACACGACTGGGCGATACACAAACACAGCACGGTGACCAATACATACAAGGATCCGACAGGACAGGAACGGAACACAAAGGAAGAAATAGGGACTCTAATCAGGGAAAGGATCGGGAACAGGTGTGGGAAGACTAAATGATTGATTAGGGAATAGGAACAGCTGGGAGCAGGAACGGAACGATAGAGAGAAGAGAGAGCGAGAGAGTGAGAGAGGGAGGGGGAGAGAGAGGGATAGAAAGAGGGAACGAACCTAATAAGACCAGCAGGGGGAAACGAACAGAAGGGAAAGCATAATGACAAGACAATATATGACAAAACATGACAGTACCCCCCCACTCACAGAGGAGGAACACTGGCGGCAACGGAGGAAATCATAGATCAAACGGTCCAGCACGTCCCGAGAAAGAACCCAACTCCTCTCCTCAGGACCGTAACGAAAAAACGAAAAAAAAGGGAAACTAGGGTACTACTCAAAAAAAAAAAAAGAGACACGGGTAGAGAACTGAAAACTTTAGAGCAAACAGGACCAAACAGGCCAGGAGAGTAACAACTAGGGACAGACTGAGACACAGCAAGGGCAGGAACAAGAACAGGAGAGATGCGATGGCAGGGAACAGACTGAGACCCAGCAAGACCAGGAGCAGAAGCAGAAAAATACGCACAAGGGTGGACCCCATCGTCAGTATCGGAGCGCTGGGACAGAATGGCTCCCACGCCCACCCCCGACGCGTCAACCTCAACAAAAAACTGTTTAGTGACGTCAGGTGCAACAAGGATAGGAGCGGATGCAAAACGCTTCTTAAAGAGATCAGAACAACAATCATACGACCGGTGAGGAGGAAGGAGTTGGTTCTGGACCGACTGAAGACCGTGCGCAGACCATGATATTCCTCCGGCACTCCTGTCAAATCACCAGGTTCCTCCTGAGAAGAGGGGACAGAACAAACAGGAGAAATAGCAGACATTAAACACTTCACATGACAAGAAACGCTCCAGGAAAGGACAGAACCACTAGACCAATCAAAAGAAGGATTATGACACACTAGCCAGGGATGACCCAAAACAACAGGTGTAAAAGGTGAACAAAAATCAAAAAAGAAATGGTCTCACTATGGTTACCAGATACAGTGAGGGTTAAAGGTAGTGTTTCATATAATATACTGGGGAGAGGACTACCATCCAAGGCAAACATGACCGTGGGCTCCCTAACTGTCTGAGAGGAATGTCATGTTCCCGCGCCCAGGCTTCGTCCATAAAACAGCCCTCTGCCCCAGAGTCTATTAATGCACTGCAGGATGCTGCCGATCCGGTCCAGCGTAGATGGACCGGTAAAGTAGTACATGTACTTGACGGAGAGGACCGTCTAGTAGCGCTTATCAGTCGCCCTCCGCTTACTGATGAGCTCTGGCCTTTAACTGGACATGAAATGACAAAATGACCAGCGGAACCGCAATAGAGACAGAGGCGGTTGGTGATTCTCCGTTCCCTCTCCTTAGTCGAGATGCGAATACCCCCAGCTGCATGGGCTCAACACCTGAGTCAGTGGGGAAAGACGGTAGTGTCGGAGAGAGGGGAGACACAGTTAACGCGAGCTCTCTTCTATGAGCTCGGTGACGAAAATCTACCCGTCGTTCAATGCGAATAGCGAGTTCAATCAAAGAATCCACGCTGGATGGAACCTCCCGAGAGAGAATCTCATCCTTAACCTTAGCGTGGAGTCCCTCCAGAAAACGAGCGAGCAACGCCTGCTCGTTCCAGTTACTGGAGGCAGCAAGAGTGCGAAACTCTATTGAGTAATCCGTTATGGATCGATTACCTTGACATAGGGAAGACAGGGACCAGGAAGCTTCTTTCCCAAAAACTGAGCGATCAAAAACCCTTATCATCTCCTCTTTAAAGTTCAGATAATTGTTAGTACACTCAGCGCTTGCCTCCCAGATAGCTGTGCCCCACTGCCGAGCCCGACCAGTAAGGAGTGATATGACGTAGGCAATCCGAGCTCTCTCTCTTGAGTATGTGTTGGGTTGGAGAGAGAACACGATATCACACTGGGTGAGAAAGGAGCGGCACTCAGTGGGCTGCCCAGAATAACAAGGTGGGTTATTAACCCTAGGTTCCGGAGGCTCGGAAGAACCGGAAGTAGCTGGTGACACGAGACGAAGACTCTGATACTGTCTTGAGAGGTCGGAGACCTGAGCGGCCAGGGTCTCAACGGCATGCCGAGCAGCAGACAATTCCTGCTCGTGTCTGCCGAGCATCGCTCCCTGGAACTCGAGAGTAGAGTAGAGAGAATCCATAGTCGCTGGGTCCATTCTTGGTCGGATCCTTCTGTTATGCAGGTGAATGAGGACCCAAAAGCGACTTGGCGAAAACAGAGTCTTTAATCCAGTAAAGTAAAATACAATCAAAAAACACAACTTCCACTCGTAATGACGAGAACCGACTGGAGACTCGATCTTGAACAGCAGGTAGCCTCGGGAAGGCACTTGAACCTAGCAGACTCAGACACCTGCTCACCACGCAGCATCTGAGGGAAACACGACACGACTGGGCGATACACAAACACAGCACGGTGACCAATACATACAAGGATCCGACAGGACAGGAACGGAAAACAAAGGAAGAAATAGGGACTCTAATCAGGGGAAAGGATCGGGAACAGGTGTGGGAAGACTAAATGATTGATTAGGGGAATAGGAACAGCTGGGAGCAGGAACGGAACGATAGAGAGAAGAGAGAGCGAGAGAGTGAGAGAGGGAAGGGGAGAGAGAGGGATAGAAAGAGGGAACGAACCTAATAAGACCAGCAGGGGGAAACGAACAGAAGGGAAAGCATAATGACAAGACAATATATGACAAAACATGACAGATGAGGCTAAATTAAATGTTTGTGATGTTGTCCTATATTAAATGTACTTATTAGACTGTTAAAATGTAGGGGAAAAGGCAGACGTTGTATATACAGTTAACATTGGATTTCTCTGGTCTGAATTGCATAATAATTTTTGTTTTCAGATGTTTTCCGTTGGTAGACCTACTCATGTGTCTCTCCTCACTTTGAAATCCTGCTCATCAATGTCAAATCAAATCAAACTTGATTTGCCACATGAGCCGAATACAACAAGTGTGG
Source organism: Oncorhynchus gorbuscha (assembly GCF_021184085.1). Classification (NCBI taxonomy): domain Eukaryota; kingdom Metazoa; phylum Chordata; class Actinopteri; order Salmoniformes; family Salmonidae; genus Oncorhynchus; species Oncorhynchus gorbuscha. The sequence continues at coordinate 49,113,119 of NC_060178.1, forward strand.
ACTTTACCGTGAAATACTTACTTACAAGCCCTTAACCAACAGTGCAGTTCAAGAAGAAGATATTTACCAAGTAGGCAACAAAAAAAATTTATATTAAAAAGTAACACAAGAATAACATTAACAAGGCTATATACAGGGGGCACTGGTACTTAGTCAGTGTGCAGGGGTACAGGCTAGTTGAGGTCATCTGTACATGTAGGTGGGGCTGAAGTGACTATGCCTTAGTCACTCAACAAACAAACATTGAGTAGCAGCAGCGTACAAGAGGGGGGGTCAATGTAAATTGTAGGATGCCAATTTTTATGAATTGTTCAGCAGCTTGGGGGTAGAAGCTGTTGATGAGCCTTTTGATCCTAGACTTGACGCTCTGGTACCGCTTGAGAAAACAGTCTATAAGTTGGGTGACAGGAGTCACTGACAATTTTATGGGCTTTCCTCTGACACCTATTATATAGGTCCTGGAATGCAGGAAGCTTGACCCCAGTGATGTACTGGGCCATTCGCACTACCCTCTGTAGAGCCTTGCGGTCAGATGCCGAGCAGTTGCCATACCAGGCGGTGATGCAACCGGTCAGGATGCTCTCGATGGTGCAGCTGTAGAACCTTTTGAGGATCTGGAGACCCATGCCAAATCTTTTCAGTCTTCTGATGGGGAAAATGTTTTGTTGTGCCCTCTTCATGATGGTCTTGGTATGTTTTGACCGTGATAGTTTCTTGGTGATGTGGACACCAAGGAACATGAAAATCTCAACCTGCCCCACTACATCCCCGTCAATGTTAATGGGGGCCTGTTCGGCCCTCCTTTTCCTGTAGTCCACGATTAGCTCCTTTGTCTTGCTCACATTGAGGGAGAGGTTGTTGTCCTGGCACCACACCGCCAGTTCTCTGATCTCCTCCCTATAGGCCGTCTCATTGTTGTCGGTGATCAGGCCTACCACTGTTGTGTCGTCAGCAAACTTATTGATGGTGTTGGAGTCATGTTTGGCCACAAAGTCGTGGGTGAACAGGAAATACAGGAAGGGACTAAGTACACACCCTTGAGGGGCCCCAGTGTTAAGGATGAGTGTGGCAGGCGTGTGGTTGCCTACTCTTACCACCTGGGGGCGGCCCGTCAGGAAGTCCAGGATCCAGTTGCAGAGGAAGGTGTTTAGTCCCAGAGTCCTTAGCTTTGTGATGAGTTTCGTGGGCACTATGTTGTTGAACGCTGAGCTGTAGTCAATGAACAGCATTCTCACATAGGTGTTCCTTTTGTCCAGGTGTGAAAGGGCACTGTGAAAGCTGATAACTGTGACTTGATTGAATTTGAATTATTTGAATAATAATAATGATGATGATGGTGAGAGCCCTAAACCCTTTAATCATAGGCTATTGTTTCTTTTTGTCTCTAAAGTCACATTGTTTTCGTTGCTTTAATCATGTGACAAATAGTCTGTTTTAACTGAAACGTCGAAATTTCGGCCATTTATAGGATGTTTTATTTTTCACATGAAATGTTTATTTTCATAACTGATCAAAATTCGGTATGCTATAGCCTACAGATAATTTTCTGCCAATATGTACAAATACATTTTAGGCCATATAACGAACAGCTATGCATGATTTAATGAAAAGCAGCAAACAGACACAACATTGTTTCACATTATTTAATAAAAGACTCATTAACAGAAACAGGCCATGTGATATATAGCTGTCTTCACAGTTTCCCGTCAAATAGGCTTACAAGGGAACTCTGTATCTCCACGAAGTTGATTGCGTGGCTGTGCTCATCAAAAAGACATGTAAGCTCAAACTGTGTGGGACTGTGTGGACACCAAGGAACTTGAAGCTCTCGACCTGCTCCACTACAGGTCCATCAAGGCAGATGGGGCGTGCTTGCCCCTCCGTTTCCTGTAGTCCATGATCAGGTCCTTGGTTTTGCTAAAGTTGAGTTGAGATCAACTTTAGCAAGTGTCCTGATCTTGGTGATGAGCTTGGAAGGGACTATGGTATTGATTGCTACACTGTAGTCAATGAGCATAGTTATTCCTTTTGTCCATGTGGGTGAGGGCAGTGTGGAATGCAATAGAGATTGCATCATCTGTGGATCTGTTGGGGCGGTATGCAAATTGGAGTGGGTCCAGGGTGTCTGGAATGATGGTGTTGATGTGTTTAATGGCTATAGATGTGAGTGCTATGGGACGATAGTCATTTAAGCAGGTTACCTTGGCGTTCTTGGGCATGGGGACTATGGTGGTCTGCTTGAAGCAAGTTTGTATTACAGACCGGGTCAGGAATAGGTTAGAAATGTCAGTGAAGACACTTGCAAACTGGTCAACGCATGCTCTGAGTACGCGTCCTGGTATTCCGTCTGGCCCTGCGAATGTTAACCTGTTTAAAGGTCTTACTCACATCAGCTACAGAGAGCGAGATCACACAGCTGGTGCTCTCATGCATGATTCAGTGTTGCTTGCATAGATGGCATTTAGCTCCTCTGGTAGGTTTGCATCGCTGGGCAGCTCACGGCTGGGTTTCCCTTTGTAATCCGTGATAGTTTTCAAATCCTGCCACATCTGTCAAGCATCAGAGCCAGCGTAGTAGGATTCGATATTAGTCCTGTATTTAGACTTTGCCTGTTTGATGGCTTGTCGGAGGTATTTGAGGTATTTTTTATAAGCATCCAGATTAGTTTATGCGCTCCGTGAAAGCGGCAGCGTTTACCTCAGTGTGGATGTTGCCTGTAATCCATGGCTTCTGGTTGGGGTATGTATTTACGGTCACTGTGGGGACGATGTCGTCGATGCAAAAAAAGTATTTAGTCAGCCACCAATTGTGCAGGTTCTCCCACTTAAAAAGATGAGAGAGGCCTGTAATTTTCATCATAGGTACACTTCAACTATGACAGACAAAATGAGAAGGAAACAATCCAGAAAATCACATTGTAGGATTTTTAATGAATTTATTTGCAAATTATGGTGGAAAATAAGTATTTGATTGAGTGCGGTTGAAAACTCGTTGAAGTGCGGTTGAAAACTCGTTGAGTGCGGTTGAAAACTCGTTGAGTGCGGTTGAAAACTCGTTGAGTGTGGTTGAAAACTCGTTGAGTGCGGTTGAAAACTCGTTGAGTGCGGTTGAAAACTCATTGAGTACGGTTGAAAACTCGTTGAGTGCGGTCTTAGTGCCAGTGGTTTGTTGTGGTAAATAGACAGCTACGAATAGATGAAGATGTAGATGTAGATGAAAACTCTCTTGGTAAATAGTATGGTCTGCAGCTTATCATGAGGTATTCTAACTCAAGTGAGCAAAAACTCGAGACATCCTTAACATTAGAGATCGGGCACCATTTGTTGTTAACCAAGAGACACAAACCATAGGAAACTTCACTGTTAAAAATGTCTTATGATACACTACCAGCTACTGGTTGCCGTGAAAATATGATAAATATACAATAAATGATGGTGTTTTTTTCTGCTAAATTAAGGTGTTTTTGCTGTATGCTAATTAATTGGGATTTGAACTTATTAACTACTTGAATTTCCTGCTGTGCCAACAGGTCAGTGAGAATCCAATATAAAAATAATATTCAAATACTCTTTGAAGAGGTAATGTTTCAGATGTTTTCAAAAGATGGAAAGGGACTCTGCTGTCATTGCTTCAGGAGGAAGCTGCTAATCTTGCTGCTCCATAGGCATGTACCATTGTCTTGTAGTGGATTCAGTGGATTGTGCGGAGGAACAAGATGACATTAGAGACCTTGGTAAGCTTGAGCCCCAGGAGGACGACAGCATACTGGATAAATTGCAGGGGTTTTATGGCACAAGCGAGGAGCCTAGTCTGCAGCAAGTTGCAGTAGTCCAGACGGGAGAGGACAAGTGCCTGGATTAGGACCTGCGCCACTCGTCAGTGAACTTCAGGTCGGAAGGTCGAAGCTCTAGAAAGATGCCCGACATGGAATTCTGAGTTGGATGACTGATTAAAACGGATTTTTCCCAGTCGGAGCTCGTTTTTCCCCTAAATTCCCAGTTGTCTTGAACGTACTAACATCAGAAGTTCCGAGATCCCAGTTGTTTTGAACGCAAGATTATTTTGAGGAAGACAGGTGACAGGAGTTAAACCAGTATTTCAGTTATATTTTCTACAGTTAACTTATGCAGCAGCATACAAAACATGTTTGGACTCACCTTGCTGTGCTCACTTGAACAGGAAGGTGTCACGACGGTCCTCCGTGGGCCAATTTTGTCATCAAAGTCTGGCATTCTCTGTGCTTTCAAGACGACTGGGAACTGGTAAAAAAAACGAGGTTGAATCATGATGACGTCATTAATCTTCAGGTCTGTAGCTCTAGAAAGAGGCCCGAGTTCCTGACTTCGGAGAATTCGGAGTTGGATGACCGTTCGACACGTATTTCCCAGTCGGAGCTCGTTTTTTTCCAGAATTCCCAGTTGTCTTGAACTTACTGAAGTCAGGTTTTCAGCCGTTCCGAGTTAAGAGTTGTTTTGAGTATGGCACAAATCATGCTTCATTGACATCATGGCCATTGTTTAATGTTTATCATTTTAAACTTGGAAAAGAGACACTTAATCCCAGATTTGGGATTGCTTTACAATGCTTGCAGTCAGCTACTGCCAATGATTGTTTCCAAACCACTCATTGTTGAATTTGCGAATTCCAACTGGTTGTGTAATGTTTATGTCCAATGAGCACCGATACATTTGGTCTATAATTTCTCTTCATATGACATGGATTGAAAAGGATTTGCCAGTAGATTGTCGACTTGATTCATGATGATGACTGCTTGCTAAGATTTTGAAAGTATGATGTTGACATGATCAGTCCAATCAAAGCTACTCTAGATGTAACGTGATTTGACATCATTTTATCTGTGGCCAATGATCTTGAGCCTTCTTGGATGGGCACTACTAATTTAACTCTATGGCAGCACACGCAAGGGGCTTGAATTTTCAAATACTATCGTTAGACTTGACAGTGACATACTCTCCCCATGATTGACAGAACACTGAGCCAATCATGGCGCAACTGCAGCTTTATTAATTGCAAACTCATATGTGACATGTATAAATAACATGCAAAACTGTTTTAGTTTGTTTAGGTTTTTTTTTAGCAAAGAAAGTGGGGCTCAATACAGGTGGGGCTCTGCCCTGAATGAGGGTTCGCCACTGATCGTAATAATGTAGCTAACCAGATCGTATAACAGGCAAAAATGCTAACAAATCTTTGTGGCTATCTGGCTAGCTAACAGTAGTAGCTAGCCAGTTAGCTCTATTTACTTACTATGGGATTGCGACAGGGTAGCCTAGTGGTTAGAGCGTTGGACTAGGAACTGGAAGGTTGCAAGTTCAAACCCCTGAGCTGACAAGGTATCGTTCTACCCCCGAACAGGCAGATAACCCACTGTTCCTAGGCCGTCATTGTAAATAAGAATTTGTTCTTAACTGACTTGCCTAGTTAAATAAAGGTAAAATAAATAAAAAACCTACGCTGACTACAGTGGGTATAGTAGGCAGGTAACCATGTCAAAATGAACACAGCATGCATTTATTAACATATCAAGATACAATACTGTAGTCAGGCAATACATGAGATGTGAATAGTGTAAGACACAGAATTAAGCTACTATTGCAGTATCTTGTAAAATGTCATACTTGTTTGAACCAGACAGCATCAGATAGATGGCCTACACGTGGAGGAGATAGAGGGGTGCTGTTTTAGTCGCTCGGATGCTTTCTCCTTCTGAGATACATTCAGCCTCTTGTGAATTGAAGGACAATTCTGCGACACATTTTTCAGGGAAGCTTCCTTTGACATCCATGAATACATGCCACTGCTTTCACTGCTGCAGTCTTGTTTTGATGTACATATTTAAGAGGTGTTGTATAATATTATTGCATTATTGACTTTAAGTCGCATGAAATGTTTAGGACATACGTAAATGTTTGTGCATTCTTACCAATGTATGGCCACTCTCTCGCCTAAGATGAACATGCCAATAGAAGTTGGTAAGACAGCACAAACAGATCTGGCACAAGGCCCTCTATTCCTCATCCCAAAGAAACAGCATCTCACCAGAAACCTGGTCCCATTTTGCTGCTATAACAGCCTCCTCTCTTCTGGGAACTTTTTCCACTAGATGTTGAAACATTGTTTCGGGGACTTGCTTCCATAGCTGCAGGGACATTCAGCCACAAGAACATTAGTGAGGTTGGGCACTGATGTTGGGCCATTAAGCCTGGTTCCAATTCATTCCAAAGGTTTTCGATGGGCTTGAGGTCAGGGCTCTGTACAGGCCAGTCAAGCTTTTCCACACCAATCTCGACAAACCATTTCTGTATGGACCTTGCTTTGTGCACGGGGGCATTGTCATGCTGAAACAGGAAATGCCTTCCACAAACTTTTTCCACAATGTTGGAAGCACAGAATTGTCTAGAATTTGTTGTATACTGTAGAGTTAAGGTGCTTAGCCATCAAACTTTACAGTTGGCACTATGCATTTGGGCAGACCACGTTCTCCTGGCATCCCAGCTTTGTCCTTTGCACTGCCAGATGGTAAAGCGTGATTCATTCACTCCAGAGAACCCGTTTCCACTGCTCCAGAGTCCAATGGCGGTGAGCTCTACACCACTCCAGCCAACAGTTCTTATGATAGCGTCACGGTCGTTTGTTTTGTTTGTTCAAGGTTTCTCTGTTCATTAAATTCACGATGAGCACATACCACGCTGCATTTTGGTCCACCGATCCTTCCAACTACTCCTCCTCAGACGAGGACGATCGTGACACTCCCGACAAACAGTTGTTGTGCTGATGTTACTTCCAGAGGTAGTTTGGAACTCGGGAGTGAGTTTTGCAACCGAGGACAGACGATTTTCACGCATTAGGCGTTTCAGCACTCACCGGTCCCGTTCTGTTAGCTTGAGGGCCGACCAATTCGCGGCTGAGCCGTTGTTGCTTCTAGACATTTCCACTTCACAATAACAGCACTTACAGTTGATCAGGGCAGCTCTAGCAGGGCAGAAATTTGACGAATTGACTTGGAAAGGTGGAAGGTGGCATCCTATGACGGTGCCATGTTGAAAGCCACTGAGCTCTTCAGTTAGGCCATTCTACTGCTAATGTTTGTTTATGGAGATTGCATGGCTGTGTGATCAATTTTATACACCTGTCAGCTAAGGGTGTGGCTGAAATAGCCAAATGCATTAATTTGAAAGCGTGTCCACATACTTTTGTATATATATTTAAATGACAAATTTAAATATGACTCTACAGTGCTCCCTTGTGAGGAAATGCAATTATTGACAGCAAGAAATAAATGTTAATCGTTAAACGTTAATCCAAAGAACTGTACATTTTCCCAACTACACAATACAAATATCTGAAAACATACGCATACTGTACAGTTTTAACGTATAGTCAAATAAATATGTTCATACAATAACCATTCTCTAAAATGTATTGATAACACACAAAGTATGTTTGCAATTGTTTAAATATAAAATGTATATATTTCTATTTCAAGTATGTCATATTTGATTTGATTAACCTACTCATTTAATTATATAAACCCATTACCTACAGTTACATATATGATACAAAAGTATTTGATTGATCATAATGAAATCATTAAGATGTGTTGTCTAGGTATATACAGAGCCATGAAAAAGTATTTGCCCCTTTCAAACTTTCTCTACTTTTACATATACTGAATGTTATCAGAACTTCAACCAAACCTAATATTAGATAAAGGGAACCTGAGTGGAACAATAACACGACAATGACATATTTATTTCATAAACAAAGTTATCCAACACTCAACGAGTAATTGTGAAAAAGTAGTTGCCCCCTAACACTCAATAGCTGTTTGTGTCACCTTATCTGCACTTCCTGTAGTTGTTGATCTCAAGTTGCCCCCTAACACTCAATAGCTGTTTGTGTCACCTTATCTGCACTTCCTGTAGTTGTTGCTGTGGAGGAATTTTGGCCCACTGTTCCATGCAGAACTGCTGTAACTCGCCGACATTTGTGAGCATGAACTGCTCGTTTCAAGTCCTGCCACAACATCGGGGGATTAGGTCTGGATTTTGACTAGGCCATTCCAAAACTTTAAACGTGTTGCTTTTTAGGCACTTTCATGTTGACTCCGTATAGGAGTTGCAGCGATGAGACAAGACTGTAACTACCAATTGGATACCACAGAAAAGGGGTAAAACTTTTAAAAATGATAACAAGTATACAATTTTCAGTATTAAAACAAAATCAAACATTTAGAAAGGGGGCAAATACTTTTTCATGGCACAGTATTGTATAGATTGCTTAAATATGATATTTTATATCAATAAGTTGAAATGGGTATTTCTAAAATCTGGTTCTGTATCTCTAAATTATAATGCAATGTAACCCAAGAAAACAGGAGTGCACAGTATCAAAAACACAACCCATACTAGACTATATAATTCATTCATTCATGTCGATTTACACATCTATTGTTAATCACAAAAAACAAGAGGGTCTAAAATAAATAATTGTACAGTGTCGTGCTCCAGATGTGCTACTGCACTGTGCAACATGTTGCAATTACAATCCATAAGGTAGAAGTGGCAGTGGCGTAATGTACTTAAGTAAATATACTTGAAAGTACTACTTAAGTAAATATACTTGAAAGTACTACTTAAGTAAATATAGTTGAAAGTACTACTTAAGTAAATATAGTTGAAAGTACTACTTAAGTAAATATACTTGAAAGTACTACTTAAGTAAATATACTTGAAAGTACTACTTAAGTAAATATACTTGAAAGTACTACTTAAGTAAATATAGTTGAAAGTACTACTTAAGTAAATATAGTTGAAAGTACTACTTAAGTAAATATAGTTGAAAGTACTACTTAAGTAAATATACTTGAAAGTACTACTTAAGTAAATATACTTGAAAGTACTACTTAAGTAAATATACTTGAAAGTACTACTTAAGTAAATATACTTGAAAGTACTACTTAATTTGTTTTTTGGGGCATCTGTACTTTACTATTTATATTTTTCACGTCTTTTACTTTTACTTCACTGCATTCCTACAGAAAAGTATGTACTTTTTACTCCATGCATTTTCCCTGACACCCAAAAGTACTCGTTACATCTTTTAATGTTTAGCAGGACAGGAAAATGGTCTAATTCACACACTTATCAAGAGAACATCCCTGGTCATCCCTACTGCCTCTGATCTGGCGGACTCACTAAACAGAGAACATCCCTGGTCATCCCTACTGCCTCTGATCTGGCAGACTCACTAAACAGAGAACATCCCTGGTCATCCCTACTGCCTCTGATCTGGCGGACTCACTAAACAGAGAACATCCCTGGTCATCCCTACTGCATCTGATCTGGAGGACTCACTAAACAGAGAACATCCCTGGTCGTCCCTACTGCCTCTGATCTGGCGGACTCACTAAACAGAGAACATCCCTGGTCATCCCTACTGCCTCTGATCTGGCGGACTCACTAAACAGAGAACATCCCTGGTCATCCCTACTGCATCTGATCTGGAGGACTCACTAAACAGAGAACATCCCTGGTCATCTCTACTGCCTCTGATCTGGGAAGACTCACTAAACAGAGAACATCCCTGCTCATCCCTACTGCATCTGATCTGGAGGACTCACTAAACAGAGAACATCCCTGGTCATCCCTACTGCATCTGATCTGGAGGACTCACTAAACAGAGAACATCCCTGGTCATCTCTACTGCCTCTGATCTGGAGGACTCACTAAACAGAGAACATCCCTGGTCATCTCTACTGCCTCTGATCGGGAAGACTCACTAAACAGAGAACATGCCTGGTCCTCCCTACTGCCTCTGATCGGGAAGACTCACTAAACAGAGAACATCCCTGGTCATCCCTACTGCATCTGATCTGGAGGACTCACTAAACAGAGAACATCCCTGGTCATCTCTACTGCCTCTGATCGGGAAGACTCACTAAACAGAGAACATCCCTGCTCATCCCTACTGCATCTGATCTGGAGGACTCACTAAACAGAGAACATCCCTGGTCATCCCTACTGCATCTGATCTGGAGGACTCACTAAACAGAGAACATCCCTGGTCATCTCTACTGCCTCTGATCTGGAGGACTCACTAAACAGAGAACATCCCTGGTCATCTCTACTGCCTCTGATCGGGAAGACTCACTAAACAGAGAACATGCCTGGTCCTCCCTACTGCCTCTGATCGGGAAGACTCACTAAACAGAGAACATCCCTGGTCATCCCTACTGCATCTGATCTGGAGGACTCACTAAACAGAGAACATCCCTGGTCATCTCTAATGCCTCTGATCGGGAAGACTCACTAAACAGAGAACATCCCTGGTCATCCCTACTGCATCTGATCTGGAGGACTCACTAAACACATGCTTCGTTTGTAAATGATGTCTGAGTGTTGGAGCATGCCCCTGACTATCAGTAAATTAAAATTAAAAAATGATGCTGTCTTGTTTGCTTTATATAAGGAATTTGAAGTCATTTATACTTTTACATTTGATACTTAAGTATATTTAAAACCAAATACTTTTAGACTTTTACTCAAGTATTATTTTACTGGGTGACTTTCACTTTTACTTTAGTAGTTTTCTATTAAGGTATCGTTTACTTTTACTCAAGTATGAAAATTGGGTACTTTTTCCACCACTGATAAGGGTTCTTCTCTGTACACTTCAGGTTGATGAGGGTCAGTTGAACATGGACAATATAGGGAATCATTTGCCATTTCAGATGCAGGCACTGTTTGATTTCTTACTACTCTGGACATAAGCACAGTCCACTAGAGTCTACTGTAGTGACTAGAGCACACAGCCAGCAGAGCCCACGTCTTACTACTCTGGACACAAGCACAGTCCACTAGAGTCTACTGTAGTGACTAGAGCACACAGCCAGCAGAGCCCATGTCTTACTACTCTGGACACAAGCACAGTCCACTAGAGTCTACTGTAGTGACTAGAGCACACAGCCAGCAGAGCCCATGTCTTACTACTCTGGACACAAGCACAGTCCACTAGAGTCTACTGTAGTGACTAGAGCACACAGCCAGCAGAGCCCATGTCGGGCAAAAATACCAGCAAACAACCCAACCACAGCACAGTTCGAAATGCTCTGACACACAAGGCTGTGTATATCATTGTACTATGAAATATACTGTATATTGTAGATACTATAAGGGTTGCTTCAGTTGGGAATCTGGTCAAACTGTGGCAATTGTGATATAGGGACTCAAGGATTTTCCTGTAGAGTTATTCGTCAGTCTATGGAACCTCCCAGCCAAGCCAATCAGTCAACACAACAGATACCACAATCTATAGAACAACATTCAAAGAGAGACCTCTCTAGACAGTTCTATCTGATATTTGGGGATTGCAGGAGAAGGAGAAGGAAAAGAGAGACATTTAATTTTTGTTCACTCAGACAGTGTGTGTGTCAGTGCAGGTGGAATCAGAGTTGTTCGTTAGGGTGTGTGTGTCGTCACAGATTGAGACAGAGCTGTGTGTGTGTGTGTGTGTGTGTGTCGGTGTGTGTGAGTCACTGATGCAGGGCAGTTCCTTGGGGGAGGACTTCTCCAGCACAGAGATCTGTGTGACGGTGGAGCTCTCTGTGAATAGGGTGCGTCTTCTCCTACTGTAGCTCATATAGCCCTGGGTCTGCCACTTCCACAGACGCTTCTTCAACTCCGCCTGCACCTAGACGCACGCACGCACGCACGCACGCACGCACGCACGCACGCACGCACGCACGCACGCACGCACGCACACACACACACACACACACACACACACACACACACACACACACACACACACACACACACACACACACACACACACACACACACACACACACACACACACACACACACACACACACACACACACACACACACACACACACACACACACACACACACACACACACAGTCAGAGAGAGTGATATAGTAGTTGGGAGGAGAGAGAATTGATGGGGGGAGAGAGAGCGAGGGAGAGAGAAAAGCTCTAATTTAAAAGCACATTGAGAGGTCTGTAAATGAGGTACAGTACTTAAGATAATCTGGACATTAGAGACTTGAGAAAGCAGTCTATAAGAATTTTGGATTTTCATCTTCGTCTCCTCAGTAAGAACACTGAGTGTTATTCAATCAAAGTTCTAATTCTGTCATTCTAATTATGTTGGTAACCCCCCTGCTTACTTCTCCATTCAGGAAACAGTAGAGCAGAGCCACAACAAAGCCCTAAGAAGAAGGAATAGAAAGTGAGTTTTATTGTACATCTGGCCATTTTGACTAGCTACGTTATTACAAGATCATATACAGCTGAAGTCGGAAGTTTACATACACCTTAGCCAAATACATTTAAACTCAGATTTTCACAATTCCTGACATTTAATCCAAGTAAAAATTCCCTGTCTTAGGTCAGTTAGGATCACCACTTTATTTTAAGAATGTGAAATGTCAGAATAATAGTAGAGAGACTTTTATTTCTTTCATCACATTCCCAGTGGGTCAGAAGTTTACATACACACAATTAGTATTTGGGTAGCATTGACTTTCAATTGTTTAACTTGGGTCAAACGTTTCAGGTAGCCTTCCACAAGCTTCCCACAATAAGTTGGGTGAATTTTGGCCCATTCCTCCTGACAGAGCTGGTGTAACTGAGTCAGGTTTGTAGGCCTCCTTGCTCACACACGCTTTTTCAGTTCTGCGCACAAATGTTCTATAGGATTGAGATCAGGGCTTTGTGATGGCCACTCCAATACCTTTACTTTGTTGTCCTTAAGCCATTTTGCCACAACTTTGGAAGTATGCTTGGGGTCGTTGTCCATTTGGAAGACCCATTTGCGACCAAGCTTTAACTTCCTGACTGATGTCTTGAGATGTTGCTTTAATATATCCACATAATGTTCCGTCCTCATGATGCCATCTATTTTGTGACGTGCACCAGTCCCTCCTGCAGCAAAGCAGCCCCACAACATGATGCTGCCACCCCCATGCTTCACGGTTGGGATGGTGTTCTTCGGCTTGCAAGCCTTCCCCCTTTTTCCTCCAAACATAACATTTACATTTACATTTAAGTCATTTAGCAGACGCTCTTATCCAGAGCGACTTACAAATTGGTGCATTCACCTTATGACATCCAGTGGAACAGCCAACAATAGTGATGAGAAGGATTACATCCTATCCTAGGTATTCCTTAAAAGGTGGGGTTTCAGGTGTCTCGGAAGGTGGTGATTTTCCGCTGTTTCGTGAGGGAGTTTGTTCCACCATTGGGGAGCCAGAGCGAACAGTTTTGACTGGGCTGAGCATTTCTCAGTGGTAGGGAGGCGAGCAGGCCAGAGGTGGATGAACGCAGTGCCCTTATTTGGGTGTAGGGCCTGATCAGAGCCACTGAGGTGCCGTTCCCCTCACAGCTCCGTAGGCAAGCACCATGGTCTTGTAGCGGATGCGAGCTTCAACTGGAAGCCAGTGGAGAGAGTGGAGGAGCGGGGTGACGTGAGAGAACTTGGGAAGGTTGAACACCAGACGGGCTGCGGCGTTCTGGATAACGATGGTCATTATGGCCAAACAGTTCTATTTTTGTTTCATCAGACCAGAGGACATTTCTCCAAAAAGAACAATCTTTGTCCCCATGTGCCATTGCAAACCGTAGTCTGGCTTTTTTATGGTGGTTTTGGAGCAGTGGCTTCTTCCTTGCTGAGCGGCCTTTCAGGTTATGTCGATAAAGGACTCACTTTACTGTGGATATAGATACTTTTGTACCTGTTTCCTCCAGCATCTTCACAAGGTCCTTTGCTGTTGTTCTGGGATTGATTTGCACTTTTTGCACCAAAGTACATTCATCTCTAAGAGACAGAACACGTCTCCTTCCTGAGCGGTATGATGGCCCCATGGTGTTTATACTTGGGCATTTGCCAAATTGCTCCCATTGATGAAAAACGAGCTTTAATGACTCCAACCTAAGTTTATGTAAACTTCCGACTTCAACTGTATTACGTCAAAATACACTTATTCAGACAGCGTCGTCCCCAACACATGTTGCACGTCACATTCTGTACGTTGCATAAACACACACACACGTGAGCAGGCGATACACACTCACGCACACACACACGTGAGCAGGCACGCGATACGGGCACTCGCGCACACACACATCTACCTGGAAGGATCCCAGGCCCAGCTCTATGAAGATGCGTGCCTCCTCTCCTGTGTTCTCTGGTAGGAAGGCAAACACCATGTAATGCATCCCAAACAGAGGGATCAGGAACAGAGTGGACTTAGCCAGCCTCCTGCGACACACACACACACGCGCACACACAAACAGCAATTAACACTCTAGGCCAATGCGGAGGCATTTGTTGAGGGAGCCATTACAACTGTTCTGGTCTGAGATTTACTCATCACGCAAGCGTGGTCACTGAACCATCGTTGTTGTGTGTGTGTGTGTGTGTGTGTGTGTGTGTGTGTGTGTGTGTGTGTGTGTGTGTGTGTGTGTGTGTGTGTGTGTGTGTGTGTGTGTGTGTGTGTGTGTGTGTGTGTGTGTGTGTGTGTGTGTGTGTGTGTGTGTGTGTGTGTGTGTGTGAGGAGGAGGGGGGGCTCACATGAAGTGGCCTGTGTTGTGTCCCCCGACACCGGGAGATTTTAGCTTCTGGACCAGAATACGGATCACATTAATGAAGATGATGAAGTTGACCTTAAACAGTGGAGAAAGAGGATGAGTTAGGGCGGAATACTTTACAACACAGGGTGGGTTAGGGTTGGAGTTGAGGCTAAGGGTAGGTTTAGGGTGGAGACCACGGTCAGGGTTAGATTTGAGGTTAGGGTTAGGTAAGTTTAGGTGAGTGTTAGGCTATTCACCAGCAGTGATGCAGTGATAGGCCCTTTGATAATCCACCAAATGAAGGCCACATCGGTGTCGTCCCAGCAACTACATTGGGACAGAACAAGATGATATCAGACAGCACCGTATTATAACCAATCTCCAATGGTATTACATTAGGATTCATGTTTGAATTTTTAGGCTACATGACAATATCAATTCAGAGTAAATTCAAAGCAAATGCTAGTTTCCATACTTACCCTCTGTTATCATAGAAGTTTCGTGTCAGAACCCACACCAACAATATTGTGGTTGGGAGACCTAACAGACACAGAGACAAACATCAGGAAGATGTTGTAACAAAGCCATGCCTCTTTGAGTTGTTGAGGAGAGAGGGAGAAGGGAAGAGAGAAGAGAGAAAAAGAGAGAGAATGAGTGTGAAAAGAGAGATAGGTGTGTGTGTGTGAAAGACAGAAAGAGGGAGAGCGATAGAAAGAACGAGGACAGATTGAGAAAGGTCACCTACCCCAGCCGATGAGTGTGTACCACCAGAAGTACTTATTGTGCGAGACGAAGGTGAGGGCAAGGAGGGTCTGGAGGTACATGCCCTCCACCAGCAACCAGAAGTAGTTAGCCAGGATGCTGAACTGGAAGAACGCCACCGCTGATTTACACGCCGTCTGCAGGGGAACACAATACACACACACACACACTGGCTGACCCAGTTGCTGGGTTACAGGCACTGGGTCACTTAGTTGTTGACTTGTTTTCTTTAAAAAGGCAAATGTTGGGTTGTTGATGCTGGGATATTTAGATATGACCCAGTGAGTCAGATCAGAAGACTGGAGGTGTGGCTTAAGTAGGGGCGTGGCTGCCACATAGTTATTTTTGGCCAGCCGTGAGAGTAAATGTCATTCCGGTTCATCTGTTCCGGTTCACTGACACTTTTATAGTTTTAATGAGGCTTACACAAGTGTATGAGTTCCACAAAAACCCATGCATTTGCCCAATTTCTGCACACTGCCACCTCCACCCCTCCCCTTCACCCTCGGGTTCCCCATCCACCATGCCAATGACTCCCTGAGACACAATCACACTTTCACACCTTTCTATAGTTGACTCTATTGCCTCGATCTCCTCTCTGTGCTGTGGATTTACTTTCTAAGTATAGAATTCCCCATCACCTTGTCTGTGCACACAGCCCTTTTCTCTCAACTGGTCGACTCGCTCTGTTTAGAAGCATGTATCAGCATAAAATATACTGAGGAGAAAGTCTCGACTCGCTCTCTCACAGACTCGTTTCAATAACTTAAAATGTGTTCCAGTGAGATTGTGTTCAC
Organism: Oncorhynchus gorbuscha; assembly: GCF_021184085.1. Taxonomy (NCBI): domain Eukaryota; kingdom Metazoa; phylum Chordata; class Actinopteri; order Salmoniformes; family Salmonidae; genus Oncorhynchus; species Oncorhynchus gorbuscha. The sequence goes on from NC_060178.1 coordinate 49,129,297, forward strand.
CATCTCACACTGTTCCCATACAACAAGATGAGTCATACACTCTGAAGGCAATGACATTCAATGGAGGAAAGTGCTAGGATGAAGACTTACAAAGTTTCAGGAACTTAGTATAGATGGATGGGATACTCTATGAACTTACATGAAGTTAATGTAGATACGGTATAGAATATCTAAATTCTGTATATGGTGGTGTAAGAGGTATGAGTCACAGGGAGTTAGAGACAGTTTTGGGACATTAAATCCTGTGTAGTAAGTGTCCTTTGTTGATGACATCATGGCACTCACAGTGGACATGAAGCAGTGGTCGAAGTTCTCATCAGCAAAGAGAACTCCATCCTTGATGAAGACGGCACTGGCTCTCAGGATGAACGAGGAGAAGAGGTTGATGTGGATGTAGTTCCTAGTACAGTGGAACTTCCTGTACGGGTGAGTTAACTTCTTATTAAACTGACCTAATTTCCTGTCAGGCGAGTTTAGAGGGTCCATGTTTGCAAATATATTCCCATACAATATATAATGTACCATTATAAACTATAATACCTATGTGAATGCAGTCCATTCTTACAGTTATCTATTGATCATGTATCTGTGTATCTCTTAGGAACTAATATTGGACTGAGTATGTCCTAGTGTTACCTGAACACAGCGAAGACAAAAATGGCTGATATGAGGGAGATGAGGGAAGTGGCATATCCAGCAGTGTACACCTGACTGATGGTCAAAAAGTACGTTGTCTGGAAATCAACAGGAGAAAAGGTAAAAAAGAAACATGAAGTACTGGTTTTAGTATTTGGGGGGAAGGTTCATTCATTTGCACCAAAGAAAACTAGTGAAAGACAAAACAGTACAGATAGAAAAATGGTGTGAAGTTGGAAACCAAAAAGGGTGGTGTATTCGGAAAGTATTCAGACCCCTTGACTTTATCCACATTTTGTTAAGTTATTCTAAAATGGATTAACATCTTATGGGCAGGACAGTAGCGTCCCACCTGGCCAACATCCGGTGAAATTGCAGAGCGCGAAATTCAAACTACAGAATTATAAATATTTAACTTTCATAAAATCACAAGTGTAATACATCAAAATAAAGCTTAACTTCTTGTTAATCCAGACGCTGTGTCAGATTTCAAAAAGGCTTTACGGCGAAAGCACACCCTGCGATTATCTGAGGACGGCGCCAATCCCTCATCAATCTATACACAATGCGCCATAATGACAAATAAAAAACAGGTTTAAGAAATATCATATTTACATAAGTATTCAGAATCTTTACTCAATACATCATTGAAGCACCTTTTACAGCGATGACAGTCTTGAGTCTTCTTGGGTATGACGCTACAAACTTGGCACACCTGTATTTGGGGAGTTTCTCCCATTCTTCTCTACAGATCCTCTAAAGCTCTGTCAGGTTGGATGGGGAGCGTCGCTGCACAGCCATTTTCAGGTCTCTCCAGAGATGTTAAATCGGGTTCAAGTCCGTGCTCTGGCTGGGCCACTCAAGGACATTTAGAGACTTGTCTCGAAGCTACTCCTGTGTTGTCTTGGCTGTATGCTTAGGGTCGTTGTCCTGTTGGAAGGTGAACCTTAGCCCCAGTCTGAGGTCCTGATCGCTTTGGTGCAGGTTTTCATCAAGTATCTCTCTGTAAATTGCTCCGTTCATCTTTCCCTCGATCCTGACTAGTCTCCCAGTCCATGCCGCTGAAAAACATCCCCACAGCTTCCACCACCATGCTTCACCGTAGGGATGGTGCTAGGTTTCCTCCAGATGTGACACTTTGCATTCAGGCGATTGTGGTTTCATCAGACCAGAAAATCTTTTTTTTTCATTGTCTGAGAGTCCTTTAGGTGCTTTTTGGCAAACTCCAAACGGGTTGTCATGTGCCTTTTACTGAGGAGTGGCTTCCGTCTGGCCACTTTACCATACAGGCCTGATTGGTAGAGTGCTGCAAGGAAGGTTGTCCTTCTGGAAGTTTCCCCCATCTCCACAGAGGAACTCTGGAGCTCTGTCAGAGTGACCATCGGGATCTTGGTCCCCTCCCTGACCAAGGCTCTTCTCCCCCAATTGCTCAGTTTGGCTGGGTGGCCAGCTCTCGGAAGAGTCTGGTTGTTCCAAGCTTCTTCCGTTTAAGAATGATGGCGTCTACTGTGTTCTTGGGGATCATCAAGCCTGCATAAATATTTTGGTACCCATCCCCAGATCTGTGCCTCAACACAATCCTGTCTCGGAGCTCTAGGACAATTTCTTCGACCTCGTGGCTTGGTTTTTGCTCTAACATGCACTGTCAACTGTGGGACCTTATATAGACAGGTGTGTGCCTTTCCAAAACATGTCCAATCAATTGAATTTACCACTGGTGGACTCCAATCAAGATGGAGAAACATCTCAAGGATGATCAATGTAAACAGGGTCCACCTGAACTCAATTTCAAGTCTCATAGCAAAGGGTCTGAATACTTATGTAAATAAGGTTTTTCTGTTTGAAGTTTTTTACAGTTGCAAAAAATGTAAAAACTTCAAATACCATCAATACCTTGTCTGCATATACTCAATCATATATTTATATAATTATCATATACTGACAAGTAGATAAAACAACGTCAGCTTAGCAAACTAACTTATCCAGACAGGAAAGGTATTGTTGGGTTTCTGTCTGGGGAGTAGCCTCAGGAGCACTCTCTATCGTAACACAATGGAGTAGCCGGAAGACAGCTATTTTCCATCTGTGGGTACATTGACTTCAATACAAAACCTAGGAAGATCATGGATCTCACCGCTACCAATTCATTACATCGTAATTATGGAAGTTCGTAATTATGAGAGTTCTTACAGCATGAACTACCATGTCCAGAGAGAGAGAGAGAGAGAGAGAGAGAGAGAGAGAGAGAGAGAGAGAGAGAGAGAGAGAGAGAGAGAGAGAGAGAGAGAGAGAGAGAGAGAGAGAGAGAGAGAGAGAGAGAGATCAAACAGAGAGTAATGCTATTATGGATTGGATTGTGTGTTTACTAACACTTTAGTTCTCGTAGCTAGATCTGAGCTGTGTAGCGGTTAGCAGTTATGGTATGAAGGTTTGGCTTGGAGAGTTTTTTTGCCTGGTCACAGACAGCTGTTGTTTCACAGAAGTCCACAATCGAAAGGAAAACGTTCTAATTTTGTTGTGTTACAGCCTGAATTTAAAATAGATTAAATTGAGATTTTGTGTCACTGATCAAACACCCCATAACGTCAAAGTGGAAATATGTTTTAGAAAACAGTACATTTGTTCAAATTCATGCAAAAATGAAAAGCCTAAATGAGACAATACATATTCAACTCTTTTGTTATGGCCTAAACAAGTTCAGGAGTAAAAATGCTGTGAAAAATATTCGGACCCCTTGAAATGCAAACATTTCTAAAAACCTGTTTTCACTTTGTCATCATGGGGTATTGTGTGTAGGTTGACAAGGGGAAAAAACGAATTAATCTATTTTAGAATAACGTAACAAAATGTGGAAAAAGTAAAGGCGTCTGTATACTTTCCAAATGCACTGTAATAAGTTGCATGGACTCACTCTGAGTGCAATAATAGTGTTTAACAATTTAAATGACTACCCCATCTCTGTACTCCACACATACAACTAACTATCTGTAAGGTCCCTGCGTCGAGCAGTGAATTTCAAGCAAAGATTCAACCACAAAGATGAGGGAACTTTCCTATGGATCGCAAAGAAGGGCACCTATTGGTAGATGGGTAAATAAAGCAGGCATTGTATATCCTTTTGAACATAATGCAGTTATTCATCTTACACTACAAAGATAGAGGAGCCCTTCCTAAATAAGTTGCCGGAGAGGAAGGAAACCACTCAGCGATTTCACCAACAGTTACACAGTTTAATGTTTGTGATAGGGGATAACTGAGGATGGATCAACAACATTGCAGTTACTCCACAATACTAACATAAATGAATGCTGCAAAGTAAACCTTTTGTCCTGAATACAAAGCGTTAGGTTTGCACACAACATTGTTCCAACACAACATTTTCAAGAATGATGGTGGTTGCATCATGGTATGGGTATGCTTGTCATCGGCAAGGGATTTTTTTAGGATAAAAAGAAAAGGAATAGAGCTAATCACAGGGAAAAACTGATTCCTTTCTAGGGAGTTTTTCCTAGCCACCGTGCTTTTACACCTGCATTGTTTGCTGTTTGGGGTTTTAGGCTGGGTTTCTGTACAGCACTTTTGAGATATCAGCTGATGTACGAAGGGCTATATAAATAAAATTTGATTTGATTTGATTTGATTCAGTCATATCAATATATATTTGTTTTATTTTCCATTAATTAAAACAATAAATATAATTGTTTCTCCATTTTTAAAATACAGAGTATTTTGTGTAGATAGATCATTGACAAAAAAATGTATCAATTTTATCCCACTTTATAACAACAACATGTGGAAAAAGTCAAGGGGTGTTAATACTTTCAAAAGGCACTAGCTATACACTGATCTCTGGACCTGGAAAAACTTTGCAGAGAATGAACGATGACTGAGGACAACACACAACACTGATTGCTATAGCTTGCTCAACAAGTATATTATTCTTCTGGCTTTATCTAGCACTTTTTGTAATACTTAACCTTGCCTCACTGGCTTGTTAGCGTCCTAGGTGGGTTGTCCCACGAAAAGCCATCCGTTAAAGTTTTAAGTAGAACTTGTGCACCGATATTTAATTTAAAATCCTGTTATATTAAATTAATTGTGCTTTAATATAGACCACAGAGATTTCAATATTTTTTTTTTATATGAATAAAGGATTGCTTGCTAGGGCTGTTTACTGCCCCTACTGGAGGAATTTGGTGCCCTTATTAAACAGGATAAATTTTTGTCAAAAGTTGCTAATATATGCATATAAAAAAACATTATCGAATAGAAAACACTCTAAAGCTTCTAAAACCGTTTAAATGTTGTCTCTATGTAAAGCAGAACTCTCAGGGCATGCATTCTCCCAAACTATCTCTTGCCATGAGAAAAGTTGGCCCAACTTTGACGTCATCGCACACACCCTTCCCAACCAGTTACAGCTCTGGGAACAGTTCCTACGTGTTCAGCGCGATCCCTGCTTTCAATTGGGCTTCTCATTGTGAGAATCGCACGCTCACGAGAGTTTGAGCGTGCCGAAAGCTCTCGGTCACGTGAAAAAAAAGGTTACTCTTATGCGGGCTCTGGTCGGATGATGTCTTTTCCTCAGGATCGATTAAACGATGACTGTGTTTCTGTTCGTCCTCACGATTTCTGTGCACCTTTATAACATGTTAACGCTTAATTATGAACATAGTTTGACAAGTTTACTCGACATATAATATGTAAGTTCAACGTTTTGGTGCGCATCCACTTGACTTTTGGCTACATTTCGACTGAAATGTGTCGTTTTTGAGAACCGAAAGACGCAGACTTGAAAACTAAACGCTGTTTTGATAAGTATAATCCCTTCCAGGTCTTCTGATGGATGAACAGCCAAGGTAAGGGAATATTTATGTGGTAAATTTGGGTTTCTGTGGACTCCAAGATAGAGGAGCCAGAATGCTACTTTTGGAGCGCCGACTCCTAGTATAGCCTAGTGAACGCAACCTGTAACGTTAAAAATAAATGTAACACAGCGATTGCATTTAGAAGAAGTGTATCTTCCTATTCATATGTAGAACATGCATATTTAGTCAAAATTTATGATGTGTATTCCTTGTTAGCTGACGTTATCTGCCGGAGCTATCGTCATTTCTCCTGACATTTTAGTAGCATTTTTTGAACGATGCGTCATTGTAAACAGAGATTTATGGATATATATTGCAGATTATTGAAAGAAAAATGAATGTACTGTGTAACATGTTATATTACTGTCATCTGATGAAGATTTCAAAAGGTTAGTGAAATGATTTTTCTTTTAATCCTGCGTTTGTTGATTGCATATTTTTTCCTACTTGGCTATGCAAATGAGCTATGTCTGCGGTGGTGGTTTGACATAAATATGTGCTATGTTTTCGCCGTAAAACATTTTAGAAATCTGACTTGCTGGGTAGAAAAACAACTTGTTTATCTTTCATTTGAGCTATTGGACTTGTTAATGTGTGGAGGTTAAATATTTTTAGGAATATCTCTTGCGTTCCATGCGCCACATTCCAGCTGAGGGTGTGTGTGGGGGGGTTCCTAGTTGGGAACGTGTGTCCCCAACAAGTTAAAGTGCCAAAATACATTATTTTATTTTCCTCCGTCCTCCCTGTGTCACTTCGAGGAAGATTTGAACCCACATAATCCCAACATTTATCCACGTTTAACCATCATTGTAAAGGCTAAGTTGTTTTGTTAGTTGACAGTCATTTCTTTGGTTAGTGATTCATGTATGTCTGTCCCTCATTTTAAGGTCAAGAACTGAACTCTCGTTACGGTGAAACGATTCCCATTTTTCATTTTAAAGTCAAGAACTGAACTCTCGTTACGGTGAAACGATTCCCATTTTTCATTTTAATGTCAAGAACTGAACTCTCGTTACGGTGAAACGATTCCCATTTTTCATTTTAAGGTCAAGAACTGAACTCTCGTTACGGTGAAACGATTCCCATTTTTCATTTTAAGGTCAAGAACTGAACTCTCGTTACGGTGAAACGATTCCCATTTTTCAAAGGAAAATAAACATTGTACATCTAAAAGTCAAATCATAGAGTAAAAGCAGGTGAGCTGGTTCTACTATTTTAGGAAATGTTCTGGTGTTTTGTGGTGGAAACCTGAGCAGGTCGAGCATAGCACGTCAACCCCGTTACCCATAGATAGACAGGCTAGAACTGTTTTCATTTAATTTATTTTGTGAATTAGCATTCAGTTTCCACACCCTGTTGCACACAATCTTTCATTCCCCTTGTCACAAGAGGATGTATGGCTCATTTAAGAAAGAAATCATCAACCCTGTTACTTTCTTTTGGCACGTAATAGGCACTTACTAATAGTAATATTTTTTCCCCCTCTTTTTATTTATTTTATTTTACCTTTATTTAACCAGGCAAGTTAGTTAAGAACACATTGTTATTTTCAATGACGCCCTGGGAACAGTGGGTTAACTGCCTGTTCAGGGGCAGAACAACAGATTTGTACCATGTCAGCTCGGGGGTTTGAACTCGCAACCTTCCAGTTACTAGTCCAACGCTCTAACCACTAGGCTACGCTGCCGCCCTATGTTGTTTAACATTTTATTTATTTATATTTCTCACTTCTTTTACTTTTACTTCTTTTTCTTTTCTCTAAAGGCACCGAATCGGTGGAACGACCCAGGTAATCAAGGACATCTGCAATTGTTGTAGACGACATCCATTGGATTACGTGTTTGCTTTACTTGCACGAGCTGCATCTGAAGTCGGACTTGATCGCATTTACTTATATGTAAACAGACCGGTTTCTGATTCTGAACTGCAAGCGTAACTTTTCATGATGCGCCTGGGAAATGGGTCTGTTGGAATGAGAGTACAGTACAGCCCAGATAATTCAAACAAGCACATGACTGAATAGTTCATTAGAGGTTTCCTCGTTCAATTTGTTTCTAATGGCAGAATCAGTCCTTCTGTCCTCAACCAATCACATTCCTTCCCCCACAGAACAAAATTGAAAGTGGAACATTTCAATGAGTGACTGAATAACAGAGTGATTAAAAGAGAATGTACAGTATGTGAGTGATGTGATATCTCTAACCTCTGATCCTGTCTCTGTCTCCTCTGCGAACTCACAGGCCTCCTCATATGTAGGGTACAGCTCTGTCCAGCCATCCTTCGTACAGTTCCTGAAGATGTAACCTGAGAAACAGATCAACCAATCATAGGCCAGTCCTGAGGGTGTGAAGGAGGAGCCACCAGAGCTGGTAGCCTGCAGGTATTGTCTCAACTAGATTTGCTCACCTCCTGCGTCCTCTCTCTCCTCCGTCATCTCTCGCCTCCTTTTGAAAAGGATCAAAGGTAATCGAGGAGAGGGAACGTGGACGGAAATGCACTTGTTTGAAATGAGACGATCCTTCTCCACACGCACTCTGTCAGGCAAATTACATTTACAGGGGTGCAATCCCAAAATAACTGTGTACAGTGATAAAAACAAATTAAGAACATTTTATAGATGAAACCATATGTAGCATATTGCTCTCTGACAATACAACAGCTGATTCAAAGAGGGTGTGGGAGATATCAAAACTCTTCCGCAGTATGATACACTGGTGCTTCCAAGCCAAAAGGAGGCTATCGAGGAGGGGAGGACCGTATTCTGTTTGCCTACTAATGATATGACAGTCCTCGACCACTCAACCACTTATCGGTTTTCCGGGTCATGGAGGAGAGAGGAGATACTTTTACCCAAATTCCTTATCCCAGGCAGAACACAGGAAATTCTCCCCCCATACAGAATAATCAGACAGTCCATTGCAAAATTTTTTCATTTTGAACATAAAAAATGTCCTGTTTTTTATTTTTTGTTTGTTTTTTCTCTGTAATACCACGAGCCACTTAGCAATTTCCTGAAGTTGGCTTAGCTGGCCCAGATTGGTTCGCAATCTCCTAACCTCATAACTAGCTACCAAGGAGCCATTTCAGGCTATCAATCAAGTTAGAGTAGCTAGCTTGTCTAACTATTTTAGCTGACATTCCTGCTGGCCAGGTTGGTAGACTTTAGAAAAGCAAGTAATAACTAAATGTACTGAATAAGACTCACATTCCTTTCAATATGTTTACCCAGATTTGAGCAGAGATGCAGAGAATAATATTTAGTTTCTTTATGTAACAGTATAATTTTAAACCGTCCCCTCGCCCATACCCGGGCGCAAACCAGGGACCTTCTGCACACATCGACAACAGTCACCCTCGAAGCGTCGTTACCCATCGCTCCACAAAAGCCACAGCCCTTGCAGAGCAAGGGGAAACACTACTTCAAGGTCTCAGAGCAAGTGACGTAACTGATTGAAACGCTATTTAGCGCGCACCGCTAACTAAGCTAGCCGTTTCACATCCGTTACATTTAAAAATAACCCCCAGTCAGGAGGATAGACAGCTCAAGAGGTATGCTTCAGATATGCAGAAAAAAAAGTACAAATATTTTTTTACAAAGATTTAAGCATTATAATTATGGCTCTAGAACGCAGGGAAAATCTGTTTCAAGTGTTTGAAATTTGCAAAATTCTCCAACTTACGGCACAAGCACCCTCCAGAACACCCCCCAGCCATCCTCACGTACTTTGTGCCCGTTCATATTTTTGGGTTGCATGATGCCCCTGATACAGTGCGTTGCAATAGTTATTAAAGAACAAAGACACAATGAAAGTTTACAGTAAAACAGTGTTCAATACATTATCATACTAGACAGTGAAATACTGTAGTTCAGAATGCAGCAGGCTAATTCATTGCCAAGGGACCTGTCTTCTCTCTGGTCTGTTTATTTCTTTATGATCATACTCATGTAAATGATTGCATGTGTTGTGTGTGTGCATATGTGCGTGCACATGTGTGTGTGTGTGTGCGTGCGTGTGTGCGTGTGTGCGTGTGTGCGTGTGTGTGTGTGTGTGTGTGTGTGTGTGTGTGTGTGTGTGTGTGTGTGTGTGTGTGTGTGTGTGTGTGTGTGTGTGTGTGTGTGTGTGTGTGTGTGTGTGTGTGTGGTTTTTTGTCATGTTGTTATGGGCTAAGGGATCAGAGGGCTGTGTGTTATTTCTACAGACTGATTAGATAGAGGATTAGATGCACGACAGAGGGCAATGACAGAAGAGGAGAGAGAGAGAGATAAGGGCCATAGTGGCAGGAAATAATGAACACAATGAAACACACACCAAACACATAGAGACTAGGGTTCAACTCCTGGCCAGGGCTACCCACAGAACTCCCAACAATATACTTGCATGGTTGGTTTCATTGACTCTTCCCTTTAAATTGACCCATTTTTTTGACTACAACCTCTTGGAGATGATCAGCTTGAGGTGTAGAATCATTGATCTATCAAGGGACTCCCGAGTGTCACAGTGGTCTAAGGCACTGCATTTCAGTGTGAGAGGTGTCACTAGAGACCCTGGTTCGATTCCAGGCTGTTTTACAGCCAGCTGTAATTGGGAGCCCCATATTGCGGCACACAATTGGCCCAGTGCCGGTAGCTTTCAGCCAGGGAAGGAGGTAAATAAGATTTTTTTCTTAACTGATTTGACTCGTTAAATAAAGGTTAAAAAATAAAAATAAATCTACAAATACGATTCCTTGCCAAATAATAGGTTTTGTGTGATTAAGATTCGCAGAGCTACACCTCCCCTGGCACAGGTGATCCCCCTGGCAAACACACACGCACAACCAAACATTGATTGATTGGAGACAGCTTATGTCAATTACGGAACATTTACCATTGATTTTCTACCTGTAGCTACAGTAGTGGATAATGTTGGAAATACTGGTAAAAGCCCAGTGCCTCCCAGGGCAGACGAGGATGCATACAAAGTCAATTTTTTATTGATATGTTTCGCAGATCACATTTACCAACCTCCTCCCTGACCTCTTCAATGAATATCCCATAGGCCTCTACATTATGGTGAAGGTATGAAAATTCACTACAAAAACCAAGGTACGAATTCTGTCGTGTGCGTGTTTCGTTAATCATCACTTCACACTCCCTACACCTCTGATGAACATAACAGGAAACTTGTTCGATCACCATGCACTGCTAAATCATTGTGGCTGTGGATACGGAGAACATCAACACATTAACGTCGACACGCCAGAGGATTGTGGCTGTGGATACGGAGAACATCAACACATTAACGTCAACACGCCAGAGGAACTGGACTTGGGGCTCTGCAGATTAGGATTAGTTTTATTCTACGTTGCCACTAAAATCACAATAAACTGAGAAATAAAAGATTGTGTTATTGCTATGCATATTATGATCATTAATAATAATAATATCGTATAGTATAGTTTTTTTTTTATTACCCCAAAAAGTAATTCAAAAGGTTCTTTGAGGATCCATTAAAAGAGGTTATTTGAAGAACTTATAGGGGTTCCCCCACCGTTTCCATTTGAAGAACCCCTAAAGGGTTGGAGAACCCACTCCAGGAACCTTTTCTTTATGGAGTGTGGACTTCCTGGGCCCCAGGGACACACACGGAATTGTTCAGCCCCACTGTGACATGTGCAAAAAGGGAGAAAAAGTTCCCAAACTGTCATTCTGATTCCCATGTATCATGGGATGAGCATGAGGGAGGCTGGGCAACAGGTTCAACCAAATCTGAGCCACTATACTGGTGCAGTTATCATCCGGATATTTAGAAATGAGAACCGGTATGTAACTGTAAGGGCTGTAGTCTTACTGGTAAAGTAATATGGACTGTATTTTCAGAACGAGAAGGCTAAATCACTAAAACCATTCAAATGTTTTTACAGAACTGCAATAAAACCAGTGTCTGGTGGAAGAGTGTTTACCCCAGAGTAGGATACCCACATTGTAAATATGGTCATTGTAATTAACTGCATCAGACTCAGAACTGCAGGACCACATAATGGCAGATAACACCATATTCCAAAACGTCAACAGAGTGAGTCTCTGCACTGTCTCGTCTACTGAAACAGAGTGAGTCTCTGCACTGTCTCGTCTACTGAAACAGAGTGAGTCTCTGCACTGTCTCGTCTACTGAAACAGAGTGAGTCTCTGCACTGTCTCGTCTACTGAAACAGAGTGAGTCTCTGCACTGTCTCGTCTACTGAAACAGAGTGAGTCTCTGCACTGTCTCGTCTACTGAAACAGAGTGAGTCTCTGCACTGTCTCGTCTACTGAAACAGAGTGAGTCTCTGCACTGTCTCGTCTACTGAAACAGAGTGAGTCTCTACTGAAACAGAGTGAGTCTCTCTGTCTGCACTGTCTGCACTGTCTACTGAAACAGAGTGAGTCTCTGCACTGTCTCGTCTACTGAAACAGAGTGAGTCTCTGCACTGTCTCGTCTACTGAAACAGAGTGAGTCTCTGCACTGTCTCGTCTACTGAAACAGAGTGAGTCTCTGCACTGTCTCGTCTACTGAAACAGAGTGAGTCTCTGCACTGTCTCGTCTACTGAAACGCAACAGAATTAGGATGAAGCAGCTGTACAGAGTCCATTTCGAAGGAAACTCAGACCGTGTAAAACAACAGAGATATGAATATGTGCAGGTAAGCGATACTATCCTATCATTGGTACTGGTTCTGGAAGTGTATGGTGCTACATCATATTGACTGATCTCTGTCTTTTAGTACTGTGCTACATTGTTTTGTCTTGTCTCTTTCACAGAGTCATGGAGCTAGAAGTGCATCATGAGCTAATATGAGTGGCAAGGCAGGTTTCAATCTTGCAAAAACAAGGGCCCGCGGCAGAAATATCATCGGACACCGTGCCATCATCAACGTCCCGGGACAACGTGGTGGCAACATAACGTGTCCGGCTATTAGTCAAAACAGCGTCCTTCACCATCATGCAATCTTAGGCCCATACAACACTGCACATATTATCACATTTCTGGACACCCTCCACAACAGACTAATCCCTAATGACCAGGGGCCAGAGCATCCCAGGTACGTTATCATCTGAGACAATGTTAGTTTCCACCGGGCTGCTGTGGTCCGCAATTGGTTCACAGGTCACCCACTTTTCATTGCACTCAATCTCCCCCCCCCCACCCCATACTCTCCGTTCTTGAATCCTATTGAATAATTCTTCTCTGCATGGCGTTGGAAGGTGGATGATCGCCAGCCCCACCAACACATACCCTTTCTACAGGCAATGGAGGAGGCTTGTGGAGACATCGGTCAGGGGTCATGCCAGGCCTGGATAAGGCACTCCAGGCGATACTTTCCACGCTGCCTAGCTCAAGACAACATCGCATGTGATGTGGATTGTCTTTTTTTCACAAATGTTTTAGTTTTTTTCTACTGCTTTTTGTTTGTTTGAGAACATTTGAGAATAAAAAACAACAACTTTTCCCTCTTATTTGTTGTAACGATCTGGGTGTAGTGGAGTCAGGCGCAGGAAGCAGAGAGTTCAGGGTAGTGCTATTTAATGCACAAACGGCAAACATAAGCCACCCCACGAAAACACAGGGCGCACACAAAACCAAATGCCCCAAACACAGGGACTAAAAACAGTCCAGCAAAAAACCCACGAACAGGAAAACACGTTAACCTCTAACGTGCACACTAGTCACACAAACAATCCCGCACAAAGAACAGGCGGGCCGACTGGCTAATAAAGCCCAACTAATCACCAAATAAACAACAGGTGTAACCGATAAACAGACAAGGGGGGGGGGGGATCAGTGGCAGCTAGTAGGCTGGCGACGACGACCGCAGAGCGCCACCTGAACAGGAAGGGGAGCCACCTTCAGTAGGAGTCGTGACATTTGTATTGATAGTGTGTTATGTTCGGAAAACACATCCATACTTTACACATTTGGATACCTATGTGTGTTTGTATGACTATACTCTATTGCAAACTGCTATACCCTGCACACAGTTAAGTATTTTTCATTTAAACTATCAGTGAGCAGGTGGTGCTTCGTGTGCTTATTCAAATGGTTTGTGTGTACTGTATTGATGCAAAAAAACATCATTTTTAAAAGAGTTAAGAGTTTTGCAATAATTGTTTGCTTTTGTCAGAGACTGTTTTGCTGGTTTGGTGTAAGGTTTTGTGGTTAGTGTGTAGAGTTGTGCAAAAAATAGCCTATAGTTTCAAAGATAGTGCCGACGCAATCAGAAAAAACTGTTATTCAATTTCTGTGCATTTTGTTATTCTCATGTTTTATGTATTAGTTATATTATGTGTTTATGCTGCAACTCTTATTTGGGTGTGAATACTCGTACATTCAGATGTTAGCTGATATTCTTTGCTTCGTTTTCTACACACAGTAAACACATGGCATGGCTGCCAATATTGCATTCTCCTCTGCCAATGCTGCGGGCTATCCCCTGAGATATACGCAGCCATTCATTTTACATTGCCGCTGCTTCAGCGGCTTCTCTCTCTGGCCCTGCATCCACACTGAAGATCATAGACGAGATACTGGGTTTTCAGCTTCTCTCTCTGGCCCTGCATCCACACTGAAGATCATAGACGAGATACTGGGTTTTCGGCTTCTCTCTCTGTGCCCTGCATCCACACTGAAGATCATAGACGAGATACTGGGTTTTCAGCTTCTCTCTCTGGCCCTGCATCCACACTGAAGATCATAGACGAGATACTGGGTTTTCAGCTTCTCTCTCTGTGCCCTGCATCCACACTGAAGATCATAGACGAGATACTGGGTTTTCGGCTTCTCTCTCTGGCCCTGCATCCACACTGAAGATCATAGATGAGATACTGGGTTTTTCGGCTTCTCTCTCTGTGCCCTGCATCCACACTGAAGATCATAGACGAGATACTGGGTTTTCGGCTTCTCTCTCTGGCCCTGCATCCACACTGAAGATCATAGACGAGATACTGGGTTTTCGGCTTCTCTCTCTGTCCCTGCATCCACACTGAAGATCATAGACGAGATACTGGGTTTTCGGCTTCTCTCTCTGGCCCTGCATCCACACTGAAGATCATAGACGAGATACTGGGTTTTCGGCTTCTCTCTCTGGCCCTGCATCCACACTGAAGATCATAGACGAGATACTGGGTTTTCGGCTTCTCTCTCTGTCCCTGCATCCACACTGAAGATCATAGACGAGATACTGGGTTTTCACCTTCTCTCTCTGGCCCTGCATCCACACTGAAGATCATAGACGAGATACTGGGTTTTCGGCTTCTCTCTCTGGCCCTGCATCCACACTGAAGATCATAGACGAGATACTGGGTTTTCGGCTTCTCTCTCTGGCCCTGCATCCACACTGAAGATCATAGACGAGATACTGGGTTTTCGGCTTCTCTCTCTGGCCCTGCATCCACACTGAAGATCATAGATGAGATACTGGGTTTTCGGCTTCTCTCTCTGGCCCTGCATCCACACTGAAGATCATAGACGAGATACTGGGTTTTCGGCTTCTCTCTCTGGCCCTGCATCCACACTGAAAATCATAGACGAGATACTGGGTTTTCGGCTTCTCTCTCTGTCCCTGCATCCACTCTGAAGATCATAGGGCGTGGTCTTCTTCTTCCTACGAACTCTATATTAGATTAAAAGCCAAGGAGATTTTGGATAGCAAAAGTGTTGAGTTCATTTGCGAGATCCCGTGATTTATATAGTTCACTATGTCGGCGTTCAGCCCACAGTCAATAGCTTCGCTTCGGTTGTCATCGTAATGAAGTTCAGTGCATATCAGTACAGGTGGTCGGCTGGGTGCTTATTACTTAGGTTGCTTATAGTCATCTGTGCAGACCACAGATGAGTAGGCTTCTCATTTGGTTCTGTGATAGCACCCGGTGGTGCTTCTTTAGGGTGGCTGGGTTCACACTGCTACTTAGCAGATAGGCAGTTGTGCCAACATTAAGCTCATCTTGACTCAAGCGAGGACCCAGCTGTACATAAGACAGATAGGCAGTTGTGCCAACATTAAGCTCATCTTGACTCAAGCGAGGACCCAGCTGTACATAAGACAGATAGGCAGTTGTGCCAACATTAAGCTCATCTTGACTTAAGCGAGGACCCAGCTGTACATAAGACAGATAGGCAGTTGTGCCAACATTAAGCTCATCTTGACTCAAGCGAGGACCCAGCTGTACATAAGACAGATAGGCAGTTGTGCCAACATTAAGCTCATCTTGACTCAAGCGAGGACCCAGCTGTACATAAGACTGTGACGTAGAAGTCCGTCACTGGCCGCGGGCAGCATTTGGTTCTTTAACGCACACATATTCTTCACTCCTCCCTGCGCCATTATAAGATAAGTTAACAATGTGGGTCGACACACAAATTAACTTCTGTCTTGGTGCATGCATTTCACACCTGTCAGTGTTCATATTTGAGAGATACAATAATTATTATACTTATCAATGTTGTGGATGAGCGCATTGTTTGTTTGTTCTGTTCCTCTCTCTCCATCTCTGTAGCTTCCGGGTATGCTGGAAAAGGACCCGAGCTAAGGGAATTGGGTTGGCTTTATAGTGCCTGTCCCAAATGGCTCAGTAATGCATATGGGCATATTGAAAGATATTGTCAGTAGTGAGGTAATGTTGTAAATGGTATGTTGTGATATTGTTTAAAACCGTGTTGCAATGTATATCCTTTAGTATGTTTAGTTCATGGAAAATGTAGGTTTGTATGGTTAATTGATTAATTAATTAGAGTTAATTGTTCTGAGGGGAGGGGCTAGCCCTACAAAAGGAGCCTCTCTTTCAGTCATGGGGAGGTTTTTGTTTTGGATTGAGCTGTGGATGGGGCAGCATTGTTTTTAAGCTGTCCCATAAGGTAGACGTTGATGGCAGTACTGTTGTTTTTTTGTTCCGGAATCACTTGTAAATAAACACCTTTGCACAGAAGAACTTTTGCGGTTCCGCCATCTTTTTATTTTGATAGAGGTTAGGTTATCCAGTTTAGCCTTCTGGCCTACTCTACGTGACAAAGACAGATAGGCAGTTGTGCCAACATTAAGCTCATCTTGACTCAAGCGAGGACCCAGCTGTACATAAGACAGATAGGCAGTTGTGCCAACATTAAGCTCATCTTGACTCAAGCGAGGACCCAGCTGTACATAAGACAGATAGGCAGTTGTGCCAACATTAAGCTCATCTTGACTCAAGCGAGGACCCAGCTGTACATAAGACAGATAGGCAGTTGTGCCAACATTAAGCTCATCTTGACTCAAGCGAGGACCCAGCTGTACATAAGACAGATGGGAGTTATACGTCGCTCAGCACAAATGGTTAACATTATTTTGTTTGTTTATTTTTTAAATACTTTTTACCCCTTTTTCTCCACAATTTCATGATATCCAATGGGTATTTACAGTCTTGTCCATCGCTGCAACTTCCATACAGACTTGGGAGAGGCGAAGGTTGAGAGAGCCGCACTTCTTGACACACTGCTCGCTTAACCCGTAAGCCAGCCGCACCATTGTGTTGGAGGAAACACAGTACAACTGGCGACCGGATTCAGCGTGTGTTGGAGGAAACACAGTACAACTGGCGACCGGAGTCAGCGTGTGTTGGAGGAAACACAGTACAACTGGCGAACGGAGTCAGCGTGTGTTGGAGGAAACACAGTACAACTGGCGACCGGAGTCAGCGTGTGTTGGAGGAAACACAGTACAACTGGCGACCGGAGTCAGCGTGTGTTGGAGGAAACACAGTACAACTGGCGAACGGAGTCAGCGTGTGTTGGAGGAAACACAGTACAACTGGCGACCGGAGTCAGCGTGTGTTGGAGGAAACACAGTACAACTGGCGACCGGAGTCAGCGTGTGTTGGAGGGAACACAGTACAACTGGCGACCGGAGTCAGCGTGTGTTGGAGGGAACACAGTACAACTGGCGACCGGAGTCAGCGTGTGTTGGAGGAAACACAGTATAACTGGCGACCGGAGTCAGCGTGTGTTGGAGGAAACACAGTATAACTGGCGACCGGAGTCAGCGTGTGTTGGAGGGAACACAGTACAACTGGCGACCGGAGTCAGCGTGTGTTGGAGGGAACACAGTACAACTGGGCACCGGAGTCAGCGTGTGTTGGAGGAAACACAGTACAACTGGCGACCGGAGTCAGCGTGAATGCCACAGGAGTTGCTAGAGCCGTTTGCTGCTGCTACTACCTAACTACAGTACCGCTCAAACGTTTGGACACATCTACTCATTCAAGGGTTTTTATTTATTTTTACTGTAATTGTTGTCCAAAGTTTTGACTGGTACTGTAATTTCGGGCTTTTTAGTACTTTTGTGTTTCAGTTCATTTTATTAGAAGATGTATTATTTCAATAATTATCCCTTCTAATATATATATATTTTTTAATCTATTTCTAAATACTATGAATAGAAAGTATAATACTAATTATTTTACAACATTCATTTTCTTGAATGGTAAGGTATATGTGCAGATGATTTCTTTATGAATTAATGTATTTTATTATTTTCCTGTTGTGTTTAATTACAATCCCTACCATGGATAGTATTGGGTGTTCAGTTATTAGACACATCGATGGGAACATTGTATTATTTAGAATAGCCATGGAGTGGTCTTGGTGTCTCAGAACCGTTGGTTATTTAGGTGATAATGCCAGAGAAGCTGGAGTTTGGTGGATATATTGGCACGGGTGTTGTTAGGCCAGAGACAATGTCAAGAGGCGGAAAACCATGCCAATGTATCCTGCAAACACCGGTGTCGAGGGCATTGTCACTTTATACGATGGGTTAACAACACATTCAAATAATCATTGACATATTTTCATTTAATTAATTCATTCATTCACACTATTTCATCCTTCCACAATATATAGTCCCGACACAAATCTAGGGTTGCTACCCAAGCCGGCTGCATTTTCTTTCTATCTGTCCGGTTGCACGACCCAGTTGTCCAGTCATTTTGTTCTGTATTTGTTCTGTTCCCAGTTGTTTGTTGTAAATGTTGCATTGCCATACTGGCTGGCAACATTCTTATCCCTTGCTTGCAAGCTAGCCAACTATGGCTAACTTATAGTCACGTCAAACAGTGCAGCCGGAATAACAACAAAGTAGCTGAGTTTCAAGTTCCTTGGTGTCCACATCACCAACGATCTACCAAACACACCAAGACAGTCGTGAAGAGGGCACGACAAAACCTTTTACATTTACATTTACATTTAAGTCATTTAGCAGACGCTCTTATCCAGAGCGACTTACAAATTGGTGCATTCACCTTATGACATCCAGTGGGACTTTTCCCCCTCAGAAGACTGAAAAGATTTGGCATGGGTCCCCAGATCCTCAAAACGTTCTACAGCTGCACCATCGAGAGCATCCTGACCGGTTGCGTCACCGCCTGGTATGGCAACTGCTCGGCATCTAACCGTAAGGCGCTACAGAGGGTAGTGGGAACGGCCCAGTACATTACTGGGGCCAAGCTTCCTGCAATCCAGGACCTATATAATAGGCAGTGTTAGAGGAAAGCCCATAAAACTGTCAGAGACTCCAGTCACCCAAGTCAAAGACTGTTTTCTCTGCTACCGCACAGCAAGCAATATTGGAGTGCCAAGTCTAGGACCAAAAGATTCCTGAACAGCTTCTACCCCCAAGCCATTAGACTGCTGAACAGCTTCTACCCCCAAGCCATTAGACTGCTAAACAGCTTCTACCCCCAAGCCATTAGACTGCTGAACAGCTTCTACCCCCAAGCCATTAGACTGCTGAACAGCTTCTACCCCCAAACCATTAGACTGCTGAACAGCTTCTACCCCCAAACCATTAGACTGCTGAACAGCTTCTGAACAGCTTCCCCCAAACCATTAGACTGCTGAACAGCTTCTACCCCCAAGCCATTAGACTGCTGAACAGCTTCTACCCCCAAACCATTAGACTGCTGAACAGCTTCTACCCCCAAACCATTAGACTGCTGAACAGCTTCTACCCCCAAACCATTAGACTGCTGAACAGCTTCTACCCCCAAACCATTAGACTGCTGAACAGCTTCTACCCCCAAACCATTAGACTGCTGAACAGCTTCTACCCCCAAACCATTAGACTGCTGAACAGCTTCTACCCCCAAACCATTAGACTGCTGAACAGCTTCTACCCCCAAACCATTAGACTGCTGAACAGCTTCTACCCCCAAACCATTAGACTGCTGAACAGCTTCTACCCCCAAACCCCAAACCATTAGACTGCTGAACAGCTTCTACCCCCAAACCATTAGACTGCTGAACAGCTTCTACCCCCAAACCATTAGACTGCTGAACAGCTTCTACCCCCAAACCATTAGACTGCTGAACAGCTTCTACCCCCAAACCATTAGACTGCTGAACAGCTTCTACCCCCAAACCATTAGACTGCTGAATAATTAATCAAATGGCCACAGGACTATTACATTTGTATTGTACACTGCTGCTACTCACTGTTTATTATCTATGCATAGTCACTTCACCCCTAAATACATGTACAAATGACCTCTAACCTGTATTCCTACACACTCGGTACTGGTATCCTCTGTATATAGCGTCGTTATTGTTATGTTATTGTGTTACTATTTATTGTTTTTTTTTTACTTTAGTTTTTTTGGCAAATATTTTCTTAATTCTTCTTGAACTGCACTGTTTGTTTAAGGGCTTGTAAGTCAGCATTTCACGGTAAGGTCTACACTTGTATTCGGTGCATGTGACAAATACAGTTTGATTTGATTAGCATTTGTTTAAGCTGTTTTCTAGTGACATTTATTTGGATGCATCCAGAACAATGAGCTAATGAGGCGTGATTTCACCTGGCATAGAACATGTGCTCTCTCTTTAGGATACTGTTGTTCAGTGGAGCCAATAACAAAGCTAACACAATCACTTCAAACTGAAGCTGGAAAGACTGCAAACTAGCTACACTTCGTTTTGTTTGACCTTTTTTCAATGTACATTTCTTTGAATGTATCCATAAAAATTATGCCAGCTGATTCATGATTTCGACTGGCTGAGAAATGCTGCCTGTCTGTCTGCCTCGTCCCGACTCCTGATACATTCATTACTATGGGACAGCCAGAGATCGACTGGCTGAGAAATGCTGCCTGTCTGTCTGCCTCGTCCCGACTCCTGATACATTCATTACTATGGGACAGCCGGAGATCGAATTTTAATATTGAAACAATGTTGCAAATATCAGAGAGACAGGCAGCGAGGTTTATACAAATCTCCGCTGTTAAAAACTAAATGGGTGTCACGATCGTCGTAAGAAGCGGACCAAAGAGCAGCGTGGTGTGAATGCATCATTTTAATGGATGACGAAAACACGAACTGTAAACAGTAAACAGTAACAGTAAACTGTACAAAACAATAAAATGAACAACGACCGTGAAGCTATATACCAAATGTGCTGACACAAGCATCTAACATAGACAATCACCCACAATCCCCAATGACAAAACAGGCTACATAAATATGGTTCCCAATCAGAGAACCATTTCAGGCCAAACACAGAGACAAACTAGACATACAACATAGAATGCCCACTTAGATCACACCCTGACCAAACAAAACACAGAAACAGACAAACTAGACATGCAACATAGAATGCCCACTTAGATCACACCCTGACCAAACAAAACATAGAAATAGACAAACTAGACATACAACATAGAATGCCCACTTAGATCACACCCTGACCAAACAAAACATAGAAACATACAAAGCAAACTATGGTCAGGGCACGACAATGTTAGTCTAAAAGAAACGTGAGTTAATGTCTCGATGCTTTTTATAGTGGAGATCAAGTTTATAAATTGTCTGGCAGGGCTGATGAAAAAGGTGGATTGCGCAATCAGATGGAACAGAGTAAATAGGCATTTTAACGTTTTAGATTTAGCCGGTGGTAACTTGTAGAATAGACACCGGCTGGAATGTGGTTTTAACCAATCAGCATTCAGGATTATCACCACCCATTGTATAACACTGAACTACGAGAGCTACACGTTGATTTGGGTAGTTTTGTATTCGTTCATATCCCCAGAAATCTGACCAGAGTTGAATGCCTTGGTCCACACTCCCAGTTTTGAGTTGATGTTGCTATTTACCCACGCATGAGATTTGATTATGGCTTTGAGAATAGGTGTTGTGCTTATTTTGTAGACTAAGCATCTTCCACTATGCCATCTCCTTGCCTCCTCTCTCCTTCCTCTGGCGTCCCACTGTAGAAGTAGTAAATTACTATCCACTAATGACAACTTCGTAACAGCTTCATAACAGCTGTGGTCCTTCTGTAGCTCAGTTGGTAGAGCATGGCGCTTGTAACGCCACAGTAGTGGGTTCGATCCCCGGGACCACCCATACGTAGAATGTATGCACACATGACTGTAAGTCGCTTTGGATAAAAGCGTCTGCTAAATGGCATATATTATTATTATTATTATTGTTAGCTCAGTAGCCCTGTGTCAACACAGCAGCTTACTGAGAAAAGGAGGTTAAAGAGGGTTTAACACAATGGGACCGTGAAGCTGTCTATTGGCTGTTATGGATAATAAATTATAACTGCACCCATCCAGTACCTTGCTCCACAGTGAGACGGTGAGCGGTAGGAGAATGAATGTGGGGTATTGAACAGTATAGTGAAGAGTGGGCGGCTTGACTGATAAGATGCCAGTGAGATTTTAGATTCTGTATTAGCATTAGCATACAGTGGCTAGTGGCCATAGCATGGAGGCCTGTAGCCCTGCAGCCATGGTAAGACAGGGTTGGTGGGTGAGTGGATGGCTCAGCAGTACTATCGGTAGCATAGCATAACTGAGGGCTAAGGCTAAAACGCCAGGGACAGTAGAGACTGAACAACTGTGTCTAACAAGCTTCAATAATGCTCATCCTCACACTCCTCCTTACTCTCACAGTTGAACCCTTTGATATTTGATTATTTATTTATTTTTCCCTCTCCGTGGCTCTAAGTGCCTCTGGTGTACTTATCGTTGACTGAGTCTGCGGGGGAGGGATCCAGGGAGTGCTCTGTAGGCTAGCTCCCACTCTTAATTGAGTTATGAGGTCATCGTTCACATTGACAACCCCCGCCCTTTACTCCCACTCACTCTTAAAGTTTAAGTCCAAGCTCAAGTTTCACTGAGATAATGCTTCAAGGGGTTTTTCCCTCTCTCTTGTTCTTTACATGTTTCTTCTGTATATTTATCTCCCTCTCTCACACACACACACACACACACACACACACACTCTCCGTGTTTTGTTTATTTATCTCCCTCTCTCTCTCACACACACACACACACACACACACACACACACACACACACACACACACACACACACACACACACACACACACACACACACACACACACACACACACACACACACACACACACACACACACACACACACACACACACACACACACACACACACACACACTCTCCGTCTTTTATATATTTATCTCCCTCTCACACACACACACACACACACACACACACACACACACACACACACACACACACACACACACACACACACACACACACACACACACACACACACACACACACACACACACACACACACACACACACACACACACACACACACACTCTCGGTCTTTTGCTCTTCCTGTCATTGAGAAGTACAAGCCATATACGCAAACCTCCACACCAAAAACACAGAATATTTCCCTAAACTTACCCATTAATGTTGGTTAACACATATCAAACCAATACAGACTACATTTTCCCCTGCATTCCCACATTAATTTTGGTCAACACACACATACTTCCACAGAGTGTGTTTCTGACTCCATGGAGACGTTCTTAGTGTCGTCGTTTTAAGAACATACAACACACACACAGTGATGAATGTATCATGTTTAAACACCTTATCCAATGTCAACCATTTTACGAGCCATGAGAGGCCATAACAGTGTTTGTTTTCTTTGGTGTACACTCCTAGAATTAGTGGTCACTCAAGGAACCCTGGAGAATCCTCAAGGAACCCTGGAGAATCCTCAAGGAACCCTGGAGAATCCTCAAGGAACCATGGAGAATCCTCAAGGAACCCTGGAGATCCTCAAGGAACCCTGGAGAATCCTCAAGGAACCCTGGAGATCCTCAAGGAACCCTGGAGAATCCTCAAGGAACCCTGGAGAATCCTCAAGGAACCATGGAGAATCCTCAAGGAACCCTGGAGATCCTCAAGGAACCATGGAGAATCCTCAAGGAACCCTGGAGATCCTCAAGGAACCTTGGAGATCCTCAAGGAACCCTGGAGATCCTCAAGGAACCCTGGAGAATCCTGAAGGAACCCTGGAGAATCCTGAAGGAACCCTGGAGATTCCTGAAGGAACCCTGGAGAATCCTGAAGGAACCCTGGAGAATCCTGAAGGAACCCTGGAGAATCCTGAAGGAACCCTGGAGAATCCTGAAGGAACCCTGGAGAATCCTGAAGGAACCCTGGAGAATCCTCAAGGAACCCTGGAGAATCCTGAAGGAACCCTGGAGAATCCTGAAGGAACCCTGGAGAATCCTCAAGGAACCCTGGAGAATCCTGAAGGAACCCTGGAGAATCCTCAAGGAACCCTGGAGATCCTGAAGGAACCCTGGAGAATCCTCAAGGAACCCTGGAGATCCTGAAGGAACCCTGGAGAATCCTCAAGGAACCCCTGCAGTCAATGGATTCATATTGACATCTTTGGTTAGTTGTGGCATTCTTTGAGAAACCTTTAACATTTCGATGTATCAAAAGGTTCTCAGAGGAACCCTGGACTGGAGGCGTGTCTTAGTAAGGGTGTGGTGTTCAGCTAGATCCTTTTACCCGACCTGTGGGAGTAAATGTCATTCCTGGTCATATGTTCGGTTGCATTTTCATCCCACTGTATGATTGAATGCTATCAGTTTTGTCGTTTTGGTGAGGCTTACAGTGGTGTATGAGTTCCTCAAGTCCCTTTATTACTATATATAATCAGCAATTGTAAAATGCTTGAATATTTAAGGTAAATTTACATTTTGCCGTTGACACGGTGAGATTTAATCTAACGGGTGGCCAGAAAAAAAAAGCCTGGCCTCCAATAAGCCACACCTTCAATAATATGATAGGCTTCCACCTCTACAGTATAATATTGAAGGTCCTGAACAGTCATTCTGAAAATATTTTGTTCTCTCATTGCTAACTACCAGATGTTACAGGAAAGCCAAAAAGATCATCACGGACAACAACCACCTGAGCCACTGCCCGTTCACCCCGCTACCATCCAGAAGGCAAGTTCAGTACAGGTGAATCAAAGCTGGGACCGAGAGACTGAAAAACAGCTTCTATCTCAAGGCCATTCAGACTGTTAAACAGCCGCCACTAACACAGAGAGGCTGCTGCCGACATACAGACTTGAAATCATTGGCCACTTTAATAAATGGATCTCTAATCACTTTAATAATGCCATTTTCACAATGCTTACATATCTCGCATTACTCATCTCATATGCACACATATATACTGTATTCTTTTTATATATATAATTGTATTTATTTAAATTTCACCCCGTTTTCTCCACAATTGTTTAGTAGCTACTATCTTGTCTCATCGCTACAACTCCCGTACGGGCTCGGGAGAGACGAAGGTTGAAAGCCATGCTTCCTCCGATACACAACCCAACCAAGCCGCACTGCTTCTTAACACAGCGCGCATCCAACCGCACCAATGTGTCGGAGGAAACACAGAGTCTCTGGTGCACCTGGCAAACTTGGTTAGCGCGCACTGCGCCCGGCCCGGGATTTGTGTGTATTAGGTAGTTGTTGTGGAATTGTTAGATTACTTGTTAGATATTGCTGCACTGTCAGAACTAGAAGCACAAGCATTTTGCAACACCCACAATAACATCTGCTAACCTAATGTGTGTGTAAACAATCAAATGTGATTTGATTTGAAAATTTTCCATTGAATTTAACAGCAAAAGTTTTTTTTTAATGTGCAATGTGTTATCGCACACAGTCTTTCAACCGCAAGAAGTGAGCTTGATGGAAACACCTCTGCTGGTAAAATGCGCATTTTGTTTTATACAGATTTTTGAATATTGAAATAAAAATATGTCACAAATTGGATGTATACCTAGCTACAAGTATCAACGATTTATTTTTAAACAGCTCCCATTTGGCATGTCTTTTGTGACGCAGTTCACAGCAGCACTGACAGATGTGTTGATTTGACAGCTGCGTTGGTGTTTTTAACGACATTTCCCCTCCTTTGGGTCCATACAGCCTGAAGACCGAGCCCCCCAGGACCCTAACTAGCTAATATAAGACACAGATGAAAGGGGAAATATACAAGTATCTTTGCCATAGATTAATAGGGTAAACTTTTAATTGTATTTGCTGACACCCTACAGTCAAATTTTGGCACCAGTAGAGTAGCTATCCAGCTATTTAAACCACGCCCGTGCAAACACGCCTTCTCCAAGGCGGTACTTATTTTAAATTAGGTAATAGAATATCATGTTACCATTGGTGTATTAAAATTAGAGTTAAGGTGATGTCACCTTGTCCCCTTCAAGGGGAATTTCACCCTGGGGAAATCTAGGTTTGTTTTCATAATGTCCGAGGCATTTCTAGGTCAGTGAGATGTGTTTCACACATAATTGACCAGGAGGAAGGCAGGTCTAGGGGAGGTACGAGATCTAAAAAACAATGTTGCCCTGCTTTGTGGCATTTCACAAAGGCTCTGTGTTATACTGATGGCACTATTTGTTTTGTGCGTGTAGATATGGTTGGACTTGTTCAATATATTAATTGGACATCTTTCAGTGATGTTCCTATAGGCGGATGCATTGCTTAATATACAAGCTGAACCTTTTTTTTGTTGCAGTCTCTGAAAGACGACAACTCGTGTGGGGCGGGTGCTTTGTGTTCTGGCCCCTCCCACAAGGCGGGCTATTTTGAAAGGGAGGCCTTACACTAACAACACAATCCTTTGGGCAAAACCGAAAGAACTGACCAGACCGCATTGGCTTCAAGTGATTCCTCTCATCAACACGAAATTGACAATGGAGCATTTTTGTATGTTCAGGCGGTTAACCTATACGAGTTTGGGTATGCGCCCGTCGAACTGAAGCCTTTATTCGCCAACTGATTCATGTCTTTAGTGTTTGCATGCGCTATTAATGACCCAACTAATAGCAACAGTAGAAGCTCTGATCTTTCAGTGGATGTATACACTGACATCCTTCCTTACACCTCTTCAGAAGCTACATTGGTTCTGCTTATATAAACTTCTCCCCACTGTGATGTGTGGGTTAAGGCCAGGTTTAAAGGTCAATCAATCCATCTATGAAAAGTATTGATGAAGTTATTTTTTACATCAGCAGTTGTCATGCATATGCCATTACCCAGCCTATAGACTCTAAAGCATGCAATGCATATGCCATTACCCAGCCTATAGACCCTAAAGGGTAAGCAGAAGCAGAGGCATATTGTCTCGGAAAAACTGCTCAGGGACAAATCGCTCAAAGGTCAAAGGATAGTGCCAAAGTTAAAGGTGAAAGGAGGTTGGACATCATTACCTTTGTTGGCGAAGAGCTGGGAGATGTCTGAGCAAGACACATTGACAATCTGGCCCACATCAGCCCGGTACCAGCACCTGACCTCATCCCACTCCGTACGACACCCTGAGAGACGCACACAGAGGCATGCACACACACACACACCCACACAGAAAGAATGGATGTTAGCACCTCACTTCATCCCACTCAATACGACACCCTGAGAGACACACACAGAGGCATGCACACACACACGCACCCACACAGAAAGAATGGATGTCAGCGCCTCACTTCATCCCACTCAATACGACACCCTGAGAGACACACACAGAGGCATGCACACACACACGCACCCACACAGAAAGAATGGATGTCAGCGCCTCACTTCATCCCACTCAATACGACACCCTGAGAGACACACACAGAGGCATGCACACACACACACACACAGAAAGAATGGATGTCAGCGCCTCACTTCATCCCACTCAATACGACACCCTGAGAAACACACACAGAGGCATGCACACACACACGCACCCACACAGAAAGAATGGATGTCAGCACCTGACCTCATCCCACTCAATACGACACCCTGAGAGACGCACACAGAGGCATGCACACACACACGCACCCACACAGAAAGAATGGATGTCAGCACCTCACTTCATCCCACTCAATACGACACCCTGAGAGACACACATACACACATGCACGCACGCATAACACACACACAGGAGGAAGGAGGAAAGAAATGACTTAAATGTAATGTAAATGATATGAACACAGTTTGTCACTTCCTGTCAGCAAGCTGTAGACGGACAGCGGATTTGTGCCACGTTTGATGGGTCCACTGTAAACTCTAACAATCAACTCAAATCAAACGTTTTATCACATACGCCGAATACAACAGGTGTAGTAGACCTTACAGTGAAATGCTGAATACTACAGGTGTAGTAGACCTTACAGTGAAATGCTGAATACAACAGGTGTAGTAGACCTCACAGTGAAATGCTGAATACAACAGGTGTAGTAGACCTTACAGTGAAATGCTGAATAGAACAGGTGTTGTAGACCTTACAGTGAAATGCTGAATACAACAGGTGTAGTAGACCTTACAGTGAAATGCTGAATACAACAGGTGTAGTAGACCTTACAGTGAAATGCTGAATACAACAGGTGTAGTAGACCTTACAGTGAAATGCTGAATACAACAGGTGTTGTAGACCTTACAGTGAAATGCTGAATACAACAGGTGTTGTAGACCTTACAGTGAAATGCTGAATACAACAGGTGTTGTAGACCTTACAGTGAAATGCTGAATACAACAGGTGTAGTAGACCTTACAGTGAAATGCTGAATACAACAGGTGTAGTAGACCTTACAGTGAAATGCTGAATACAACAGGTGTAGTAGACCTTACAGTGAAATGCTGAATACAACAGGTGTAGTAGACCTTACAGTGAAATGCTGAATACAACAGGTGTTGTAGACCTTACAGTGAAATGCTGAATACAACAGGTGTAGTAGACCTTACAGTGAAATGCTGAATACAACAGGTGTTGTAGACCTTACAGTGAAATGCTGAATACAACAGGTGTAGTAGACCTTACAGTGAAATGCTTCCTTACAAGCCCTTAACCAACAATGCTTTATGAAGTTAAGAAGAAAAATGTGTTAAGTAAAAAATAAGCAAAAAAACATTTAAAATAACAAAGCAGTAAAATAACAATAGCAATAGGGAGGCTATATACAGGGGGTACCAGTACAGAGTCAATGTGGAGGCTATATACAGGGGGTACCAGTACAGAGTCAATATGGAGGCTATATACAGGGGGTACCAGTACAGAGTCAATGTGGAGGCTATATACAGGGGGTACCAGTACAGAGTCAATATGGAGGCTATATACAGGGGGTACCAGTACAGAGTCAATGTGGAGGCTATATACAGGGGGTACCAGTACAGAGTCAATATGGAGGCTATATACAGGGGGTACCAGTACAGAGTCAATGTGGAGGCTATATACAGGGGTATCGGTACAGAGTCAATGTGGAGGCTATATACAGGGGGTACCAGTACAGAGTCAATATGGAGGCTATATACAGGGGGTACCAGTACAGAGTCAATGTGGAGGCTATATACAGGGGGTACCAGTACAGAGTCAATATGGAGGCTATATACAGGGGGTACCAGTACAGAGTCAATGTGGAGGCTATATACAGGGGGTACCAGTACAGAGTCAATATGCGGGGGCACCGGTTAGTCGAGGTAATTCAGATAATAAGCACATGCAGGCAGAGTTAAAGTGACCATGGATAGGTAATAAACAGAGAGTAGCAGCAGTGTAAAAGAGGGGTCTGGGTAGCCCTTTGATTAGCTGTTCAGGAGTCTTATGGCTTGGGAGTAGAAGCTGTTAATAAGAAGCCTTTTGGACCTAGACTTGGTGCTCTGGTACCACTTGCCGTAGCATAGAGTGGTTGGAATTGGACAATTTATTGTCATGTTTTGTCTTAGATTGTCTTGTCATTTTGCTTTTCCTCTGTTCATTTTCCCCCTGCTGGTCTTTTTAGGTTCGTTCCCCTTTTTCTCTCTCCCTTCCTCTCTCTCTTCTCTCTATTGTTCCGTTCCTGCTCCCAGCTGTTCCTATTCCCCTAATCAATCATTTAGTCTTCCCACACCTGTTCCTTATCTTTTCCCCTGATTAGAGTCCCTATTTCTTCCCTTGTTTTCCGTTCCTGTCCTGTCGGATCCTTGTCTATTGTTCACCGTGCTGTGTCTGTGTATCGCCCTGTCGTGTCGTGTTTCCCTCAGATGCTGCGTGGAGAGCAGGTGTCTGAGTCTGCTAGGTTCAAGTGCCTTCCCGAGGCAACCTGCAGTTCTTGATCGAGTCTCCAGTCTGTTCTCGTCATTACGAGTGGAATTATGTCTTATGTTTGTAGAATTACTTTTCTGGATTAAAGACTCTGTTTTCGCCAAGTCGCTTTTGGGTCCTCATTCACCTGCATGACAGAAGGATCCGACCAAAGAATGGACCCAGCGACTACAGATGTTCGTAATACTGCCGTCGAGATCCAAGGAGCCATGCTCGGCAGACACGAGCAGGAATTGTCTGCTGCTCGCCATGCCGTGGAGAACCTGTCCGCTCAGGTTTCCGACCTCTCTGGACAGTTCCAGAGTCTTCGTCTCGTGCCACCTGTTACTTCCTGGCCTGCCGAGCCTCCGGAACCTAGGGTTAATAACCCACCTTGCTACTCCGGGCAGCCCACGGAGTGCCGCTCCTTTCTCACCCAGTGTGATATTGTGTTCTCTCTCCAACCCAACACATACTCTAGCGAGAGAGCTCGGGTTGCTTACGTCATTTCACTCCTTACTGGCCGGGCTCGAGAGTGGGGCACAGCTATCTGGGAGGCAAGGGCTGATTGTTCAAACAATTACCAGAACTTTAAGGAGGAGATGATTCGGGTTTTTGACCGTTCAGTTTTTGGTAGGGAGGCTTCTAGGGCCCTGGCTTCCCTATGCCAAGGTGATCGATCCATAACGGATTACTCTATAGAGTTTCGCACTCTTGCTGCCTCTAGTGACTGGAACGAGCCGGCGCTGCTCGCTCGTTTTCTGGAGGGACTCCACGCAGTGGTCAAAGATGAGATTCTCTCTCGGGAGGTTCCCGCCAGTGTGGACTCTTTGATTGCTCTCGCCATCCGCATAGAACGATGGGTAGATCTTCGTCACCAAGCTTGTGGAAGAGAGCTCGCGTCAACGGTGTTTCCCTGCTCCGCATCGCAACCATCTCCCTCCTCTGGCTCAGAGACTGAGCCCATGCAGCTGGGAGGTATTCGCATCTCGACTAAGGAGAGGGAACGGAGGATCACCAACCGCCTGTGCCTCTATTGCGGATTTGATGGACATTTTGTCAATTCATGTCCAGTAAAAGGCCAGAGCTCATCAGTAAGCGGAGGGCTACTGGTGAGCGCTACTACTCAGGTCTCTTCATCTAGATCCTGTACTACTATGTCGGTCCATCTACGCTGGACCGGTTCGGGTGCTACATGCAGTGCCTTGATTGACTCGGGGCTGAGGGTTGTTTCATGGACGAAGCATGGGCTCGGAAACATGACATTCCTTTCAGACAGTTAGACAAGCCTACGCCCATGTTTGCCTTAGATGGTAGTCATCTTCCCAGTATCAGATTTGAGACACTACCTTTAACTCTCACAGTATCTGGTAACCACAGTGAGACTATTTCTTTTTTGATTTTTCGTTCACCTTTTACACCTGTTGTTTTGGGTCATCCCTGGCTAGTATGTCATAATCCTTCTATTAATTGGTCTAGTAATTCTATCCTATCCTGGAACGTTTCTTGTCATGTGAAGTGTTTCTTCTGTCCCCACTTCTCAGGAGGAACCTGGCGATTTGACAGGAGTGCCGGAGGAATATCATGATCTGCGCACGGTCTTCAGTCGGTCCCGAGCCAACTCCCTTCCTCCTCACCGGTCGTATGATTGTAGTATTGATCTCCTTCCGGGGACCACTCCCCCTCGGGGTAGACTATACTCTCTGTCGGCTCCCGAACGTAAGGCTCTCGAGGATTATTTATCTGTGTCTCTTGACGCCGGTACCATAGTGCCTTCTTCCTCTCCGGCCGGGGCGGGGTTCTTTTTTGTTAAGAAAAAGGACGGTACTCTGCGCCCCTGCGTGGATTATCGAGGGCTGAATGACATAACGGTTAAGAATCGTTATCCGCTTCCCCTTATGTCATCAGCCTTCGAGATTCTGCAGGGAGCCAGGTGCTTTACTAAGTTGGACCTTCGTAACGCTTACCATCTCGTGCGCATCAGAGAGGGGGACGAGTGGAAAACGGCGTTTAACACTCCGTTAGGGCATTTTGAGTACCGGGTTCTGCCGTTTGGTCTCGCCAATGCGCCAGCTGTTTTTCAGGCATTAGTTAATGATGTTCTGAGAGACATGCTGAACATCTTTGTTTTTGTCTATCTTGACGATATCCTGATTTTTTCACCGTCACTCGAGATTCATGTTCAGCACGTTCGACGTGTTCTACAGCGCCTTTTAGAGAATTGTCTCTACGTGAAGGCTGAGAAGTGCTCTTTTCATGTCTCCTCCGTTACTTTTCTCGGTTCCGTTATTTCCGCTGAAGGCATTCAGATGGATTCCGCTAAGGTCCAAGCTGTCAGTGATTGGCCCGTTCCAAGGTCACGTGTCGAATTGCAGCGCTTTTTAGGTTTCGCTAATTTCTATCGGCGTTTCATTCGTAATTTCGGTCAAGTTGCTGCCCCTCTCACAGCTCTTACTTCTGTCAAGACGTGTTTTAAGTGGTCCGGTTCCGCCCAGGGAGCTTTTGATCTTCTAAAAGAACGTTTTACGTCCGCTCCTATCCTCGTTACTCCTGACGTCACTAGACAATTCATTGTCGAGGTTGACGCTTCAGAGGTAGGCGTGGGAGCCATTCTATCCCAGCGCTTCCAGTCTGACGATAAGGTTCATCCTTGCGCTTATTTTTCTCATCGCCTGTCGCCATCTGAACGCAACTATGATGTGGGTAACCGCGAACTGCTCGCCATCCGCTTAGCCCTAGGCGAATGGCGACAGTGGTTGGAGGGGGCGACCGTTCCTTTTGTCGTTTGGACAGACCATAAGAACCTTGAGTACATCCGTTCTGCCAAACGACTTAATGCCCGTCAAGCTCGTTGGGCGTTGTTTTTCGCTCGTTTCGAGTTTGTGATTTCTTACCGTCCGGGTAGCAAAAACACCAAGCCTGATGCCTTATCCCGTCTGTTTAGTTCTTCTGTGGCTTCTACTGATCCCGAGGGGATTCTTCCTTATGGGCGTGTTGTCGGGTTGACAGTCTGGGGAATTGAAAGACAGGTTAAGCAAGCACTCACGCACACTGCGTCGCCGCGCGCTTGTCCTAGTAACCTCCTTTTCGTTCCTGTTTCCACTCGTCTGGCTGTTCTTCAGTGGGCTCACTCTGCCAAGTTAGCTGGTCATCCCGGTGTTCGAGGCACTCTTGCGTCTATTCGCCAGCGCTTTTGGTGGCCGACTCAGGAGCGTGACACGCGCCGTTTCGTGGCTGCTTGTTCGGACTGCGCGCAGACTAAGTCGGGTAACTCTCCTCCTGCCGGTCGTCTCAGACCGCTCCCCATTCCTTCTCGACCATGGTCTCACATCGCCCTAGACTTCATTACCGGTCTGCCTTTGTCTGCGGGGAAGACTGTGATTCTTACGGTTGTCGATAGGTTCTCTAAGGCGGCACATTTCATTCCCCTCGCTAAACTTCCTTCCGCTAAGGAGACGGCACAAATCATCATCGAGAATGTGTTCAGAATTCATGGCCTCCCGTTAGACGCCGTTTCAGACAGAGGCCCGCAATTCACGTCACAGTTTTGGAGGGAGTTCTGTCGTTTGATTGGTGCGTCCGTCAGTCTCTCTTCCGGGTTTCATCCCCAGTCTAACGGTCAAGCAGAGAGGGCCAATCAGACGATTGGTCGCATACTACGCAGCCTTTCTTTCAGAAACCCTGCGTCTTGGGCAGAACAGCTCCCCTGGGCAGAATACGCTCACAACTCGCTTCCTTCGTCTGCTACCGGGTTATCTCCGTTTCAGAGTAGTCTGGGTTACCAGCCTCCTCTGTTCTCATCCCAGCTTGCCGAGTCCAGCGTTCCCTCCGCTCAAGCGTTTGTCCAACGTTGTGAGCGCACCTGGAGGAGGGTGAGGTCTGCACTTTGCCGTTACAGGGCACAGACTGTGAGAGCCGCCAATAAACGCAGGATTAAGAGTCCTAGGTATTGTTGCGGCCAGAGAGTGTGGCTTTCCACTCGCAACCTTCCTCTTACGACAGCTTCTCGTAAGTTGACTCCGCGGTTCATTGGTCCGTTCCGTGTCTCCCAGGTCGTCAATCCTGTCGCTGTGCGACTGCTTCTTCCGCGACATCTTCGTCGCGTCCATCCTGTCTTCCATGTCTCCTGTGTCAAGCCCTTTCTTCGCACCCCCGTTCGTCTTCCCTCCCCCCTCCCGTCCTTGTCGAGAGCGCACCTATTTACAAGGTACGTAGGATCATGGACATGCGTTCTCGGGGACGGGGTCACCAATACTTAGTGGATTGGGAGGGTTACGGTCCTGAGGAGAGGAGTTGGGTTCCGTCTCGGGACGTGCTGGACCGTTCACTCATTGATGATTTCCTCCGTTGCCGCCAGGATTCCTCCTCGAGTGCGCCAGGAGGCGCTCGGTGAGTGGGGGGGTACTGTCATGTTTTGTCTTAGATTGTCTTGTCATTTTGCTTTTCCTCTGTTCATTTTCCCCCTGCTGGTCTTTTTAGGTTCGTTCCCCTTTTTCTCTCTCCCTTCCTCTCTCTCTTCTCTCTATCGTTCCGTTCCTGCTCCCAGCTGTTCCTATTCCCCTAATCAATCATTTAGTCTTCCCACACCTGTTCCTTATCTTTTCCCCTGATTAGAGTCCCTATTTCTTCCCTTGTTTTCCGTTCCTGTCCTGTCGGATCCTTGTCTATTGTTCACCGTGCTGTGTCTGTGTATCGCCCTGTCGTGTCGTGTTTCCCTCAGATGCTGCGTGGAGAGCAGGTGTCTGAGTCTGCTAGGTTCAAGTGCCTTCCCGAGGCAACCTGCAGTTCTTGATCGAGTCTCCAGTCTGTTCTCGTCATTACGAGTGGAATTATGTCTTATGTTTGTAGAATTACTTTTCTGGATTAAAGACTCTGTTTTCGCCAAGTCGCTTTTGGGTCCTCATTCACCTGCATGACATTTATAGGGCCTTCCTCTGACACCGCCTGGTATAGAGGTCCTGGATGGCAGGAAGCTTGTCCCCAGAAACTTACTGGGCCATATGCACTACGCTCTATAGTGCCTTGCGGTCTGAGGCCGAGCAGTTTCCATACCAGGTGGTGATGCAACCAGTCAGGATGCTCTCGGTGGTGCAGCTGTAAAACCTTTTTAGTCAGGATGTAGATCAGAATGTAGATCACAGTGGGAGGAACAGGGAAAGTAAGGACTGTGTGTAATCATAACTAACTCCTGACCATGAGACACAAAGTCCCTTTTAATAACAGAACACTAATATCATATGTGCATATGGGTCTTTCTATACATAAATGGGGCCAATGTGTGACATTGGGATAAACATTTCAAAATGTTTTGAAACAAAATTAAATATATATATATATTTTTTAATGCAGTTCTTCATGTGTACTTAAAGAAATAAAAGTGAATATATGCAAATTAGCCCATAGCTCCACCTGTACAACAACATAGACCTAGGATTATACATCCTTTAAGCAGGGTTCATACAGACATTGGCAAGTCAAGTTCAAGGACTTTCAGGGACTTTTCAAGCACTTAATTGTAATTTTCAAGGACCTCAATGTAATACAATTGTATAATTTATATAATTGTACATATAGGGCCTAATATACCGTAGAGCCCACCTCCCCAAAAAGCATGCATGAAGTGTACCACTTCACCACTTTAAGAATAATGAATTTTTTAAGCCTTGATGTTGAAATTATTTTTACATTCAAAAATATGTGCAAATAATGTGGATATTGCCTGACTAAATACATAGATTGGATGCATGCATGGAGATATTTCTGTAATCTACAGTATTTGGCCAACACAGGCACACATAATAAAGACATGAATAGCTGTATCATTAATCTCACCATCTAGTTGTGGATTGTGAGGGAATGAGCATGCCATTAAACTGACCCATTAAACTGGCCCAATAAACTGGCCCATAAAACTGACCCATTAAACTGACCCATTAAACTGGCCCAATAAACTGGCCCAATAAACTGGCCCATTAAACTGACCCATTAAACTGACCCATTAAACTGACCCATTAAACTGGCCTTGGGTGAGTGTCTAGAGACAACCCTTATTCTACAACCAACACCACCACCCAACCCAGGGGGAAGTTGCTCCTAAAAGTTGATCTGGGGTTAGTGTAGCATTTTCCCCACTAAGGGACAGGGGGAGCTGATCCTTGATCTGTACCTTGGGGAAACTTCACCTCTGAGAACATCTTAATAATAATAATAATATGCCATTTAGCAGATCTTCACCCGAGAGCACACTTTGGACCCCAGGAAGAGTAGCTGCTGCTTTTGCAACAGCCAATGGGGATCATAATAAAATATTAAGTTATTTTGGGTTGGGTTAGGTTGGGTTGGGTTATTTAAGGTTAGTTAAGGTTGGTATTTACAAGGAGTACCAGTACTGAGTCAATGTGGAGGCTATTTACAAGGAGTACCAGTACTGGGTCAATGTGGAGGCTGTTTACAAGGAGTACCAGTACTGAGTCAAAGTGGAGGCTATTTACAAGGAGTACCAGTACTGAGTCAATGTGGAGGCTATTTACAAGGAGTACCAGTACTGGGTCAATGTGGAGGCTGTTTACAAGGAGTACCAGTACTGAGTCAAAGTGGAGGCTATTTACAAGGAGTACCAGTACTGAGTCAATGTGGAGGCTATTTACAAGGAGTACCAGTACTGGGTCAATGTGGAGGCTGTTTACAAGGAGTACCAGTACTGAGTCAATGTGGAGGCTATTTACAAGGAGTACCAGTACTGGGTCAATGTGGAGGCTATTTACAAGGAGTACCAGTACTGAGTCAATGTGCAGGGGTACAAGGTACAGTACAGTAGTTGAGGTAATGAAGGTAATACATTTCGCATATGTGGGTAGGCTGTGTGAGGCGTCAATATGCGATGCGAATGCGTGCCCATGGAACATTTGCCTCGGAACTTGATGAAGGCCCCAGGAACTGACACAACTCAAATCTGAACCACCTACAGGGTCACAGTGACTCTATAGGTTTGAGTAATGAGTACAAAATCACTTTAAGTAACTGTACTTTAAGTAACTGTACTATATATTAAGTGAACATCTGGCCAATAGGGAAGAAAGAAATTAAGAGGGGACAAGATACTGTATATACAGTGCCTTGCGAAAGTATTCGGCCCCCTTGAACATTGCGTCCTTTTGCCATATTTCAGGCTTCAAACATAAAGATATAAAACTGTATTTTTTTGTGAAGAATCAACAACAAGTGGGACACAATCATGAAGTGGAACGATGTATGGCCCTGAACATTGTGCTTTCCATTTATTAACAGTACTGACTGCTCAATAGATTTTGACTGGTTGCAGGTTCATATCAACAAAGAACAACAATTACAGTATCACAGAGACAAAGGACAAGTTTGTGAGATGCAGGGTACAGTACTGTAAAAATAGGGGTACAAGGAGGAGGAAGTACAAAAAACTAAATTGCAAAGAGCAAAGCAGAGTAGTCATTTCTGATCAATTTTGAGCTACTATGATAGAACATGTTTTCGTTCATCAAAAGACAATGACGGAAAAATATGAATATTTTTTTAGATTAAAAATGTACTTGTCCCTGAGAATTGTATGTTTTGAACAATGTGTTTTCTATTTTTTGTTTACTGACTGCTTGAGAGTGTATATCATTTTGATCACTTTGTTTGTGATTTGAGAGCCGTGTTTGATTTTGAACACAGGTAAAACTGTTTTGAGGCGAATGTTTCATTTTGCAAGAGGAGTCAGAGGTTATGTAAATAGTGCTTGAAGATGAGGTTTGTGTTTAATGTTTTCAGGAAATGGAGCAAGGTTTCAGAAATTGTGTTTTAGCAATTGAGAAAAACGGTAAATTATCTGGAAACAGCTCTGGTGGACATTCCTACAGTCAGCATGCTAATTGAACACTCCCTCAACTTGAGACATCTGTGGCATTGTGTAACAAAACTGCATATTTTAGTGGCCTTTTATTGTTCCCAGCACAAGGTGCACCTGTGTAATATTTATGCTGTTTAATCAGCTTCTTGATATGACACACCTGTCAGGTGAATGGATTATCTTGTCAAAGAAGAAATGCTCACTAAACAGATTTAAACATTTTACCATTAAGAAAGTTTACGCTGACGCCAACAATAGGTAAAAGCTTGCTACGTAGATAATTCCAATTTGTGCCACCATTTTTGGAAATATTATTTGTCTGAACATCATCGTTTAGGAGGTCAGATGTAATCAAGGTCAAACTTGAAAGACGTATTTGTAAATCTATCACCACAAGGCCTGTTCACCTAAAACCTCTGGTAAATTTAATCTGAATCAAAAATAGTCTCACAAAATCAAGACTGAATATGCATGTTAAGGGAACCCACAAAGTGTTCACATCGATTATGTTTACAGAACTTAATACAATAAATGAATAGTACTGTTTGGGTTTACAGTACCTGTCCTGGCAGAACGGTTGCGACCCTCCTGTCTGCGTGTGTGGATACAGCTCTGCTGGGCCTTCATGTGTTGGGACACCAAGGCACAGTCTGGATGGATGGCCTCCACCTGGAGGGGGGAGGGAGGGAAGGAGTATGAGAGAGAGGGAGGGAAGGAAGGGGAGATTTTTTTTATCTATGAAAAAGCACAGAACTTGTGTAATGTGAAAACACATTCCTGCATCTTTACCGAGACGACAAGTGACACCATACAACATTGTCCCTTTACGCACACTGTATCATTAAATTATTCAACACATACTGTAGAGAGTTACACACTCATTATCACCCTGTCTTCCAACCATCTCTCCCCTCCTGTCCCATCTGTAGGGCAGTGAAAAAAAGTCCCACCAAAACGACTTGTTTACTTCATTATAGAGACCATCTGCTACTGATGCTGTTTGGGTTAGGGCTCTGTTTATATACACACACCCACGGGAGAGGGTGACAGTTCTCCACAGACAGTGACAGTATCTATAACTACAGTAGAAAGGGAAGTTTCGGTAGAAACTTTGTGTGCTTGCTCAACTGGATGAAAGTATTATTAATGACAGTGGAAGAAGTGTACATAGTGAGAGAGGTCTATAACTTTGAGATATATTACAGTAAAGCCAACGTCTTTAAAGGGAAATTCCACCACTTTTCAACCTCATATTCGTCAACTCCAGCAAAAAAAGACAGTGAATAGTGAATGGAGGAAGCTCTTCCTGTGGATATGTTTTAATTTGCCAGATAGGCAACACTGGTTGTCTAGATTCATGTGCTTCATTTTAAGAGTTGAGCAACACATGTCGCAGTCCAAGAAAGCTGGGATCCTCTTTTTTCAATAGTGGCCAGTCAAAACTCTGTTTTCACACGTGATTGCGCGATGACTTTATGAGAACACGTGAACAGGCTAGAGGTGGAGGCTGCACTGTAAAACCCAATGTGCTGTCATTACTCAAAACTTTTAAGGAAACTGGAACATATGAGTACAGTTACATAAAGTGATTTTGTTGTCTTTCCTCAAACTGATAGAGTCACTGCGACCCTGTAGGGATACAAATTTGAGTGGTATATCATCTTGAACATTGCCCCCACCAAGCCACGCCTCCAATATCATTTCCCAGATCGCCTTGCCTTTTCAAGTGAATTGCAGAGCTATTACCCATGACTGTATTTGTTAGTGACAGAGACAATGTTGCTGAATTCGTTCATTTTTAGTCCTGTTGCTTTCACCAAGTGAATTTCTACATAAATGTTATACATGTGGGAGACAGGAAACATCAGGATCTACCAGCAACAAACGGTGGAATGAACGACTGAGGAGGAGGGTGGCAAGATGGAAGTTCAAAATCTTCACTGCCCCCCAAGCTGCCTAGACCAAGACAAAGCTCAGACCTGGCTTTTATCCTTCAGCCTGGCTGCCGCGTCACTTTGCTACCTACCTCCCACTACCACACTCACGGAACCAACCCGGAACCCTCCACCACCAAAAGAGGATGGAGGGGAAACCAAACATCACACCTTGACCCAGAGCAAGCGGACCCCAGGGGAGGGCCATCCCTGACCATTGGGTCTAGGGCTCCCTTGTGTGTCTGCTCCCACTACCACACTCACGGAACCAACCCGGAACCCACACCTTGACTCGGAGCAAGCGGACCCCAGGGGAGGGCCATCCCCGACCCCTGGGTCTAGGGCTCCCTTGTGTGTCTGCTTGCTCTTCAAGTTGTCTTTCCTCCTGGTTCCCGGTTCCTGTTGCTTCCAGGCCCACAGTCGCAGCACCAACCCCTGGTTTTCCAGCCCTGGTAGCAGCAGATATATGGCTGCTCATGGTTGCCTCCACATAGACAGCACAAGGTACGTACAGAGATCTGCCCCCATGGAGTCACTCACAATGAACACACATACTGTTGGTGAGTGCACCAAAGCCAGGCGGGTCTGAGTCCTGTTTGTTCACTCTATCCTCCAGCACCAGCCCGATAGACATACCCTCCACTACTCCCACCCCCCTTCTCCCTCTCCATCGCTCTTCCCCCTCCCCCCACTACACCTATCACTCTCACAGAACTAGACCAGAAACCATTCATCACCACATCAGAAGAGGTGTGACGGAAGGACCAAAGATTTAGACCTGCGCTCGGAACGAGTAGACCACATGAGAGTACCATCACTGACTTCCGGGTTGTTTCTGGCTCAAAATGTCCAGAAACAAAGCACTTTCTTCTGAAACTCGTCAGTCTATTCTTGTTCTGAGGAATTAAGGCTATTCAATGAGAGAAATTGCCAAGAATCTGAAGATCTCATACAACGCTTTATACTACTCCCTTCACAAGACAGCGCAAACTGTATCTAACCAGAATAGAAAGAAGAGTGGGAGGCCTCAGTGCACAACTAAGCAAGAGGACAAGTACATTAAAGTGTCTAGTTTGAGAAACAGACACCTCACAAGTCCTCATCTGGCAGCTTCATTAAATAGTACCAGCAAAACACCAGTCTCAATATCAACAGTGAAGATGCTGGGATGTTGGCCTTCTAATTGCAAAATGGTTTTCTAATGATCAATTAGCCTTTTAAACGATAAACTTAGATTAGCTAACACAATGTGCCACTGGAATACAGGAATGATGATTGCCGATAATGGGCCTCTGTGTCAAGGCTGTGGGCAACTGGTGAAAGGACTCAGGCGCAGGAGAGCTGAGATGCGTGGACAAGGTATGTAATAAAAGATACACCAATATAAACACAATACTACGGTGCGGGAAAATACCGGTACCACGAAATAAACGGGCGTAATAACAAAACCCGGCAACAAAATACCAGCCGTCAGAAACAGCCTGAACAATAAACAAACACACACACAAACATGG
Organism: Oncorhynchus gorbuscha; assembly: GCF_021184085.1. Lineage (NCBI taxonomy): Eukaryota > Metazoa > Chordata > Actinopteri > Salmoniformes > Salmonidae > Oncorhynchus > Oncorhynchus gorbuscha. The sequence goes on from NC_060178.1 coordinate 49,170,532, forward strand.
AGGAAACCAGAGGGTTAAATAATGAACATGTATGTAAAGGGGGAATTGAAACCAGGTGTGTAGAAAACAAACATGGAGGAAACCAGAGGGTTAAATAATGAACATGTATGTAAAGGGGGAATTGAAACCAGGTGTGTAGAGAACAAACATAGAGGAAACCAGAGGGTTAAATAATGAACATGTATGTAAAGGGGGAATTGAAACCAGGTGTGTAGAAAACAAACATGGAGGAAACCAGAGGGTTAAATAATGAACATGTATGTAAAGGGGGAATTGAAACCAGGTGTGTAGAAAACAAAGACAAAACAAATGGAAAATGAAAAGTGGATCGGCGATGGCTAGAAGGCCGGTGACGTCGACCGCCGAACGCCACTCGAACAAGGAGAGGGACCGACTCCGGCGGAAGTCGTGACACTCTGTACGCCTACGTAGATATTCCATTAAAAAGCAGCCGTTTCCAGCAAAAATAATCATTTACAAAATTAACAATGTCTACACTTTATTTCTGATCAATTTTACGTCATTTTAATGGTCAAAAAATGACTTTCTTCTAAAAACAAGAACATTTCTACGTGACCCCAAACTTTTGAACAGTAGTGAATATTTTCACATATTGTTCCCCTATAGGAAAAAACTCACAACCCAGGCATTGCAAGTGCCATGCTCTACCAACTGAGCCACACTGGACCAGTTGAAGGATTTCCTGAACCAACCACAAATTCTGTAAAACCCGGGAAATTTACCAGGATTTTGCAACCCCACCTGCAAGTTATCCAGCGAGAGTTAGAATATCCAACTGTTGACATTTTGTCTTCACCTGCATCCTGCATTCATAATGACTGTCAGAGTTGGAAACAGTCTGAGGATACTACCTCAGCCACTTAGACTGGAACAAGCCTTTCAGTAACAGGTGCAAAAATCGAACTAAATGATTGGATTCGTTTAGAAAATGTATGTTATTTATTTTTGTGTAGTATAAGATCAATCGTTCTATCAATCGTTCTTGCTATGACTGTGGTATATTCTTGTACTTGCTATGACTGTGGTATATTCTTGTACTTGCTATGACTGTGGTATATTCTTGTACTTGCTATGACTGTGGTATATTCTTGTACTTGCTATGACTGTGGTATATTCTTGTACTTGCTATGACTGTGGTATATTCTTGTACTTGCTATGACTGTGGTATATTCTTGTACTTGCTATGACTGTGGTATATTCTTGTACTTGCTATGATGACTGTGGTATATTCTTGTACTTGCTATGACTGTGGTATATTCTTGTACTTGCTATGACTGTGGTATATTCTTGTACTTGCTATGACTGTGGTATATTCGTGTACTTGCTATGACTGTGGTATATTCTTGTACTTGCTATGACTGTGGTATATTCTTGTACTTGCTATGACTGTGGTATATTCTTGTACTTGCTATGACTGTGGTATATTCTTGTACTTGCTATGACTGTGGTATATTCTTGTACTTGCTATGACTGTGGTATATTATTGTACTTGCTATGACTGTGGTATATTCTTGTACTTGCTATGACTGTGGTATATTCTTGTACTTGTTATGACTGTGGTATATTCTTGTACTTGCTATGACTGTGGTATATTCTTGTACTTGCTATGACTGTGGTATATTCTTGATTACCTTAGTTTAATACACTGACGACAATTCACTCTGGATAATAGTGCATGATAAATGAACAAAACGTAAATGCAAAAGCACACTGTATCATTTAATGAACTCCAACGCCAAATGTGATGAAAATACAAATCCTTTTGAGTGCGGAGCTCATTAGAATAATACCCAACAGTGTGCTTTGCAAAATCTTATTTTTAACCTTCTTTTTTTTTTTAAACATAACATTCATTTGTCATAACCAGATGCTCTTGTCCAGATTAACTTAGTCACTGCATTCATCTAAGGTTGATTAAAAAATCTAATCAAATAATTAATAATATATATATTAAGAGTTATAGCAAGGACAATGTTTCTGTAACCGTTACTAGGAATGTTGTTGTAGTTTAGAATACATTGGTCTTCAAACTATAATGTAATTGTAATAGGATATCTTTCTTTCTGTAAGTTACTTTCAAATGCAGCCCAGTGTCACGCTACAATACTGTGAAATGATCCCAATATACTGTAATTAAGTCAATTCTACTGTAATCATGTTAGTATTTCCCTAATTACTTGGGATTAGTTCAAGCAAGTTGGCTGCTAGGTATTTGTATACTGCAGCATCTTTATGAGAATTTGGTGTTTCATATCAGTTGCACTTCTAGAACCCTAAACAAAGGCTTCCAAACTGGCTTTGATTACAAGGCAGAGCAGAACAAAAAGACACAGCTTAACCTCTATTCAACCACTACAGATTTAAGACACTGTCACTCTGACCTGTCTCCTGAATATATCAAGTTGTTAAGACACTACTACCACATATCACTTCAATTGGTACAGCACTCACTAACGGGTGCAACAAAGTTCGCCTCTTACATGGGGCACGTCTAAAAATACGTTCTCTCTAATTTACAGAATGCTGCGGTAAATATACGGCAAGATAGTGTTCAATTGTATTGTAAAATAATTACAACAATTGCTAACAGTTCATCCAACTTTTAGGTGCATACACTGCCACCTACTGTACTGGAGTGTGAGGCCAGTCAAGGCCTACCTACATAACATTCCGGTAATACAAAATTGAGAAAAAGGAAAATTACCCTGCCAACTATTAGCCCTCACAACAAAACAAAAAGCACCACCCCATTCCACTATTTAACCCCATCTAATCCTCCTCAACACCCCCTGCAACTCTTCTGCAGTAAAACCTCTCATTCCCAAGTACATCTTTGCAAATGCCACCACAACCTTTATTTTCTGTGATTGGCTATGAATGCTACCATGGCTATGAATACTACCATGGCTATGAATGCTACCATGGCTATGAATGCTACCATGGCTATGAATGCTACCATGGCTATGAATGCTACTAAACCCACCTTACTGAAGCACATATTATTCCCAACACTCTATTGCTCTCTGCCTACTCACAGGAATCTTCTCAGGATCCCTCATCCTTTACCATCTTCTACCACTCTTCACAGCTTCATCATTCAACACTTTCTGTACTACTCTGACCCTGGCAACCTCAACCTGCCTTTCTCATGCCAGACACCTTCGATCTCCAGCCCTGCGGGGGCACACACACACACACACACACACACACACACACACACACACACACACACACACACACACACACACACACACACACACACACACACACACACACACACACACACACACACACACACACACACACACACACACACACACACACACACACACACACACACACACACACACACACACACACACACCTTCGTCTCATGCCCTCCTGGACACTTCTCAGTGTTAGGGAACTACTACCACATGCCACTTAAATTGGTACAGCAATCTCACTAACGGGTGCAACAAGTATAGGAAGCCCTCAAATGTATGAACCTTTTCATACGTGAGTTCCAAATATCTCTAACGGTCGCCCCCAGTGAGAGTTGATTTATGCATGTGATGTCAGAATGCACTCACTTTTCCAAAATGTGATTATTACGCAACAGGACATATAATACGCGCTGCAGCTAATTATCTATAGGCTATGTTGCGGACAATTTATGTTTGAGGCTTTACTGAGCCGGAGAAACGTATCTCTTCATGGGGTTCTCTCTTCAAGGAGAGCCTATACACTTCACCAATGTTTGTGCAGATCAAGTATGCAGACATTTGTGCAGTCTTGGAAAATGTTTTGGCTGGCGCTCGCATTGCAGTCCCTGTCGTTTTCCTTACAAATAATAACTTTAGACATGGGTGCATTCCTATAAAAGTAAGTTCCTTATTTTATGTAGATTGTATTGTTGTTTCTACTGTAGGTGCATACAGTATATACAGTGCCTTGCGAAAGTATTTAGTAAAAAATAAATTCAGTCTCTTCGATGTGCAAAACTGATAGAAACATACCCCAAGCGACTTACAGCTGTAATCGCAGCAAAAGGTGGCGCTACAAAGTATTAACTTAAGGGGGCTGAATAATTTTGCATGCCCAATTTTTCAGCTTTTGATTTGTTAAAAAAGTTTGAAATATCCAATAAATGTCGTCCCACTTCATGATTGTGTCCCACTTGTTGTTGATTCTTCACAAAAAAAATACAGTTTTATATCTTTATGTTTGAAGCCTGAAATGTGGCAAAAGGTCGCAAAGTTCAAGGGGGCTGAATACTTTCGCAAGGCACTGTATGTATGGAGCATAATGTATTTACTGTTTTATTCACATGTTTTCAAGTACTGGTGTCAAATAATGCATTCCGATTATTGCATAGATTGTAATGGACACCTATGATGTGTGTAAAACCATTTTTTGAAGGTTGTACTGATTATAATGAGCTAATGCTAAGCTATTTGCCAGCTATGTGTGGCACCATGTTTGTTGACACTATACAATGCATTCTGGGTGTCACGTAAAACATCTGTCAGACCAAAGATGTTATAATGAGGTAAAGAAATGGGTCACTCATCTTTCGGGTAAACTTCCGGGAGGGAATGAAGGGAAGTGAATGACCGTAGATGACACACCCCCTTCAACATGCACACTGCAAACAGACCAAACTCATCTAGTCTCCTCTTATTATCTTTGGTTGATGAAACAAACAAAAAACAGACAGCTCGCAAAAACTACCCATCATTGGATTCCTTTTGATTTCTAGAAACTGTTTTACTCAATTATTTCGATCAATGGTGAGTTCACCCATGATGTGATTAATTATATATAGTAATTGCTATTAGATCATTCATTTTGTAGTTTCTGTCAGCTGAGAGTTATAAAAATATGATCGCTAGTGTTACCTCAATATTTCCTCAGTTAGCTCTTGGACAAATGTAGCCTACATTTTCCGGTTTGGATGATGGTGTTATGCTGTGCTACTTCTGTGAATGTCTTAACATTGCATCCCAAAATAAACTGGTCACATTCTGGACATAACTTTGTAAAGGACTGTGTTTATGCAAAATGTTTGTAAAAAAAACAGTGTCCAGCTCAAATGCTGATTGTTGTGTCAATCGAAACTGGACGTTCTAAATAAGTGTTCTAATCACACCGGTTTGAGCGTACACTGCAGGGACCACTGTAGAAGGTGTGAAAAGGTTAATGAGCCACAACACCATGCACTCACAAAAACTTTTTGCAACTCAAAAATTACAGTATAGTACTGATATACTGCAAATTTCTAGCAGCACAGCAGATTTACAGAAAAAGGTTTTTAGAGTCCCCAAAAAATGGTATGGTACTGTATTCTGTGGGATATAGCGTTCTCACTAATGGGTGCAACAAATCTAGCCTCTTACAAGGCATGCATCAAAATATGTTAATGAGCCGGAGATTATTTAGCAACCAAGAGCATTTTCCCACAATGCACCATAATTCACAGTATGCTGCTGTAAATATATAGCAAAACAGGTCATACATTACTTTACTGTACAATTGTGTTGTAATTTTCGAAGCGTAGCTAAATTTACAGCAATTTGTTAGTTATTTTGCAGTACTGTAATATGGAATTACAGTAGCTAACTGTTAGTGTTGCTGTAAATTTACAGCAATTTGTTAGTTATATTAACATTTTCCCAATCATCTAAAAGTAACTTCTTTGATGTACACAATCCATGTGGAGACACTTCAAGAGGATTTGGACAGGAAGGGTGAAAGGGTCCTCTTAGTGAGAATGTCCAATGTCAAAATGCTCCCGATATTTGATTAATTTAATGAAAATAAGATACATAGACTTTAGCTTTTAAGAGTCAATTACTCAAATTCAAAATAAAAAGGTATATAATTGATTTGAACACAATCCTAAAGGGGCAAGTTTTTATTTTTTATTGAAAAAACAACAACCAAAATTCTGCCCAATTATTTCCCTTCAAAATGTGTTCTGGGGATCGCCAATATGCACATATTTAAATTTGACCAAATATTTCCCTTAAGGGGGGCGTTTCCCCCCAAGTTACCCTAGTTGTGGGTCTTTCCCCTATTGAAAGATAACATTAATATGTTTACACTTTCTTTTTGCTTGACTTTGAACACTACAGGGAGATGCCAAGGACATGTGTCCTAATAGAGACACGGGAGACACTCAAGTCTCTTTCACAGTCAGCACCGGAGAACGGGACTCTTGCTGCTCATTTACGCCTTCAGAAAAATGATACTGTACGAGGACCGCACGGAGTACTGTTAGACACAGTCGCTGTGTCCCGGTCTCCGTGGTTGGCACCGGAGCACACCAGACTCAGCACGATCCTTTCTCAAAGGAAATTAACTTAACAATAACCAGCCGGATCCTGGGACTATGATGACAATTGGAAGGACAATGATCTGTAAGACTGGATGAAAGATTCAGTATTGCAGCCTAATAATCAGGGAAATTAAGTCCCAAACTTTTTAGAATTCTTTCTCATTTATCCTATAGAAATAATGTATAGTTTGGATAGTGTGTTATAGAGCATTGTATAAAATATGCTATATTGATGATTAAATTGATTCGCAATTAAAAGAGGTCGAAATAATGTTTTGAATGTTATAAAAGCATATACTTACCTTTCCCCATACAATCTGATGCAGCCAAATAGCAGATAACGTGCGTATCCATTTCAACGACGAAGTTTTAGTGAGTAACATTGTCCTTTATAATTAATTGCCCCTTTTCTTAGTATAACAGATGGTTCAAAGAATAGTACAATGCATTGAAATCACTCTAAATAAGTATCTTAATTATTTAATGAAACACTGGTTAGTTGTTTCTCTACCTCATGAACGAAAACTAGTATTGTTTGATTCTCTTTCAGTCTATTATCCACAGATTTGGCATTTGCCTGTATGTAGCCCTTCTTGTCGCCGTTATTCAGAAGTTATGCGGGGTTTCTCCAGCGCAGTTATGCTGGGCTTAGTTCCTCGCAAGACTTCGTCATACTCGCACAAGAGACAGGACTCGACTGAGTGAATGAGGTACGCGCCTCCTACTCAAAAGCCAGCTACAGTACAGTACAGTACAGCGCAGCGCACACGCACACTCAGAGTAGTAGACGTGCTTGTCCTCCTTGGAGATAAAGAACGACCGTAGTTTGTCCACTGTCTTCTTATGTTATAAAAGTGTTTTATATCCACTGTTAATGTTAAATACTAAAACATTAGGGAAACCATGGTAAGCATAATTGCAGTAGACCTAAGCATACATGCATTTTATTGTCCCGTGAGGCTTGTGCATTCTGCTGGTACAGTGCTGGAGACCGGAAAGATACTTCTGTAGGTGTCAGAAAATGACCTTGAGGTCTATTTAACAGACAACCCCCCACCTCAAACAGGCTTACAGGTCAAATACATTTAAAAAAAATATTTTAAAAATATGTGCGTATACACTACATACTTCATCAAGTATATAGGCTACAAACGATATGAGGCCCCCATAGCTCCAATTTGGCAACTCAACATGATCTGTATCTTCAACATATGATTGTTAGTTACTGATTTTCCATTCGCGTTAATTCATTGTTTTTCCATAGAGTCCAAACACAGGCAGTCCTGAACCATAGACATTTAATGAACTGGATTACCTTTAGGCTTAGTCGCCATGCCAGGACATTAGCATGGGGAGTATATAGGGACCTACACTATAAAAATAACAACTCTTTGGATCAACTTAAAAATAAAAAATAATTCAAGTGATTACACATAAGAGTTAGGTTTTCTCAATGGAAAAATACTATACTTGTTGAAACCAAATATATGATTCAATGCCAACTGTGTTATTTGATTATATAAAAAAAAACTATATTTCAAGTTGGAGGTTAAAATCAAATAAATAACGTAAATGCAAACTAGTATTTCATGTAAGTACACCCACTTTTTAAAATTCTAGTAGATTTTTAACTTTTACTCAAGAAATCACTCTGGTTCAATAACGTGAAATAGTGACTCCAAACTGATCTTTACATAAAATGTTCTAATTTATTGGCCACGATATTGTAACCAAAATGTGACTTCTTAAAAGGTCCCGAACAGTCCTTCTGATTCTAATCAAAAGATTACCCATGATATTATTTCCAGATAAAACTGCTCAAAATGTTTCTCTCATGTCAAACTACCAGGAAGTCTAAAAAAAAACAGACTGAGTGGACAGGGAGCTAGTTGGCTGAGTGGGCCCGGACCAAAGGAATGCTTATGTGAGGATGCTGTGACAACCCTCCCACTCTGTCTGACAAATTCTTTCTTTTTGCTCTTGTTTGACTTATTACGACGTCGGTGGGTAGAAAGTTGTCAGCAAAATGGTACACCTGGGTTCGGGTGTGTCCTAGGGATAAATACACCTTCACCCCCCCATTCATTGAAGAGACTCTCCATGCAGACACACTGTTGGAGTTTGGTTGTGGCAGCTTGCTTTGGCACTCTTCACAACCCTTCATTATCACATATGTGCACGCAACCTCTTACACTACTGTTACTTTAGTTAATAAATATATTTTGTGTTATTTCTTGATCTCCGCATTGTCTCCCTTCTTGTTACGGGCTACGAGCCGGTGCGTGACAAGTGGGAGCTCATCTGGGAATATAAGGTTGGTTCCTAGACATTTTGGCGTATAGTATTATGATGGGTTGATGCTATTTTGGGATGTGCTTTGGTTTGTATTCACTGCATAGTCTTGTGTGTTCAGTATAGAGCCTTAGAGATGTATCAGTGTTTTTGGTTGTCCGGTGATGTCATCAAATTACGCGTTGCATGGAATTAGAAGGGCCAGTAGGCCTAACTGTCATGTTTTGTCTTATATTGTCTTGTCATTTTGCTTTTCCTTCTGTTCGTTTTCCCCCTGCTGGTCTTTTTAGGTTCGTTCCCCTTTTTCTCTCTCCCTCCCTCTCTCTCTTCTCTCTGTCGTTCCGTTCCTGCTCCCAGCTGTTCCTATTCCCCTAATCAATCATTTAGTCTTCCCACACCTGTTCCCTATCTTTTCCCCTGATTAGAGTCCCTATTTCTCCCCTTGTTTTCCGTTTCTGCCCTGTCGGATCCTTGTATATTGTTCACCGTGCTGTGTCTTTGTATCGCCCTGTCGTGTCGTGTTTCCCTCAGATGCTGCGTGGTGAGCAGGTGTCTGAGTCTGCTACGGTCAAGTGCCTTCCCGAGGCAACCTGCAGTTTATTATCGAGTCTCCAGTCAGTTCTCGTGATTACGAGTGAAATTGTTTTTATGCTTTATTTACCGCTCCGATTTGTCTAGGAGTATTGCTATTTCCTTAAACTGGATTAAAGACTCTGTTTTCGCCAAGTCGCTTTTGGGTCCTCATTCACCTGCATAACACTAACAGTAGTAATGTTGTTGAGCTAACTGGTATGAGTCTTGGAATTAGAAGGTCCAGTAGGCCTAACAGTAGTGTTGTTGAGCTAACTGGTAGCCTAGTGGTTAGAGCGTTGGACTAGTAACCACCTGGAGCCGAAAGGTTGCAAGTACGAATCCCCGAGCTGACAAGGTACAAATCTGTCATTCTGCCCCTGAACAGGCAGTTAACCCACTGTTCCTAGGCCGTCATTGAAAATAAGAATTTGTTCTTAACCTACTTGCCTAGTACAATAAAGGTAAAACAAAAAAAAAAAATTAGTCATGGAATTAGAAGGGCCAGTAGGCCTAACAGTAGTGTTGTTGAGCTAACTGGTATGAGTCATTGAATTAGAAGGACCAGTAGGCCTAACAGTAGTGTTGTTGAGCTAACTGGTATGAGTCATTGAATTAGAAGGGCCAGTAGGCCTAACAGTAGTGTTGTTGAGCTAACTGGTATGAGTCTTGGAATTAGAAGGGCCAGTAGGCCTAACAGTAGTGTTGTTGAGCTAACTGGTGTGAGTCATTGAATTAGAAGGGCCAGTAGGCCTAACAGTAGTGTTGTTGAGCTAACTGGTATGAGTCATTGAATTAAAGGGCCAGTAGGCCTAACAGTAGTGTTGTTGAGCTAACTGGTATGAGTCATGGAATTAGAAGGGCCAGTAGGCCTAACAGTAGTGTTGTTGAGCTAACTGGTATGAGTCATTGAATTAGAAGGGCCAGTAGGCCTAACAGTAGTGTTGTTGAGCTAACTGGTATGAGTCATTTGTTTGGGAGAAAACATGGAGTTAGTGTTTGAAAACTCTGTCGGTGCTTGTTTGCATCTTCTGTGCTGTTTGGTAGGCCAGTGTTGGGTGCCTTTGTTGGTTTGTTTTTTGGTAGACGTAGGCAGCACAGGAGCGTCATGGCAAAAACTGGAAGACTGGCCAATAGTTTCTACTCTAAGACCATCAGGCTGCTGAATAGCCACTACTAGTCAACTAACCGCTTCCCCATGGACAAAGTAATGAAACACAGTACAATACTGTAAAAGTGACAAAGTATAGCAAAGTTTCTACAGTATTTTACTGTAATTAAAAGTGATTTGAGTAAGCAGGTGATTTGAGTAAGCAGGTAAGCATTTCTATATTATTGCATATTAATTAATGACTACTATGTGTTTTAAATAATTTGCACTTCTAGATGTCTAGAAGGCTTCCAAAAGGCTTCCAAACGGGCTGTAATAACAGGGCGAAACAGATCAAATGGACATGGTTAAATATTAAATCATTTTTAAAGTTAATTATTTTTTATTTTGTTTTCCAAAATTCTTTACAGGTAAACCTTTTTGTGGGTGTAGTTGGCCAGGAAGGGGGTGCTGGTGGAGGCACCAGCACGAGTGAGGATAGTTCCTGGGGTATCTTTGGTGGGGGACGTTTCTGGGACATCTTGGGTGGTGGCATGTCTTCCGGATTCATGGATTTCCGGTGGACATGGTCTCTGATCACGGTCCTCAGTTCTGTTCCCGGTACTGGAATGCGTTCTGCACCCTCATTGGGTTGTCGGCCAGCCCGTCCTCCAGTTTTCACCCCCAGTCTAACAGCTCGTCGGAGAGAGCCAATCAGGACATGGAGATGGCTCTTTGTTTGCCTCGTCGCCTCCAACCCCACCATCTGAAGCCAGCAACTCGTGTCAGTGGAATACGCTCGCAACACCCTTCCCTGCTCGGCCACTGGTCTCCCGCCCTTCGAGTGTTCCTTGGGATATCAGCCCCCGCTCTTCCCTGAGCAAGAAGAGATCAGCATACCCTCGACCCAGATGTTCGTCTGCCACTGTCGCCGTACCTGAAAGAAATCCCTGTCCTCTCTTCTCAAGAATACCTCCATGTATTGGCCACCGGACTCCTGCTCCCCGCTACCGTCTCGGGCAGAGGTTATGGCTGTCCCATAAACTTTCCCCTTGTTTTAATCGGCCCATTCCACATTGCTAAGAATCTTAGCCCCTCTGCTGTTCGTCTTCTGTTGCCCCCACCCTCCGTATACGTCACACTTGTCCAGGATAAACCTCTGTCTCACAGCCCTTTGTCTCCTTACCAGCGTGTTTTCCAGTATCTCCAGTTTCTGTTTTCTAGTCTTCCCGGTTCTGACCATTCTGCCTGCACTGAGCCTGCCTTCCATTCGGTCCCTGCTTGACTCTGCCTCGGATTACTGACTTCTGCCTGCCCTTGACCTGCCTTTTTGCAATAAACATCTGAAATCCGAACTTATCCTGAGTCGTGTCAGTTGGATCAATATCGCCATTCTAATCATTGGCCAGTACGGAGAATTAAGTAAAGCCACAAGTCCAAAACCCTATCTCCTTCCGTGGCTAATTTAGGAAATATAAGCATCTGAAAGCAAAAGTAGTCTCATGATAATCAAGCATGGTTTAAAGGCCGTCAATCATTACGTAGGCTATACCTGTACCTGGATTATCGAGCACGCAGATTGACAAAGCAATGAGCAGACAAGTCAGAACCATGGAGAAATAATTAAGCTACACCTTATTCTTTAGAATAGTCGGACAAAATAAACAAAGAAAGAAAGAAACAAAATAATAATCATGCAAGATCTGGAAGACCGCAGTCTATAACATACACTGTACATTGTCAAAATATGATTCATTTAAGATTGACTTTTGACTTTTGAGTGTCCCATGTGTAGAATTTCCACGACAATATAATTGCCATGCCCACTGAGAATGATGAATTACATTTCACCCCATGACAAAACACATGTGTTTGGTGAGTAGGCTTACTGTAGTGTTCTTTCCTGTAACTTGTTTGTAAATGGCATCTGAAAGCAAAAGTAGTCTATTCTATATAAGATTATCGTTTGAACTATAACCAAACAGGCACATGGGATTCAGTTGCTTGTTGTGCCCGACTACAGAAAGCAATATGGAAATGAAGTGGATGTGTTTTCTGTTTACAGTGTATGTTATAGACTGCGGTCTTCCAGATCTTGCATGATTATTATTTTGTTTACTGTCCGACTATTCTAAAGAATAAGGTGTAGCCATGGCTCAATTATTTCACCATGGTTCTGACTTGTCTGCTCATTGCTTTGTCAATCTGCGTGCTCGATAATCCAGGTACAGGTATAGCCTATGTAATGATTGACGGCCTTTAAACATGCATGGATTTTTTTATACTAGGTTGACGCTCATATTTTCCATTGACTGCAATGTATTGACATGAGCATCATGTTGTGACCCGAGGCTGATAATGGGCTGTTTTCTACATACTTTATCCCTGGTTTTAGTTGTTAAAAAAATATATATATTTCACCTTTATTTAACCAGGTAAGCTCGTTGAGAACAATTTCTCATTCACAACTGCGACCTGGCCAAGAATAAGCAAAGCAGTGCGACACAAACAACAACACAGAGTTACACATGGAATAAACAAGCATACAGTCAATAACTCAATAGAAAAAAAAGAAAGTCTTTATATAGCGTTTGCAAATGGCGTGAGGAGGCAAAGCAATAAATAGGCCATAGTAGCGAAGTAATTACAGTTTAGCAAATTAACACTGCAGTGATAGATGAGCAGGTGACGATGTGGAAGTAGAAATACTGGTGTGCAAAAGAGCAGAGAAGTAAATAAAAACAACATGGAGATGAAGTAGTAAGGGTGGGATATTTACAGATGGGCTATGAACAGGTGCAGCGATTGGTTAGCTGCTCAGATATCTGATGTTTAAAGTTAGTGAGGGAAATATAAGTCTCCAGCTTCAGCAATTTTTGCAATTCGTTCCAGTCATTGGCAGCAGAGAACTGGAAGCAAAGGCGGCCAAAGGAGGTGTTGGCTTTGGGGATGACCAGTGAGATATACCTGCTGGAGCGCATGCTACGGGTGGGTGTTGTTATTGTGACCAGTGAGCTGAGATAAGGCGGAGCCTGGAGCCAGTGGGTCTGGCGAGGAATATGTAGCGAGGGCCAGCCGACTAGAGCATACAGGTCGCGGTGGTGGGTGGTATATGGGGCTTTGGTGACAAAATGGATGGCACTGTGATAGACTGCATCCAGTTTGCTGAGTAGAGTATTGGAAGCTATTTTGTATCGGCTGTTGGAGGTCACAGAAGGAGTTGTTATATGGCATTGAAGCTCTTTGGAGGTTAGTTAACAAAGTGTCCAAAGAAGGGCCAGATGTATACAGAATGGTGTCGTCTGCGTAGAGGTGGATCAGGGAATCACCCGCAGCAAGAGCTACATCGCTGATATATACAGAGAAAAGAGTCGGCCCGAGAATTTAACCCTGTGGTACGCCCATAGAGACTGCCAGACGTCCGGACAACAGGCCCTCCGATTTGACACATTGAACTCTATCTGGGAAGCAGTTGGTGAACCAGGCGAGGCAGTCATTTGAGAAACCAAGGCTGTTGAGTCTACCGATAAGAATGTGGTGATTGACAGAGTCAAAAGCCTTGGCCAGGTCGATGAAGACGGCTGCACAGTACTGTCTTTTATCAATGGCGGTTATGATATTGTTTAGTACCTTGAGCGTGGCTGAGGTGCACCTGTGACCAGCTCGGAAACCGGATTGCATAGTGGTGAAGGTATGGTGGGATACTAAATGGTCAGGGATCTGTTTATTAACTTGGCTTTCATAGACTTTAGAAAGGCAGGGCAGGATGGATATAGGTCTGTAACAGTTTGGGTCTAGAGTGTCACCTCCTTTGAAGAGGGGGATGACTGCGGCAGCTTTCCAATCTTTAGGGATCTCAGACGATACCAAAGAGATTTTGAACAGACTGGTAATAGGGGTTGCAACAATGGTCAAAACCAGGACACTGGGAGCAAGGGGAAACCACTGGTAGATTTGACAAACAAAACAAACTGGCAACAGAACACAGGTATAAATACACAGGTGATAATGAGGGAAGATGGGAGACACCTGGTGGGGGGTGGAGACAAGTACAAAGACCGGTGAAAGAGATAATTTATTTGCAATATCTACTAATAGAGATATACACAATTTTAGTACAGAAACAAACTGCAACCAAGTTTCTATGTTCATAAGGCTAATAAGAAAATATGTCAAATGACTTAAATATCAGAAGGGTGTACCAATCTAAAGGTTGCTGTAAACATGGTGGAAAATCATCAGATAATTGTGTGTGTAGAAAAAAAGATCTGCATTGTTTTCAGTTGCGATTATTGCCACAGTCCCTTCAAGTGTAACTTGCAGAGTTGGGGGGGGGGGGGGGGAATAGATAAAACGGATGTGTTCCTGAGTGTTTTAGCTTTCAGGAAATGTGTCGTAATAGCAAATATACCCAACCGTTTAAAAGGTAAATAAAAAGGTGGAGGAAGCAAACAGAAAATCAAGCTGCAAGTTGGTTCAGACAGGAAACCTGAGTGTTGCATCACCTGATAGCATAAGCTGATGTTGCACCAATTAGATCATCACTCTATGGCGGTCGACTTAGTCCAGCAGGTTCTGGAAACACTTCTCTGATGGCTGCTGGGTGCCAAGCTACAGTATGTGTCGGTGACTTTGGTGACATGCTATTGCTGTAATGTCGTTACTCGCGTGCATATGTGTTTCCTTCCTGCAGGGGGGTTGGTGTAGCATACCTTCCTCTGCCTGTAATTATTATTATCTTAACATCATGCTCTGGCAGTGATCCCCCCGAAGGGGCAGAGCATAACGTATTGAACGAGTTTCCTGTCTGTCCGCTCCATTTACCTGAGCTGGTCACAACCTCTAAACACGCGCATATCAGAGAAGGGCCTAGAGAGGAAGAGGAAGCTAACATAATATAACAGATAACAGATAAATTATGTATTATTAAAGGAAAGTATGCCAGCTTCACGAGGCCCCTGATGATGTGAGGCCCCGGGAAATTCCCTTAGTTCCTTATTGCCATGTCAGCCACTGGTTGACAACCTCAACACAACAAGCATTGCAACAATTACACCAGCCAGCGTCAGAGTTTACATAGTAGATAAGTGTCCTAGGCTTACCTCTATTCATCATGCATCAAGTCGTATTTCTGAGAAAAAAGGGGCATTGTGGTCCGTTGATTTGTTCTCTCACCTTGTGTACGCTGATAATGTCTCTCCTCAGTAACACAAGAATTTGGCACTTGGATCCAGCTGTGTTGTAGCGGTCGCTTTCACACTCGTTATGACAGACAGACATAAACTCACAGACAGACATGTCTCTCTCTCTCTCCTCTAATCTCTCTCTCCTCTCTCTCCCACCCTCCTCTCTCCCTGTCTTTAACTGCCTCTGTCTCTTGTCTCTACCTCCTCTTTATGCCCCCAATTCTCTTCCCTCTCACTCCTCCTTCTTTCACCCCACCACCCTCTCCCTCCCTCCTTCTCTCTCGCACTCTCTTTCTCATCTGTCTCTCTCCCTCCCTCCACACTATCCCTTCTCTCCCCCTCCATTCTCTCTCCCTTCTTTCCCTCACTCCCACCTCTCAAATCTGTCTCCCTTCTCTCTCCCTCCTTTGTCTGTCTGTTGACTTGCTCTTGCTTCCCTCCTCTCTCTCCCCTCTCCCACCTTCACCCTCTCCCCTTTATCCCCCTCCCTCACTCTCCCCCTACTCGCACTCCCTCCTCCCTCCATTATCTCTCCTTCCTTCTCCACCTCCTCTCATCTCTCTCTCTCTCTCCCTCCCCCTCCTCTCTCTGCAAGACTGTTGTGTCCAATGGAGGTCAAAAATGCTTTTTGGACTAATGATTACAAATGTCATATTCTGGGTCATGTCTGTCACAAATATGTATAATTATACAAATATTCCAAAACATGGATCCTGTTTACAATAAGGCACTAAAGCATTATGTCCTGAATACAAAGTGTTATGGTGGGGGCAACTTCAACACACTACTGAGTACCTCTCTTAGTATTTTCAAGCATGGTGGTTGCTGCATCATGTTATGGGTACACTCTTAGCACCTTTTCGTCTAAGTAGAACCATACAGGGGGAGCCCTTTTTGGTGCTGGGTTCAATGTAAGGTACTTCAAATAACTCCCTGTATATGGTTCTACCTAGAACGATCTATGAAGGGTTCTACCAGCATTAAAAATGTAATTATTTACGACTGTACATTGTATATATCACCAGGCCTTTTTTTGAGGTCCTAATTATAGCCTAACACAGTGATGTTAGGAAGCTCCTAGGTTATAGGCCAGATGCAAAGAGATTTGTATTTCCTATTGGTATGCAGCCAAAGTTAGGATTTCCAACAACTGACATTGTTAATCACTTGCCTCTTTCCTACTGCCAGGAAAGGGAATATTGATTATGGAGACTACCTCAATAATCTAAACTGGAACAACCATCTCAGTAATGGTTGCAATAAATCCAGTTACTAACAGATTGGTTAGTTTAGACGATAGTATGTTACTTATCTTTGAGTAGCATAGAATATATCAACCAAGCAATGTACAGATATTACAGTAAAACAAACCATTCTTAAAAAAATATCCCTGCAATAGAGCATGCTGGGAAATATAGTTCAATGTAGAACCCTTCTTGCCTTCCAAAGAACCCTTTCTTTAAAAAGCGGTTCTTAGGATGTTAAATGTTCTATGTAGAACCCTTACCCTTAAAAATAACCCTTGTCTTCCAAAAAGGGTTCTTCTGATCAAAACAGTTATTGGTAGAAGTAGAACCCTATCCCTCCGCAAATCACTTTTGTGGAACGTGTATGCTTGTCATCGTTAAGGATCAGGGAATTTTTGGGGATAAAAAGACATGGAATAGAGCAAAGCACAGGCAACATCCTAGAGGAGAACCTGGTTCAGTCTGCTTTCCAACAGATATCACCAGCAACAATGTCACCTATGGGCACACACCCACCGTCGCTGGACCAGACAGGACTGGCAAAAAGTGCTCTTCACTGACGAGTTGCGGTTTTGTCTCACCAGGGATGATAGTCGGATTCGCCGTTTTCGTCAAAGGAATGAGCGTTACACTGAGGCCTGTACTCTGGAGCGGGATCGATTTGGAAGTGGAGGGTCCGTCATGGTCTGGGGCGATGTGTCACAGCATCATCGGACTGAGCTTGTTGTCATTGCAGGCAACCTCAATCCCGTGCATTACAGGGAAGACATCCCCCTCCCTCATGTGGTACCCTTCCTGCAGTCTCATCCTGACATGACCCTCCAGCATGACAATGCCACCAGCCATACTGCTCATTCTGTGCGTGATTTCCTACAAGACAGGAATGTCAGTGTTCTGCCATGGCCAGCGAAGAGCCGGATCTCAATCCCATTGAGCACGCCTGGGACCTGTTGGATCGGAGAGTGAGGGCTAGAAATATCCGGTAACTTGCAGGTGCCTTGGTGGAAGAGTGGGGTAACATCTCACAGCAAGAACTGGCAGATCTGGTGCAGTCCATGAAGTGGAGATGCACTGCAGTACTTAATGCAGCTGGTGGCCACACCAGATACTGACTGTTACTTTTGATTTTGACCCCCTCTTGTTCAGGGACACATTATTCCATTTATGGTAGTCACATGTCTGTGGAACTTGTTCAGTTTATGTCTCAGTTGTTGAATCTTGTTATGTTAATACAAATATTTACACATGTTAATTTTGCTGAAAATAAACACAGTTGACAGTGAGAGGACATTTCTTTTTTTGCTGAGTTTATCTGGTTTAGTTGGCATGCACCAATCTGGAAATTCTGGACCTGTATCTATACCTACTCTTCCGTCCAAAAGTTTGGTGTCACATAGAAATGTCCTTGTTTTTGAAAGAAAAGAAAAGTTTTTGTCCATTAAAATAACATAACATTTATCGGAAATACAGTGTAGACATTGTTAATGTTGTAAATGAGTATTGTAGCTGGAAACGGCTGATATCTACATAGATGTACAGAGGCCAATTATCAGCAACCATCACTCCTGTGTTCCATTGGCACGTTGTCTGGATAAGAGCATCTGCTAAATGACTTAAATGTAAATGTAAATGTTGTGTTAGCTAATCCAAGTTCATAATTTTAAAAGGCTAATCGATCATTAGAAAAGCCTTTTGCAATTATGTTAGCACAACTAAAAAGTGTTGTGCTGATTAAATAAGCAATAAAACTGGCCTTCTTTAGACTAGTTGAATATCTGGAAAATCAGCATTTGTGGGTTCGATTACAGGCTCAAAATGGCCAGAAACAAAGACATTTCTTCTGAAACTCATCAGTCTATTCTTGTTCTGAGAAATGAAGGCTGTTCCATGCGAGAAATTGCCAAGAACTGAAGATTTCGTACAACGCTGTGTACTATTCCCTTCTCAGAACAGTGCAAACTGGCTCTGACCAGAATAGAAAGCGGAGTGGGAGGCCCCGGTGCACAACTGAGCAAGAGGATAAGTACATTAGAGTGTCTAGTTTGAGAAACAAACGCCTCACAAGTCCTCAACTGGCATCTTCATTAAATAGTACCCACAAAACACCAGTCTCAACATCAACAGTGGAGAGGCAACTCTGGGATGCTGGCCTTCGATAGAAAAGGGTCTGAATACTTACGTAAATAAGGTATTTCTGTTTATTTTTAATACATTTGCAAAAATGTCTAAAAACCTGTTTTTGCTTTGTCATTTTGGGGTATTGTGGGTAGTCTAAGTCACTGCAGTGCTAGCTGTGCCACTAGAGATGCTGTGTCGAGTCCAGGCTCTGTCACAGCTGGCCGCGACCGGAAGACCCATGGGGCGGCGCACAACTGTCCCAGTGCTGTCCGAGTTAGGGGAGGGTTTGGCCGGCAGGGCAGGTATATCCTTGTCCCATCGCGCACTAGCGCCTCCTGTGGTCGGCCGGGTGCAGTGCACAGTGACACGGTCGCCAGGTGTACAGTGTTTCCGTACTCAATCAAAAGATTGAGGATTTTTGTATTTATTTAATCCATTTGAGAATGAGACTGTAACGTAACAGTGTGGCAAAAGTCAAGGGGTCTGAATACTTTCAGAATTAGGTATGCCTGATATCGGAATCGGACGATATTAGCTAAAAATGCCAACATGGGCATCGGCCTGATGTCTAGTTTTACGGCGATGTGCAAATCCGATGTCAAAGCTGACATGCCTATGTAACGTAGGTAGATGACGTAATGACTCATTGAAAAATATAGCACTACACGTGCAACACAGTATTCCTAACCTAGCCCACAATGTCTGCTGTGTGGATCGAGCAGACAACAAGTTGAGCAGGCATTTGATAGAGTAAAACAATTTCAGTGAGACCACTCAAAGGCGAAATCCATTAAGGCAGAGACAATGTAATTCTTAGCCCTTTGACAAGCAACCGTTCTCTGTCGTGGATGATGTTGGCTTTTGCCGACTGGCCAAGCACAGATACACACTACCAAGTATTGTGCTATTTTTCAGATGTTGCCCTACCGGAGTTTCACAGTATTGTTGAAACTCACATCGGTTAAAGACGTACTCTTCTAGACGCTGTGAACAAGTGATTCGGTGGCATTCTCTCGGAGCCTCTACTGTGTCGCCACCATGCTCGATGCTAGGTACAAGGACTGTTACTTCGATGCAGACAAGAAAAAGGGTTTAGGTGAAATGTTACAGACACAGCTGGACAAGATGGAAATGGACACAGTGACAGTGCGCACCGAGGAAGAGAGGCCACGGACAGACAGAGATGAAACTTCACTGCTTGACATGTACGATGCAATCCTGGTTGAGACTGAACAAATGAACA
Organism: Oncorhynchus gorbuscha; assembly: GCF_021184085.1. Lineage (NCBI taxonomy): Eukaryota > Metazoa > Chordata > Actinopteri > Salmoniformes > Salmonidae > Oncorhynchus > Oncorhynchus gorbuscha. The sequence goes on from NC_060178.1 coordinate 49,190,618, forward strand.
ATGAAACAGCACAGCAAGTAAGTGAAAGAAATAGGATTTGATGATGTTTTACTGGTAATGGGGACATACGTAAATGACAACAAAATAACTGTTTGGTCAGTGTGTGTGTGTGTTTCAACTATTTAACTGTCCTAGAATGCTTAAAAGGCCGCAAGTATTTATTATATCGGTTATCGGTATCGTTTTTTGGGGGATCCCTACACTGCATACATAACAAAAGTATGTGGACACCCCTTTCAAATGAGTGGATTTGGATATTTCAGCCACACCTGTTGCTGACAGGTGTATCAAATGAAGCACACAGCCATGCAATCTCCATAGACAAACATTGGCAGTAGAATGACCTAACTGAAGAGCTCAATGACTTTCACCGTACCACCGTCATAAGATGCCAACTTCCAACAAATCAGTTTATCACATTTTTTGCCCTGCTAGAGCTGCCTGTCAACTGAAAGTGCAGTGAAGCGGAAATGTCTAGGAGCAACAACGGCTCAGCCACGAAGTGGTAGGCCACACAAGAACAGCTCAGCTACGAAGTGGTAGGCCACAAAAGCTTACAAAACAGGACTGCCATCAGCACAAGAACTGTTCGTCAGGAGCTTCATGAAATGGGTTTCCATGGCAGAGATGCCACACACAAGCCTGAGATCACCATACGCAATGCCAAGCATTGGCTAGAGGTGTAAAGCTCACCGCCATCGGATTGTTGAGCAGTGGAAATGCATTCTCTGGAATGATTAATCACGCTTCTCCATCTGGCAGTCCAAAGGATGAATCTGGGTTTGGTGGATGCCAAGAGAACGCTACCTGCACCAATGCATTGTACCAACTGTAAAGTTTGGTGGAGGAGGAATAATGGTCTGGAGCTGTTTTTCATGGTTTGGAATAGGCCCCTTAGTTCCAGTGAAGGGAAATCTTAATGCTACAGCATACAATGATATTGTAGGCAATTCTGTGCTTCCAACTTTATGGCAACAGTTAGGGGAAGACCCTTTTCTGTTTCAGAATGACAATGCCCCTGTGCACAAAGCGAGGTCCATACAGGAATGGTTTGTCGAGATCGGTGTGGAAGAACTTGAGCAGCCTGCACAGAGCCCTGACCTCAACCTTATCGAACACATTTGGGATGAATTGGAATGCCGACTCCGAGCCAGGCCTAATCACCCAACATCAGTGCCCAACCTCACTAATGCTCTTGTGGCCGAAGGGGAGTCCCCACAGCAATGTTCTAGCATCTAGTGGAAAGCCTTCCCAGAACAGTGGAGGCTGTTATAGCAGCAAAGGGGGGACCAACTCAATATTAATGCCCATTATTTTGGAATTTGATTTTTTTGTGTGACGAGCAAATATGTATTGGAAGTGGCATATATTCTCTAGAATATCAAAAATGTGTCCTGTGAAGACATCTCCTAAAATGGACCCTTTTTGCCACGTGTACAGTAGAGAGTCGAATGAGCTCGGCTATCTGACCAAAGCTCTCTACTAATCTATGGGGCTTTAGCAATCTGCTGTCCTCCCATACGGAATAAAAATACATTTCAATATATTTAACGTCATGTAAAAAGTATTTCAGACAATGCAAATTGTCTGGGTACCGATTTGATTAGGATTCTTATGGTTTGGGGGTAGAAGCTCTTTAGAAGCCTCTTGGACCTAGACTTAGTGCTCCGGTACCGCTTACCAGTCTCTGACTAGGGTGGCTGGAGTCGTTGACCATTTTTAGGGCCTTCCTCTGACACCGCCTGTTATAGAGGCCCTGGATGGCAGGAAGTTTTGCCCGAGTGTTGCCCCGGGCCATTCGCTCTACCCTCTGTAGTGCCTTGCAGTCGGAGGCTGAGCAATTTCCATACCAGGCAGTGATGCAACCAGTCAGGATGCTCTCGATGGTGCAGCTGTAGAACCTTTTGAAGATCTGAGGACCCATGCCAAATCTTTTCAGTCTTCTAAGGGGGAATAGGTTTTGTTGTGCCCTCTTCCCGACTGTCTTGGTGTGCTTGGACCATGTTAGTTTGTTGGTGATGTGGACACCAAGGAACTTGAAGCTCTCAACCTTCTCCACTGCAGCCCCATCGATGAGAATGGGGGTGTGCTCGGTCCTCTTTTTCCTGTCGTCCACAATCAGCTCCTTTGTCTTGATCACGTTGAGGGAGAGATTGTTGTCCTGGCACCACATGGCCAGGTCTCTGACCTCCTCCCTATACGCTGTCTCGTCGTTGTCGGTGATCCGGCCTACCACTGGTTTGTCCTCTGCAAACTTAATAATCAGTCGTGGGTGAGCAGGGAGTACAGGAGGGGACTGAGCACGCACGGCTGAGGGGCCTCAGTGTTGAGGAGCAGCACGGTGGATGTGTTGTTACCTACCCTTACCACCTGGGGGGCGGCCCGTCAGGAAGTCCAGGATCCAGTTGCAGAGGGAGGTGTTTAGTCCCAGTGTTCTTAGCTTAGTGATGAGCTTTGAGGGCACTATAGTGTTGAACGCAGAGCTGTAGTCAATGAACAGCATTCTCACATAGGTGTTCCTTTTGTCCAGGTGGGAAAGGGCAGTGTGGAGTGCAATAGAGATTGCATCATCTGTGGATCTGTTGGGGCAGTATTCAAATTGAAGTGGGAGTCAGTACTGGAGTCAGAGCAGATCCCTACCAGCTGCAACTCGTTCCATAATCAAGATCCTGTTACTCTGCTGTGCCTGTTTCCCTGCCTGACACTGTTTATCCTCTCATTACAGTTACCACTCTGTCTTTGGCTCCTGTCTCCTGTTCCACATCTCACCACCCAACTACCTTGCTCTGGATTTTTACTCACCACCACTACATTGGATTCCCACAGGACCTGTTTTACCCTGTTTTACTCAGCTAACTCCAACCTCAGTTTCCACATCTGGTTTTTCTGCAACTCATCCGAGCTTCCCCCGGATCTCCATATCTCCCTGCGTAACAATACATATTTTAGTGCATTCATCCCTTTTTCCTCATCTGAGTCTGCTCGTGGGTTTCCCTGTGTCGCTCCGCTTAACACTGTGGCCTTGTGAATGTTGACCTGTTTAAAGGTCTTACACACACCGGCTGCGGAGAGAGTGATCACAGACTTCCGGAACAGCTGGTGCTCTCATGCATATTTCAGTGTTATTTGCCTCGAAGCGAGCGTATAAGTAGTTTGGCTTATCTGGTAGGCTCGTGTCACTGGGAAGCTCTCGGTTGTGCTTCCCTTTGTAGTCTGTAATGCTTTGCAAGCTCTGCCACATCCGACAAGCGTCAGATCCGGGGTAGTATGATTCCAACTTAGTCCTATACTGATGCTTTGCCTGTTTGATGGTTCGTCGGAAGGGATAGCGGGATTTCTTATAATTTTCCGGGTTAGAGTCCCGCTCCTTGAAAGCGGCAGCTCTAGCCTTTAGCTCAGTATGGATGTTTCCTGTATTCCATGGCTTCTGTTTGGGGAATGTGGTCACTGTGTGGACAATGTCATTGATGCACTTATTGATGAAGCCAATAACTGATGTGGTGTACTCCTCAATGCCATCGGAGGAATCCCGGAACATATTCCAGTCTGTGCTAGCAAAACAGACCTGTAGCTTATCATCTGCTTCATCTGACCACTTTTTTTGATCTTGTCACTTGTGCTTCCTGCTTTCATTTTTGCTTGTAAGTAGGAATCAGGAGGATATATTTATGGTCAGATTTGACAAATGGAGGGTGAGGGAAAGCTTTGTATGCATCTCTGTGTGTAGAGTAAAGGTGGTCCAGAGTTATTTTTCCTCTGGTTGCACATTTAACATGCTGATAGAAATTTCGTCAAACAGATTTCATTTTCCCTGCATTAAAGTCCCCGGCTACTAGGAGCGCGGCTTCTGGGTGAGCGTTTTCTTCTTTGCTTATGGCGGAATACAGCTCATTCAATACTGTCTTAGTGCCAGCCTCTGTGGTGGTATGTAAACAGCTATGAAAAATACAGATGAAAGCTCTCTAGGTAGATAGTGTGGTCTACAGCTTATCATGAAATACTCTACCTCAGGTGAGCAATAGCTCCTTATATATCGTTCCCCATCTGTTATTTACAAATCTGCATAGTCCTCCGCTCCTTGTCTTACCAGACGACGCTGTTCTATCCTGCCTGTACAGCGTATAACCAGCCAGCTGTATGTTGATAGTGTCGTCGTTCAGCCACGAGTCGGTGAAAATCTTCCACTTAGGTCATCTATTTAATTGCCCAAAGATTGCACGTTTGCTAGCAGAATGTAAGGCAGTGGGGGTTTATTTGATCGCCTACGAATTCTCAGAAGGCAGCACGCCTTCCGGACCCTTTTTCTCCACCTCCTCTTCACCAAATTAGAAAGAAGTATATCGTTCTCGTCGGCCTCGCCAAACTCGTTAAAGGAAAAAAAGGATTCTGCCAATCCGTGGTGATTAATCGCAGTCCGGATATCCAGAAGTTTTTTTCGGTCATAAGAGACAGTAGTGGCAAATGTATGTACAAAATAGGTTAAAAAAAAACATTTGCCCATTATTCTTTTAAAAATTCTTTAAGCTATGTCGTTCCACTGGATGTCATAAGGTGAATGCACCAATTTGTAAGTCGCTCTGGATAAGAGCGTCTGCTAAATGACTTAAATGTACATGTAATGTCAAATTTGTTGTTTGTCATTGCTAGACAACTATTTCCAGGTCTCGCCATAGATTTTCAAATAGATTTATGTCAAAACTGTAACTCAGCCACTCAGGAACATTCACTCTCTTCTTGGTAAGCAACTCCATTGTACATTTGGACATGTGTTTTAGCTTATTGTCCTGATGACAGGTGTCTGGTTGAAAGCAAACTAAACCAGGTTTTATTTTAGGATTTTGCCTGTACTTATTTTTATCCTGAAAAACTCCCCAGTCCTTCATGACTACAAGCATACCCATAACATGATGGCACTACTATGCTTGAACATATGGAGAGTGGTACTCAGTAATGTGTTGCGTTGGATTTGCCCCTGACATAACACTTTGTATTCAAAACAAAAGTTTTTAAAAATAGCATTTTTACTTTAGCACAACAAGCAAACAGGATGTTTTGGAATATTTTTTATTCTTTACAAGCTTCCTTCTTTTCACTCTGTCAAATAGATCAGTATTGTGGAGTAGCTACAATGTTGTTGATCCATCCTCAGTTTTCTTCTATCACAGTCATTAGACTCTGTTTAAAAGTCTGTTTTAAAGTCACCATTGGCCTCATGGTGAAAGTCGTGACCGGTTTCCTTCCTCTCCGGCAACTGAGTTAGGAAGGACATCCTGTAACTTTGTAATGACTGGGTGTATTGATACACCATCCAAAGTGTAATTAATAACTTCCCCATGCTCAAAGGGATATTCAAGGTCTGCTTGCTTTATTTTTACCCATCTGCCAACAGGTGCCCTTCTTTGCAAGGCATTGGAAAACCTTCCTGTTCTTTGCGGTTGAATCTGTGTTTGAAATGCACTGCTCAACTGAGGGACCTATGTAATGGATGCGTGTCGGTGGCGAACTTGGTATAAACGGAGCTGTTTAATAAGTGCTCATACAACTCCAAAAAAACAAAACTAAAATGAAAAATGGATCAATAGTCTCCATAATCTGTTTCTTTCAATTTAAACCCTTCTCCTCTTTCCAGTAAAAAAAAACATTCTCAATCTCTAGTCCTAATACCCACGGATTGCTCTCAAACAATGTTCTGCTTTCCCCCCTATTGCGAGGTTTAAAACAAAACAAACATGTTAACTTTATTTTTTTGGAAGGAATTGTTATCATTTTAGTATCCCTTCAAAAAGTTACTCTATATATTAATACCAATCTCTGTTGGATATATTCTTTGCTTCAATAATTCAATGTAAATATTTATTCAATGTCTTAATTTAACATTCAAATGGAATGCTTTGGAGGAATCAATATGTATTAACTGGCTTGGCACGGTCTCAGACCTCAATAGATGTCATGGTCTGTCCATAATAAGTCTCTACCGAACACTTTAAATGATTGAGAAGGTGAATACAGAAAATCATTGGTTCTATTTAACCTCTCTGGTACCAGTGGGACGCTAGCATCCTACCTCGACAACAGTCAGTGAAATTGCAGGGCGCCAAATTCAAAACAACAGAAATCCCATAATTACAATTCCTCAAACATAGAGGTATTTTACACAATTTTACAGATAAACTTGTTGTTAATCCCACCACAGTGTCCGATTTCAAAAAGGCTTTATGATAAAAGCACACCAAACAATTATGTCACAAAAAACACAGCCATTTTTTCCAGCGAAAGAGAAGAGTCACAAAAAGCAGAAATAAAATCGAAATCTAAAATCGAAATTAATCACTAACCTTTGATGATCTTCATCAGATGACACTCATAGGACTTCATGTTACACAATACATGTATGTTTTGTTCAATAAAGTTAATATTTATATCCAAAAATCTCAGTTTACCTTGGCGCATTTTGGTCAGAAATGCATTGTCTCAAACAAACATCTGGTGAAAGTGCAGAGAGCCACATCAAATGACAGAAATATTCATCATAAACATTGATAAACTATACAAGTGTTAATGCAACTGCTGTGTCAGATTTAAAAAATGTTTTATGGTGAATGCACACTTTGCGATTATGTTAGGTCTGCACCTAGCCACAGAAACGCATAGAGACATTTTCCAGCCAAGGAGAGTGTCACAAAAGTCAGAAATAGCATTATAAATATTCAAATGAATCACTTACCTTTGATGATCTTCATCTGGTGGCACTCCCAGGTCTCCATGTTAGACAATAAATGTTTGTTTTGTTTGATAATGTCCCTCTTTATGAGTAAAAACCTCCTTTTGTTTGTGCGTTTTGTTCAGTAATCCAAATGCAGAAGGCACATGCACTAATCTTTGTATGGTGGATAAGCTTTCAATGGAAAAACAGCCTTTCAAAATAATAGTACTTCCTGGTTGGATTTTCCTCTGATTTTCAACCTGCCATATCAGTTCTGTTATACTCGCGGACATTATTTTAACAGTTTTCGAAACTTTAGAGTGTTTTCTATCCAAATCTACTGATTATATGTATATCCTATCTTCTGGGACTGAGTAGCAGGCAGTTTATTTTTGGCATGCTTTTCATCCACAATTCCGAATGCTGCCCCCTACCCTAGTGAAGTTAATTAACCTCATCTTCATCAAATTATCCATAAAGGGATAATGAATAATAATAAAGGGATAATGAACATTTTTCAGTCAGCCACCTGCATGAACACTGAAAATGGTTTATAGAAGAGCACATAAATAGAACACAGAAATTAGTTATAAGAAAAGCACAACATTTCAATTCCATTACACAGCCATAGTAAATATTCATGATAGTGAATATGAATTCTGGGTGTAAAGAAAACTCATATGGTTGTGTTCCCTATGCCTCAAGAAACTATGTGTAAAATGTTAATTTACGATAAATCCAACCAGATCTGATAGCTGAAGTGAATGATATTATATATCAAGGTGGGATGAAGGCTAACTACAGCTGCGAATCTTAGAGATGTAATTTATCAAGCTCTTTTTTCCTAAGTGTAAACATGGAGCAAAAACATTACGCAAATGCTAAATGCTACCACAAACTCTGTGATGAAAATTATACGCTGTAGCCTGAGATTAGAGCCACCAGCACCGGAGCGGGTGGAGGCAGTTTAGGTGGTTGCAGCAGTGAGGTAGGGAGCAGAGGAAGAAGGAACAGCCTGGTTGGAGACGCCTTGGGTCTTGGAATTTTTCCCTTCGCTGGGGAATCCAATTTCTGGAGCCTTTTCTTCCCTCTGGGGAAAAACAACCTCTTCTCCCAAGAAAGGGGTGCCGTTGTCTGGGAGTTGCAGAGATGAGCCGAAAAATGTTGTAGTCATGGAGGAATCACCTGCAATCACCTGGGAGTGGGTGTAGATCGATCTCTGTAACACGTATTCTCTCCCTCAAGGGAGATTTCGGCATCTGACATGACTTAAGCAACTTGGAAAGCAGAGACCGTAGATGAAAAACTGTTTGCTGAAAAACAAAAATACATCCAAAGATTTACGTGGATTGGTTGAGAGAAAAGTGATAATTGCAAAAGTGAGCCCATAGGTTAAACAGCAAGTGTGAGGAATGTACATCATTGTGCTGTGCTTATAGGTTATAAGGTAAATGAGGTGAAGGACATCCCACACATGGCTAATAGGAAGAGGAGAAGAAACAAGATGCTAAGCTGATGATACATTTGTATTCATTCCCACTATGTCCATAGAATAGGAAACAAAGGTGAATTATGTCATACTTAAATGAGCATTCAGACCAGCCTTCCTGATTGGGACCAGGGTGTGTAATATATATCATATTACTAGACTTTATAATACATGTTTATTATAATCTCTTCTCCAGGTCAGCTGGGGATAAGGACCAGGGTGTGATTGTGGTCCAGGAAGATCTGATAATAGTAACTCACCTGGTCCTTATCCCCAGATGACCTGGAGAAGAGATTATAATAAACATGTATTATAAAGTCTAGTAATATGATATGTATTACACACCCTGGTCCTTATCCCCAGCTGACCTGGAGAAGAGATTATAATAAACATGTATTATAAAGTCTAGTAATATGATATGTATTACATTGAAAACATTAAGAATAAAGTAAACGTACAATTTGAGGAGAAGCTCCAGACAGAGAATATAGGATCTGATGAGGGTGAGAAACTCCTCTGGATCTGAATCTGAAAGAGAATACAATCATATTCACACTCAGTCCTATCAAAGATATTACATTACTTCATTAGAGTTACAGCTGTGAAATGTTAGTAAAGGCTAATTACAAGAGTAATTACAAAGCAGACATTTACCTTTCTCCAATGTAGTGAATGTGTTGCTGTAGCCAAGCTCCTGCAGCTGCCTTCCACAAAGTCCTTCTAACCCACCCCCCTTACTATGTTAATTATCTACACTACTGGTCAAAAGTTTTAGAATACCTACTCATTCTAGGGTTTTTCTTTATTTTAATTATTGTCTACATTGTAGAATAATAGTGAAGATATCAAAACTATGAAATAACACATTTGGAATCATGTGGTAACCAAAAAAGTGTTAAACTCTCTTGGGTAGGGGGCAGTATTTTCACGTCCTGATGAAAAGCGTGCCCAATGTAAACTGCCTGTTACTCAGGCCCAGAATTTAGGATATGCATATAATTGGATAGAAAACACTCAAAAATGTCTAAAACTGTTAAAATAATGTATGTGAGTATAACAGAACTGATATGGCAGGAGAAACCCCGAGGACAAACCATCACCCCCCCCAAACAAAATTTAGCCTACCACTGATTTCAATGGCTATCAAGGCAAAATCCTCCCAGATTGCAGTTCCTATGGCTTCCACCTGATCAGTCTTTATAAAGAGTTTCAGGCTGGTTTCTGGAAAAATGAGCCAGAAATTGTAGTTTTTCTAGGTGGCTCCCATTTTGGCTGTAGTGTTTCCAAGCACGTGGAAGAGAGTGCGTTCTTTGGTATTTTTCTCCGGTAAAGACAATAACGATTCTCCGTCTTAAATTGTATTGTTTATTTACGTATTAGGGTACCTAAGGTTTGATTATAAACGTAGTTTGACTTGTGTGGAAAAGTTTATTAGTAATGTTTGAGATTAATGTTGTATGCATTTTGATGGAGGGAAACTGGGTGGATTATTGACTGAAGCGCGCCAGCTAAAGTGAGTCTTTATGGATATAAAGAAGGACATTATCGAACAAAAGGACAATTACTGATGTATCTGGGACCTTTTGGAGTGCCAACAGAAGAAGATCATCAAAGGTAAGGCATTTATTATCTGGGACCTTTTTTATATGGCTATTTCTGACTTTCATGGCGCCCCTGCCTGGTTGAAATATGTTTTTCACAATCGCATGGTTTGCTTTCGCCGTAAAGCCTTTTTGAAATCTGACATAGCGGCTGGATTAACAAGGAGTTAAGCTTTATTTTGATGTATTACACTTGTGATTTTATGAAAGTTAAATATTTATAATTCTGTAGTTTGAATTCGCACTCTGCAACTTCACCAGATGTTGGCCAGGTGGGACGCTACCATCCCACCTGCCCATAAGAAGTTAAACAAATCAAAATATATTTTATATTTGAGATTCTTCAAATAGCCACCCTTTGCCTTGATGACAGCTTTGCACACTTTGGCATTCTCTCAACCAGCTTCACCTGGAATGCTTTTCCAACAGTCTTGAAGGAGGTCCCACATATGCAGAGCACTTGTTGGCTGCTTTTCCTTCACTTTGTGGTCCGACTCATCCCAAACCATCTCAATTTGGTTGAGGTCAGGGGATTGTGGAGGCCAGGTCATCTGATGCAGCACCATCACTCTCCTTCCTGGTAAAATAGCCCATTCATAACCTGGAGGTGTATTGGGTCATTGTCCTATTGAAAAACAAATGATAGTCCCACTAAACCCAAACCAGTTGGGATAGATGGGATATCGCTGCAAAATGTTGTGGTAGCCATGCTGCTTAAGTGTGCCTTGAATTCTAAATACATCACAGACAGTGTTACCAGTAAAGCATCCCCACACCATAACACCTCCTCCTCCATGCTTCACGGTGGGAACCACATATGTGGAGATCATCCGTTCACCCACACCGCGCCTCTCAAAGACACGGTGGTTAGAACCAAAAATCTCACATTTTGACTTCAGACCAAAGGACATATTTCCACCAGTCTAATGTCCATTGCTCATGTTTCGTGGCCCAAACAAGGCTCTTCTTCCTATTGGTGTCCTTTATTAGTGGTTTCTTTGCAGCAATTCGACCATGAAGGCCTGATTCACACAGTCTCCTCTGAACAGTTGATGTTGAGATGTGTCTGTTACTTCAACTCTGTGAAGCATTTATTTGTGCTGCAATTTCTGAGGCTGGTAACTCTTATGAACTTATCCTCTGCAGAAGAGGTAACTCTGGGTCTTCCATTCCTGTGGCGGTCTTCATGAGAGCCAGTTTCATCATAGCACTTGATGGTTTTTGTGACTACACTTGAAGAAATTGTCAAAGTTCTTACATTTTTCCAGATTGATGTCTTAAAGTAATGATGTACTGTTGTTTCTCTTTGCTTATTTGAGCTGTTCTTGCCATAATGTGGACTTGGTCTTTTATCAAATAGGGATATCTTCTGTATACCACCCCTACCTTTTCACAACACAACTGATTGGCTCAAACACATTAATTAAAGAAATTCCACAAATTAACTTTTAAGAAGGCACACCTGTTAATTGAAATTCCAGGTGAATACCTCCTGAAGCTGGTTGAGAGAATCCCAAGAGTGTGCAAAGCTGTCATCAAGGCAAAGGGTGTCTGTTTGAAGAATCTCAAATTTAAAATATACTTTGATTTGTGTAACACTTTTTTGGTTACTACATGATTATATATGTGTTATTTCATAATTTTAACGTCTTCAGTATTATTCTACAGTGTAGAAAATAGTACAAATAAAGAAAACCCCTTGAATGAGTAGGTGTTCTAAAACTTTTGACCGGTAGTGTATATCACTTGCTTTGGCCATGGAACATGTGTTTCCCATGCCAGTAAAGCCCTTCAATTGAAATTGAGAGAGAGAGAGAGAGAGAGAGAGAGAGAGAGAGAGAGAGAGAGAGAGAGAGAGAGAGAGAGAGAGAGAGAGAAAGAGAGAGAGAGAGAGAGAGAGAGAGAGAGAGAGAGAGAGAGAGAGAGAGAGAGAGAGAGAGAGAGAGAGAGAGAGATTGATCACAAGAAAGTCACAGTGCCGTAGTATTTTATGCAAGCTTTGTCAGTACGTGTTTCTCTTAATTTCCTCTTTATAGGCATCATCATCACCACCGTCATCACCAACACCATATCACTGACCTGAAGAGGGCGGAGTTCATGTAGCCGGAGTTAGTGTTTAAGCATTCAGTAAAAACTAACAGTGATTCTTGAAGCACTATCTCTGAAACCATTAACACTTGAAGCCAATGCATTTACCAAGTGTGCCAAACTGAATGCACAACTCACTGCTTTACACTCAGTTTGCAATTTAATAACACACTTCTAGCAAAAATGTAAACATTGGTCTCTACATTGCTACACTGTTTCGCCAATTGCCAAGGAGCACAATAACTGATGAAATCAGAGCGACTGTGGTTGACCATATTGTCAACCATGGGATGAGCATGAGGGAGGCTGGGCAACAGGTTCAACCAAATCTGAGCCACTATACTGGTGCAGGTATCATCCGGATATTTAGAAATGAGAACCGGTAAGTAACTGTAAGGGCTGTAGTCTTACTGGTACAGTAATATGGACTGTACTTTCAGAATGAGAAGGCTAAATCACTAAAACCATTCAAATGTTTTTACAGAACTGCAAGAAACTCAGTATCTGGTGGAAGAGGTCGACTCAGAGCAGGAGACCCACATTGTAAATATGGTCATTGTAATTAACTGCATCAGACTCAGAACTGCAGGACCACATAATGGCAGATAACACCATATTCCAAAACGTCAACAGAGTGAGTCTCTGCACTGTCTCGTCTACTGAAACAGAGTGAGTCTCTGCACTGTCTCGTCTACTGAAACAGAGTGAGTCTCTGCACTGTCTCGTCTACTGAAACAGAGTGAGTCTCTGCACTGTCTCGTCTACTGAAACAGAGTGAGTCTCTGCACTGTCTCGTCTACTGAAACAGAGTGAGTCTCTGCACTGTCTCGTCTACTGAAACAGAGTGAGTCTCTGCACTGTCTCGTCTACTGAAACAGAGTGAGTCTCTGCACTGTCTCGTCTACTGAAACAGAGTGAGTCTCTGCACTGTCTCGTCTACTGAAACAGAGTGAGTCTCTGCACTGTCTCGTCTACTGAAACAGAGTGAGTCTCTGCACTGTCTCGTCTACTGAAACAGAGTGAGTCTCTGCACTGTCTCGTCTACTGAAACAGAGTGAGTCTCTGCACTGTCTCGTCTACTGAAACAGAGTGAGTCTCTGCACTGTCTCGTCTACTGAAACGCAACAGAATTAGGATGAAGCAGCTGTACAGAGTCCATTTCGAAGGAAACTCAGACCGTGTAAAACAACAGAGATATGAATATGTGCAGGTAAGCTATACTATCCTATCATTGGTACTGGTTCTGGAAGTGTATGGTGCTACATCATATTGACTGATCTCTGTCTTTTCGTAATGTGCTACATTGTTTTGTCTTGTCTCTTTCACAGAGTCATGGAGCTAGAAGTGCATCATGAGCTAATATGAGTGGCAAGGCAGGTTTCAACCTTGCAGAAACAAGGGCCCGCAGCAGAAATATCACTGGACACCGTGCCATCATCAACGTCCCGGGACAACGTGGTGGCAACAGAACAATGTGCGCGGCTATTAGTCAAAATGGCGTCCTTCACCATCATGCAATCTTAGGCCCATACAACACTGCACACATTATCACATTTCTGGACACCCTCCACAACAGACTAATCCCTAATGACCAGGGGCCAGAGCATCCCAGATACGTTATAATCTGGGACAATGTTAGTTTCCACCGGGCTGCTGTGGTCCGCAATTGGTTCACAAGTCACCCACTTTTCATTGCACTCAACCCCCCCCACCCCATACTCTCCGTTCTTGAATCCTATTGAAGAATTATTCTCTGCATGGCATTGGAAGGTGGATGATCTCCAGCCCCACCAACACATACTCTTTCTACAGGCAATGGAGGAGGCTTGTGCAGACATCGGTCAGGGGTCATGCCAGGCCTGGATACGGCACTCCAGGCGATACTTTCCAGGCTGCCTAGCTCAAGACAACATCGCATGTGATGTGGATAAAGTCTTATGGCCAAACCCACAAAGAAGGCGAGATGCAGCCTCATTCTATTCTGTTATTTTCTTTCCTGCACAAAGGTTTTTGTTTTCTTCTACTGTGCTTTTGTTGTTTGAGGAACATTTTGGAAAAAAATAAACTTTTCCCCCTTATTTGCATCGTGTGTTACGACTACACATTTGGATACATGTGTGTTTACTACATGTATGACAAAACTTTATTGCAAACTGCTATGCCCTGCACACAGAAAAAGAAAAAGACACAAGTGTTTTTAATTTATACTATCAGTGCGTAGTTGGTGCTTCGTGTGCTTATTCAAATGATGGTTTGTGTGTACCGTATTGACACAAAAACACAATTTTTTAAAAGGAGATTGAAGCGTTTTTTAAGAATCGTTTGCTTTTGCAAGAGATGTATAATGTTTTGCTGGTTTGGTGTAAGGTTTTGAGGTGAGTGTGTAGAGTTACCTATAATATGGCCCTGGATGCTCTTCGAAACACAGACAAAAAAAAGCATGATTTGGGGGAGTTTCACTAAATGTAAACCATAGAATATTCCTTTGGAGGAACAACGGTTGACATATATTTGAGAATTGCATCTGAAAGCATAATTGAGCAATAATTTAGTTTGCATATTTAAAACACTTTGGCTTTACCCAGGCCTCCTTTAATACTAGAGTGTTTAATCTGTAGGTGCTACAAAGCAAACATTGGTATCAAGCGGAGATTTACTGCTTGCTCTCTAATAGTAGTATTAAAAAATATAAACATGAATATTGGAAATGTGTCAAATGTTTGTATATACTGTTGAACATAAAATAATGGGATATCTGCTACTTTTCGAGTTATGATCCAATTTGTAAGCATTACCAACAGAATGGATTCAAAATGGTCGCCCTCTGCTGGTGATTTTCAGGATGTGCAATGATACAATTAAAAGCAGTGTTGTGATTGGTTACATTGCCTACTATGCCAATTTCTCTAACACCCTACTCTGGAACTTTTAAATGCCCTTAGGGTACATGTAAAAAATAAAATCTAATCAAACCAAATGTAAAAAATTGTATTTTCTATATTCAAGAAGGGGGCCACTGAAATGTTTTGCCACGAGGTAGGGGGCCCCCTAAGCAAATCTTGCTTAGGGCCCCCAATAGGCTCCTCGATAACGATGAAGTATATGTGCTTGTTATGCTTTGGTCTTTGGTAGGTGATGTCTGAAACCTGAAAGAGACAGGGGGAGAACTCTGTGACATATTTCTTCATAATTTATATCCATTCTGTATGTACATTGGCCTATATAATGTTCAAGTAGTTAACTACTTAAGACATTGATTGGATTCTTGGTTGTGCCTTTAGATTTAGAGAAAATTAACAACTAAGGAATCATTTATCACTTCTCTCATTGGGCACGTTCGAGGGGATCACTTCTCTCATTGGGCACGTTCGAGGGGATCACTTCTCTCATTGGGCACGTTCGAGGCGATCACTTCTCTCATTGGGCAGGTTCGAGGGGATCACTTCTCTCATTGGGCACGTTCGAGGGGATCACTTCTCTCATTGGGCACGTTCGAGGGGATCACTTCTCTCATTGGGCACGTACGAGGGGATCACTTCTCTCATTGGGCACGTTCGAGGGGATCACTTCTCTCATTGGGCACGTTCGAGGGGATCACTACTCTCATTGGGCACGTTCGAGGGGATCACTTCTCTCATTGGGCACGTTCGAGGGGATCACTTCTCTCATTGGGCACGTTCGAGGGGATCACTTCTCTCATTGGGCACGTTCGAGGGGATCACTTCTCTCATTGGGCATGTTGGAGGGGATCACTTCTCTCATTGGGCACGTTGGAGGGGATCACTTCTCTTATTGGGCACGTTGGAGGGGATCACTTCTCTCATTGGGCACGTTGGAGGGGATCACTTCTCTCATTGGGCACGTTCGAGGGTATCACTTCTCTCATTGGGCACGTTGGAGGGGATCACTTCTCTCATTGAGCACGTTGGAGGGGATCACTTCTCTCATTGAGCACGTTGGAGGGGATCACTTCTCTCATTGGGCACTTTCGAGGGGATCACTTCTCTCATTTGGCACGTTCGAGGGGATCACTTCTCTCATTGGGCACGTTCGAGGGGATCACTTCTCTCATTGGGCACGTTCGAAGGGATCACTTCTCTCATTGGGCACGTTCGAGGGGATCACTTCTCTCATTGAGCACGTTGGAGGGGATCACTTCTCTCATTGAGCACGTTGGAGGGGATCACTTCTCTCATTGGGCACTTTCGAGGGGATCACTTCTCTCATTTGGCACGTTCGAGGGGATCACTTCTCTCATTGGGCACGTTCGAGGGGATCACTTCTCTCATTGGGCACGTTCGAAGGGATCACTTCTCTCATTGGGCACGTTCGAGGGGGATCACTTCTCTCATTGGGCACGGTGGAGGGGATCACTTCTCTCATTGGGCACGTTCGAGGGGTTCACTTCTCTTAAGTCGTGATCAACCATTTCAAAGTGTGTTCACATTATGGGGATAAAAATTGACAAAAATCATGTGATCATAGGTTATGAAGTTGGTTCAACGTAATTTTTACAAAAATGACATGGAAACAACTTTGATTCAACCAGTGTGTGCCCAGGGGGCATTGTGAACCACGGGTGTTTTTGTTTGGCGCATGGGAACGTGACCAAAGACATGACAAATAGGAACCAACTTTGCTGCAATTCATGAATACAGTGGATATGTGCTAATTAATGTGATATTTGAGGCTCTCTCTCACCAATTCATTGTTCACATATATTTTTCAGTGTGTGATATAGGAGTTGGAGACATGTTTATTTCGACGTTCTAAAGAATGCTTTTTATAAACAATGGCAAAGCCAAAGGTCTCTCCTCATGAAGTGTTGTGTTGTCTCTCTTGTCCTGATGTGTGTTTTGTCCTATATTTCTATATTTTTTTATATTTTTAATTTTTAATCCCAGCCCCCGTCCCCGCAGGAGGCCTTTTGCCTTTTGGTAGGCCGTCATTAGAAATAAGAATTTGTTCTTAACTGACTTGCCTAGTTAAATAAAGGTTAAATAAAATAAATAAATAAAATGTTGGAAAACCACATCAGTGTCTGACTTTTGGCTGTTGGTTGCTCTTTTCTTACCACTCAAATGTGCCTTGTGTCCGTGGTGCCACAGCGAGAGGGATAACTGGGTCTTTTTCAGCAGGTTGCAATTTTTTTTCGCTCACCAAGTGAGGAGTTTTTATATGAGTGTCCAATTTGGTTAACAAAACATGTAATTACTTATTTGCTACATGTGACTTATTTATCAAACTGAAGTTTCGTAATGCTAATTAGGTTGTTATGAGTGTGCTGATTAGTAGATGTGACATCCCGGCAATTTAGAGAAAAAACACTTTATATCAGTGCCTGTAAATATAATAAATGCATCCTCAGGATATGTTGTTTCCAGTTTGCATAAAGTCCAGTGAAGTTCCTTGAGGGCCACCGTAGTATCAGCTTGAGGGAGGATATACACGGCTGTGACAATACCCGAAGAGAATTCTCCTGGGAGATAATACGGTTAGCATTTGATTGTGAGGTATTCTAGGTTGGGTGAACAAAAGGATTTGAGTTCCTATATGTTATTACAATTACACCATGAGTTGTTAATCATGAAACATACACCACCGCCCTTCTTCTTCCCGGAGAGATGTTTATTCCTGTCGGTGCGATAGATCGAGAATCCAGATGGCTGGACTGACTCCGACAGTATATGTTACAATCCCTGATGTCTCTCGGGCAAGAAACCCCTGCCCTGATCTCGTTAACCTTGTTATCCAGGGACAGAACATTAGTGAGTCATATACTCTGAAGTGGTGGGTGGTGTGCGCACCTCATAAGTTTGACTAGAAGACCGCTCCGACTTCCTCTTCTCTTAATATGTCATATTCTTGACCTTCAACAGAAGAACGTCCTTTGGCAGGAAAAAACTAATTTGGGAGAGTTAAAATCTCCCATTCAATGGTGTTCTGTCATGTTGTGGGCAGAAAGATGTATGAATGCCACCAGGGCAAAGACCGACAAACAAATGACAAAGAGAAATATGCTGCTGAAATGAACATGAAGTAAGTTCAAAGAAAGATCTCTGTCATTTATACTATATACTTTTATATTTAACATTTATTTCATTTTAATAATGTTGAAGTACCAACTAACAATGGAATGTTCCTCAATAAAATTGAAGAAGATGGGACTTCAAATGGGTGTCCTAACTCTGTGGTCACTAAAGATCCCATGACACTTATTGCAAGTGTATGTAATGATGAGTATCATTTTCTGTGTAATGTGTATATCAAACTGTATTCTCATCATGTAATACTGTGTATAAAAGTACCCTGTATGTAAAGTGTATGAATAATGTATATATAACAAAAATATCTGTAAAAAAAAAGAAAAGTGAAACAAGTTTACTTTGGGCCAATAAAAGTAGAGTATGTAAGTTGGGTTAGCGTGGTGAGTTTCCGCTTACACTGTTTGGGTGCTTTGGGTGTCTAGAAAAGTGTCATGTAAGTCCAATCAATGATTTATTATGAAATGTTTTGCCATCTTCCATAGCTTGAAGACCATGCCTTTGTACAGCGGCAAACGGGTTCAAAATACCGGAAAGATGGACTGCACGGCTATGTTAAGTTAAATAAACAAATGATTATAGTAAGGGACTAGGTGCTTGGCAGTCTGTGTAGTAGGTGCTTGGCAGTGTGTGTAGTAGGTAAGGGCCTAAGATATGTCCATTTGTTTGTCTACATGCCATTTTAAATACAATGCAGCTATTGGAGGTAAGGTAATGATTCACAGGGTAATGCTTATGGATCATTCTGAAAGAGACCTCTTTGACCTTGTTAACAAGCAAGTTTTTGTGTGGTAATAACCAGACTTTTTCCCCAACAGATATTAGTGACCAATCTATTCCAGTAATTTATGACATAATGGCATTGCAAGCCGTCTGGCATTGCAAGCTGGTCGATATACGCGTCATCACACTCCCTCATCTGATTGGTCGAGTAGGTGGGATTTCTGACTTTGTGGCTGTGGTAACGACCAAACTCCTCAATACGTAATCTATAATTGCGACGCTGGATGATGACGTTTGAGTTTAGGACATAAACAACATGGATGAGAGAGAAGCGCTGAAAAGGCAAATCGATCTGTTGCAAAGTAATGTGGTGTTTTACAGTACAGTTAACACAGTTAACATTACTGATACATTATATTTAATAACTAATACTTACCAGTTACAATTGAAAGCTGTCACGCTGGCTGTTATAACCACCACGTTCTCTGTTGATGCCTAGCTGACGCTATCTAATTTAGCTGGTGCAAATTGACGTTGCTAGCTAGATACACGCTTTTCAATTTTAATTAACCACTGTTGCCAGCTACTTCTTAACCTCTTTCTGTCATCTCACAGATCTCATCAATAACCATAGAAGTATCCATGGGGATGCCCCTTCTTGTTCTGGCCAGCAGTGGCACCCAGCGAGACCACCAGCCCGAGGCAGGAGTCCCAGCTCATTTTTCAGCCCCACATTCCCCTCGCGTGGTGGGCCTCAACCCACAGGACACTGGAGGAAGAGCTACACTCTCAGTAGCAAGACCAGCTCATCTCGGCACAGTAGACCTACTACACAGACTGCCACGCCCTCTCTAGAGCAGCAGGGTAGACCAATACAGATTACCAAGCCCTCTTTAGATTCTGCAGCACCCAACTCCTCTACTGGGTTCCTGTCCCTTCATGCTACAGATACCTTACAGTCCAGCCACAGCAGTAAGGACCCAGCTAGAGGAGAGAAGGATGGAACAAAATGGGCTACGTCTAGGGATCTAACAGGGCCAAGGGGCCAGCAGTACGCACTCACAGGGGGAGTGAGACGATCTATGACGGGGACAGGCAGTGGATCCACAGCTATAGAGACAGAGACTGAACCCGGCAGAGGAAGGACAGGACCTGGGGGCAAGGCTGGGCTGGGAGTTTCGGCGAAGAGCATAGGACTGGGACTGCCTCTGATAATGACCGCCCCTGGACAAATGGACTTGTCAGGTGTCCCTGCCAAAATGACCACCATTGCCACCAGGGTTCAGAGCACTGCTCAGCTACATATTAAACATTGCGTGACTGGGAAAACCAATACAGCAGCTAAGCAGGTTGTCCCCGAGGCAACCTCCGACAGCAACCCCACCCCTAGCGATGCCAATTCACTTCCTCTACCCCTTCCACCTCCTCTCTCTGCTCCCCCTAGTGCCTCTCTCCGTCCCAGGTCCAAGCTCACTTCAGCCCAGCCAGCCTCCTCTCCCCAGAACCACTCCAAGTTTACCTGGGTGAAGAGCCATCAGCCAGGAGGAGTCAGGCCCAGCCAGGCCAGAATAGAGTCCCGGCCTCCAGAAAATCTAATCACATCTGTCACCACCACAGTCTCCCATTCTGGGGTCCCTAGCAGTTTCTCATCCAGCCCCAGTTCCAGTAGGAAAGCCTTTGCCCCCAGAAAAAAGGTTGCCCGTAGGCTCAGTTTATCCACTGCAGTCCCTAAGACCTCCAAGTACACCTGGGTGTCCTCCGCTGCAGGGGTCCAGGCTAGGCTGTCCCGGAAGCCTCTCTCACCCAAAGACCTGGCCCTGGCTCTGGCTCTGCCCCAGAGAGCTGCAGAGGGGTTGGTTGCCAAGAAACCAAAATCCCCAAATCCTTTAGCCAAGCAGCGTAAGGGAGCAGCGGCCTCCTGCTCTACTACCCTCAGTAGTCGCTACTGCTGGAAGGCAGGTTCTGGGGGAGGGGGGCAGACTGGCTCTTGGACAGGGTCCAGAGGTGGGTCTCTGTTCCACTGGACCTCTGAGAAAGAGAATGGGGCCAAGGGGGGGTCCAGTGTCCCTCCATCTGTAACTCAACGCACCGCCTCCTCTTCCCCTGGAGGGTTCAAACTCAGGAGCAGGATGAAGATCATCAGGAGGTCAGTTAGCAGGTGAGAAAGAAGAGGATGAGGGCAGCCAGTGATTTATTTTCTCATCCATTCTCTTACTATAGAGAGCAATAGTAATGGCGTCTTTTTGTAAGCACTAATTCCGCCATGGCTCGTTGGGTCAAAGCCTATGGGGAGCTGAATTGGGGTGTAGATAAAAGTGAAAATAAGGTCTGTGGCAAACACAAGCTTAGGAGATCTTATACATTTCCTTTGAGATAATTTTCTTCTAATTACTTTTTGTGATTTTTTAAGCATTTATGTTAAAGAAAATAGAAATGAAAGAAAATAGAAATTAAAGGTCATGTTAACTCAGGGGTTACCAAACATTTTCGCTCAGGCCCCTCTTCCAGCATTAGGATCCTGCGCCCCCCTTTCAAGCGCTCACGCCATGTCTGTTACCATTGGCAAAAGCACTATTCATGACAACTGTTCACACCCCTCTTGGCAGAGGAATTTATATTATTTACACAGACAGACAGACAGACAGACACTCTCCTATGTATTACAGTCCTATGTATTACAGTGGGTCTGGGGCACAACGGAGATCCAGCCCAGCAGCCATGACCCTGATCAGCCGCTACTCTCTGCGCCTTAGGACACATACTCCGGTCCGGACACAAACTGCAGTGAGGACACGCACCCTTGTCCAGAGCCCGGTGGGTGTGAAGAGGACCCCGTCCCTTGAACTGGTCTCATTTGGCAGACACAAGCTACGACGTCTCTCCCCCAACCCCTCCAGGACAGGTAGGAAAAGAGAGCTTGGAAAAAGGGGGCAAACACACATGATGTACAGTCTTATTGGGGCCAGTAGGTTTTTCTGACCTTGGCTAGTGACCTGAACAAAAAAACATCTTTCATGTAACTCCAAAATCAATGGAGGAATTAATGGAGTTCATGTAACTCCAAAATCAATGGAGGAATTAATGGAGTTCATGTAACTCCAAAATCAATGGAGGAATTAATGGAGTTCATGTAACTCCAAAATCAATGGAGGAATTAATGGAGTTCTTTTACATTCTAACATTTCAATTTAAAAAAAATATCTGTTTTTATAAGTTTTGCTAGCAGGGTTCGGGTGAATTCCACAAATTAAATTCCAACTCAATTCCCTCTCCCTATAAATTCCATCAATTCAACATTCCAGCAGGGTTGGGGTCAATTCCTCAAATTCAATTCCAATGTAATTCCCTCTCCATTTAAATGCCATCAATTCATTACAAAATTCCATAGCAGTTCTTCAATTCAGAGTAAATTCAACTTGAATTCCAATTTTGAGTCAATAAAAAATACAATTTCATTATTCTGCCACAACAATTCACTCAATTCAATTAATCTCAAATACAAATTATAAATAAATTCAAAACTACAATTCTTAATTCAATATTCTGCCACAATTCAAATAGTTACATTTCCTCACTCGACCAATTCCCTGAATTTAAATTCCTTCTTTCAACTCAAGCCAAACACAACCCAACTACCTCAACTCATGGCAGATTTCAAAGACAAACTTAACCTCTTGACAAATTAAGAGGGAATATTCCTGGTAAACATCAATGTCCCCAGAATTCTGAAAACATTCAGGAATTTGGGGAATTAGCTTAACATATAAAATAATACAATATGATGCTTTTTCAAATTGAAACATACCACCATAAAGATGTTAAACGTTATCCTAAATATAACCCATCCAATTTGTGAATATCATAGATAAGTTAAAGCTGTTTAATACGAACAGCATCACATAGTGCAGATAATGCTGAATTCTCAATTCCACTCGATAGCGGCTGCTGTTTTATTCATTATTGTGTTATACAGTTTTTGAACATTGTAGGGAACAAAGCTCCATGCTCTAAAAACAATTGCCAAACCTTTTTTCATGCGTTTGGGAAAACACCTAAAACACATTTACTTCATTTTTTAAATATTCAAACGAAACCCTTTATATAACATACCCATTATGTAACATTTACACATCAGTTGCCTAAATGTATAGTTCGAAACAAGAATCATGAAATGTGTGCTTCCGCACCGGGACCAGTGTTCAATTCCCGTTTCCACATGCATTTGGTCTGTCTAAATAAAGCACACATTCTACAGGTAGAGTGGAATTCCACTCCAAATAATGTATGATAGGTTTATTAATTCAGTAGTTACATTTACACTCAGTGTTGTAAAATAAACCGTTGGTGTTAATAACTTGAGTTGAGTGTGATTGTCATTTTTACTCTGTGTAGAAAAAAAAAACACTCTCATTCAGAACCATAGCCATCATTATCATATCTCCCAGCATGCTTTATTGCGGGTTGATTTTTAGAATTGTTTATTACAAGTTCTGTGTTTTTGCATGCACATCAATTGATTGATTGATCTGATGCTGTACAAAGATAAATAACAAACGATTTTCTCATCTAATTCAATCCGTTAGTGGTTGGATGTATTGTCCCCGTTAATGAGATCGTTGTTCAAGTTGAAATGGTTTAGGTAGTTTCCTTTGTCCAACTCTCCATACCTTGGCAGTCGTTATAAATGCAGGTTGTGGGTGATTAAAAGTTCCAATTGTTGGATATCCATATCCATATGACTTTGCAAGCCAGCATAATGTGACTTGCTTGATGTGTCCTGAAAAACCATGAGTTTCAGACCACTGTGTTGGGGTAAAACTAAGCTGTTGCAGTAATAGGTTTATGATATGTGATGTCAGAGAGGGTTACATTTTAAGGATAAGATATTCACTTAGGCCACTCAGGAACATTCAATGTCGTCTTCGTAAGCAACTCCAGTGCATATTTGGCCTTGTCTCCCAGTGTCTGGTGGAAAGCAGTCTGAACCAGGTTATTGTCCTGCTGAAAGGTGAATTCATCTCCCAGTGTCTGGTGGAAAGCAGACTGAACCAGGTTACTGTCCTGCTGAAAGGTGAATTCATCTCCCAGTGACTGGTGGAAAGCAGACTGAACCAGGTTATTGTCCTGTTGAAAGGTGAATTCATCTCCCAGTGTCTGGTGGAAAGCAGACTGAACCAGGTTACTGTCCTGCTGAAAGGTGAATTCATCTCCCAGTGTCTGGTGGAAAGCAGACTGAACCAGGTTACTGTCCTGCTGAAAGGTGAATTCATCTCCCAGTGTCTGGTGGAAAGCAGACTGAACCAGGTTATTGTCCTGTTGAAAGGTGAATTCATCTCCCAGTGTCTGGTGGAAAGCAGACTGAACCAGGTTACTGTCCTGCTGAAAGGTGAATTCATCTCCCAGTGTCTGGTGGAAAGCAGACTGAACCAGGTTACTGTCCTGCTGAAAGGTGAATTAATCTCCCAGTGTCTGGTGGAAAGCAGACTGAACCAGGTTATTGTCCTGCTGAAAGGTGAATTCGTCTCCCAGTGTCTGGTGGAAAGCAGACTGAACCAGGTTATTGTCCTGCTGAATGGTGAATTCATCTCCCAGTGTCTGGTGGAAAGCAGACTGAACCAGGTTACTGTCCTGCTGAAAGGTGAATTCATCTCCCAGTGTCTGGTGGAAAGCAGACTGAACCAGGTTACTGTCCTGCTGAAAGGTGAATTAATCTCCCAGTGTCTGGTGGAAAGCAGACTGAACCAGGTTATTGTCCTGCTGAAAGGTGAATTCGTCTCCCAGTGTCTGGTGGAAAGCAGACTGAACCAGGTTATTGTCCTGCTGAATGGTGAATTCATCTCCCAGTGTCTGGTGGAAAGCAGACTGAACCAGGTTACTGTCCTGCTGAAAGGTGAATTCATCTCCCAGTGTCTGGTGGAAAGCAGACTGAACCAGGTTTTCCTCTAGGATTTTGCCTGTGCTTATCTCTATTCCGTTTTATCCTAAATAACTCCCTTGCCGTTGACTAACATACCCATAACATGATGTAGTTGGATTTGCCCCAAAATTACCCAAGCGCTGGTTAATAGTTCCAGAACTTTACAGGTTGCTATGGCAAACAAAAATGGTTGCTATGGAGGCTTTTCCCCGCCTTGCTAGCTTGCCAACTACACAGCTAACACAATCACGTCAGACTGAAGCTGGAAAGACAGCAACGTATCTGCTTTTCGTTTAATTTGACCTGTTTTTCTATTGATATTTCTTTGTATATATCCATAGAAATGATGTTGATTCGTAATTTCGACTGTCTGATAAAAAAAATTGCCTGTCTGTCACATCCGGTCACGTTCATTATTATGGGACACAGTGGAAATCGAATTTCAATATTGTAACAATGTTGCAAAAAGTTTGAGATAATTTGTAATGCTTTTTACAGTGTTGATCAAGTTTATAAATTGTGTAGCTGGGCAGATGAGACAGTGGATCTGTAAAAGTAGTAGTAGTAATAATAGTAGTATAGTTCTGAATTTGCATTATTATAAATATCATATTGTATGTTATTTAAAAAATGTTTTTGATTAATAATAGTTTTAAATTTGCATTATGAGTAGTGCGTGACCCTAGGGTGGCAACACATATATTCTAAATGATTTCAATCTCCATTCTGAGTGTGAACTTTTGGAATCATGGAAATATAATGTTTATTATAATTCTATAGTTAGAATATAAATAATAGTGAGCACTTTGAATACAGTGTTGTTTGACATGACATCAAATGAAAGTGCCATGGACGAGTTATTGTGACAGGGTAGGAACCAAAGTGATGTTCGGTGTTTCCTATGGGACCCTATAATCTTCGGCTACATTAAATCTTTATTCATGTAGCCAACATATTCATGCTTTGCCAATTCCTCTTTGATTTAGAAGATACTGTTGCGCAAACAACATGCTGATTTAAGCCTCCACCAGTACTGGTATCAGGCTGTATTAGCTAGCCAGCTAACTAGCGATTAGCATTAGTGTCTAGCACGATTTAGCTTAATTAACTTGCTAAGAAAATACAAACTAGCTGTTTGCAGATGTAAGAAACACAAACTAATATTGTAATCATAGGACGCTTGTGGATTTATATTCAGATCAAAGTGGAAACAACATCGTTGTCCAATTTGTAAGTCGCTCTGGATAAGAGCGTCTGCTAAATGACTTAAATGTAAATGTAAATGTTGTCATCAACATGTGCTGCATTGACCATTGCAGACTGAACGAAAGTGTCTCGAGGTCAAGCAACAACAAATGCCCTCCTTGAGTGATGGGGTGGGACTAGGTCTTATTGAGATAGCTGTGAATGGTGTCTTAGTCTGTGTTAGCCACTGTGTGACTAATTTACTTAAAGATGGAATCCTTAATGTTGAAACTGACACTTATGTTTGGGATATTACAACACAAAGAAGCTACTGCCAACAATCACTGTTTGTTGCCATCTTTAATGCATATACCCCTCTGTGTAGAACTACATGACATGGACTGGAGTAGCGTGGAGATAATCTGTCTAACAGCTCTATGGTTTAGTCATTGTAGGACACTGGGATCATTTTGCGCTTTGCAGTGCTCGAATCGGCCAATCTGCAGATGGTATCCCACACCGTCTCCAGTCTCCTGCAGGGGGCAACATACCCATCTCTATGTGAGGCCTATGGAGCAATGCAATGTGGTCTTTGTGTGAGGTCGGCAGTTAAGAAGAGAGGAGTGAGGGGGGGGGGTGTAATTGATAGCCTGATTGAGCTGTGATGGTGAACATGTGGTTTCAGTGGGTAATGTTCGGGGCTGGAAGAGAAGAGGCTCTACTATCAAACCCTAACATCAACTACACCACTCACCTCCCCATCTCCCCCAGCCAGCCCTCTAGGTAAAAAAGCAGCTTATGCATAATTATCATTTTGCAAATTGGATTGTTTTAACAAACGAGAGAATCTAGGCCTAACCTGATAGAAAGCAATCAGTGTTTTTAAAACCCTCTACCCCTCTCTTTCTTCCATCCCCCGGTCATTCTGCTATAGCAGCCCCTGTCATGCCCGTCTGTGTCGACTCCCCCCAGTCAATGGAGTCGAGCAGACATTAGAACATACATCACTATTAACAATGGGCTTTATTTATCCTGATGGCTGGCTGTCTGGCCCTCTCCATCGCTCACTCTCTCTGTTTCTCTCCTTTCTCTCTCATCATTCACCCTCCTCTCACATCAACTCTCTGTCCTCCATTGTTTTCCTGCTGTTCTTCTCTTCTTGTTCTGTCTCTCACCCCTCTCTCCATCCAGTAATTCTTTCTCCTAGTTCTGTGCCTTATCTTCTTTTGTAAGTGTTGAGATGAAGCTGGCCTGAAGCAGGACATGTTGTTTTTCTCTCAGTGATGGAGGGAAGGAAGGAGAAACTGAGAAAAGAAGGGATAGAGAGGAAGATGGAACGAGGGAGGGAGAGAGGAAGATGGAACGAGAGAGGGAGAGGAAGATGGAAAGAGAGGGAGAGAGGAAGATGGAACGAGAGAGGGAGAGGAAGATGGAAAGAGAGAGGGAAAGTAGCCATCTATGCTGCAGATAAGAGCTGCTAATAAAGAGCAAATTGAATTACTAATGATAAGGAGCAGTTTTACAGCTCTGATGACCACACACACACAATGTTGTTTTCTCTTCGATGATCTCTCTTTCCCTCAGTGCAGCAGTAGTGCAGACGTTAATTTGGCTGCCCGGATATCTACGGTTTAATTTATAGAGAGCATTCAAGGCCGTTATGAATCGTGTGTGTGTGTTTGTGCGCGCGTACGTGTGTACTTATCTGTGAGTCCAGATAACCTAATAAAGCAGATAAATCACAGGAATGGACAGAACGCGGAGTGGAGGAGTGCTGAGCCATGTGGGTTCAGGCCCCATGTGACGGCTCGCTGGGATTGTAGGGTCTCTCCCTCTCTCTCCCCCTCTCCATCTCGCTTTCGGCCTCTAAATCAAATGAATTGTAATTGTCACATACGTCGAATACAACAAGTGTAAACTTTACAGTGAAATGTGTACTTACGAGCCCTTTCCCAACAATGCAGACTTAAAAAGGAATAGAAAATGTAAATAGTAGCACAATAAACAAAGCTATATACAGTGCCTTGCAAAAGTATTCACCCCCCTTGGCATTTTTCCCATTCTGTTGCATTACAACCTGTAATTTGTATTTCATGTAATGGACATACACAAACTAGTCCAAATTGGTGAAGTGAAATTAAAAAAATAAGTTGTTTAAAAAAACTGAAAAGTGGTGTGTGCATATGTCACCCCCTTTGCTGTGAAGCCACTAAAAAATATCTGTTGTGACCAATTACCTTCAGAAGTCACATTATTAGTTAAATACATTACATTTTACATTTAAGTCATTTAGCAGACGCTCTTATCCAGAGCGACTAAAGTCCACCTGTGTGCAATTGAAGTGTCACATGATCTGTCACATGATCTCAGTATATTTACACATTTTGAAAGGCCCCAGATTCTGCAACACCACTAAGCAAGGGGCACCACCAAGCAAGTGGCACCATGAAGACCAAGAAGCTCTCCTAACAGGTCAGGGACAAAGTTGTGGAGAAGTACAGATCAGGGTTGGGTTATAATTTTTTTATCAGAAACTTTGAATATCTTAGGGAGCACCATTAAATCCATTTTTTTTTAAATGTAAAGAATATGTCACCACAACAAACCTGCCAAGAGAGGGCCACCCATCAAAACTTGCGGACCAGGCAAGGAGGGCATTAATCAGAGAGGCAACAAAGAGACCAAAGATAATCCCGAAGGAGCTGCAAAGTGAAGATTGGAGTATCTGTCCATAGGACCACTTTAAGCCATACACTCCACAGAGCTGGGCTTTACGGAAGAGTGGCCAGAAAAAAAGCCATTACATAAAGAAAAGAATAAGCAAACACGTTTGGTGTTCGCCAAAAGGCATGTGGGAAACGCACCAAACACGTTTGGTGTTCGCCAAAAGGCATGTGGGAAACGCCCCAAACACGTTTGGTGTTCGCCAAAAGGCATGTGGGAAACGCCCCAAACATATGGAAGAAGGTACTTTGGTCAGATGAGACTAAAATTGAGCTTTTTTGCCATCAAGGAAAACGCTATGTCTGGTGCAAACACCTCTCATCACCCCGAGAACACCATCCCCAGAGTGAGCATGGTGGTGGCAGAATTATGCTGTTGGGATGTTTTTCATCGGCAGGGACCGGGAAACTGGTCAGAATTGAAGGAATGATGAATGGGGCTAAATACTGGGAAATTCTTGAGGCAAACCTGTTTCAGTCTTCCAGAGATTTGAGACTGGGACGGAGTTTCACCATCCAGCAGGACATTGACCCGAAGCCTACTGCTAAAGCAACACTTGAGTGGTTTAAGGGGAAACATTTAAATGTCTTAGAATGGCCGAGTCAAAGCCCAGAACTCAATCCAATTGAGAATCTCAAATCAAATTTGATTGGTCACATGGTTAGCAGATGTTAATTCAAGTGTAGTGAAATGCTTTTGCTTCTAGTTCTGACCGTGCAGTAATATCTAACAAGTAATCAAACAATTTCATGCATAGTTTCCTAAGAACGCGAAGCGAGGTGTCCATCTCTGTTGGCGCCAACCCATCTGCGGTATGACTTGAAGATTGCTGTACACCAGTGGAACCTATCCAACTTGAAGGAGCTGGAGCAGTTGTGCCTTGAAGAATTCTCAAGAATCGCAGTGACTAGATGTGTCAAGCTTATAGAGACACGTCCCAAGTGACATGTAGCTATAATTACTGCAAAAGGTGGATCTACAAAGTATTAGCTTTGGGGTGTGAATAGTTATGCACGCTCAAGTTTTATTTCTTGTTTGTTTCACAATAAAACATATTTTGCATCTTCAAAGTGGAAGGCATGTTGTGTAAATCAAATGATACAAACCCTCCAAAAATCCATTTGAATTCAAGGTTGTAGGGCAACAAAATAGGAAAAATGCCAAGGGGGGTGAATACTTTCATATGTCGCTGTATATATTTAAGTGTGCAGGGATACGAGGTAGTTGAAATACTAGGTAGGGGTAAAAGTGACGAGGCAATTAACAGAGTAACAGCAGCGTATGTGGAGATTGTGAATGTGTGTGTCAATATGCGTGAGTGTGTGTGTGTGTGGGTGGAGTCCTCTAGCTGTCTCTGTCTCTTTGTGTCTGTATTTGTCTATATGTCTCTGTGGAATGTGGTGTTGCTCTATATAATACACACAGTTAGAACAGAGCTGAGTCTTTGCATAACAGATCCAATCCCGTCAAAAGATCATGTTAGTTTCAGACTTCACTTCACTGAGAGGGTGTCTTGGGGGGTTGGAGGTGTAAGTTGAGAGGGCAACTGTGGGAGCTTTAGAGTTAGTTTCAGACTTCACTTCACTGAGAGGGTGTCTTGGGGGGGTTGGAGGTGTAAGTTGAGAGGGAAACTGTGGGAGCTTTAGAGTTAGTTTCAGACTTCACTTCACTGAGAGGGTGTCTTGGGGGGTTGGAGGTGTAAGTTGAGAGGGAAACTGTGGGAGCTTTAGAGTTAGTTTCAGACTTCACTTCACTGAGAGGGTGTCTTGGGGGGTTGGAGGTGTAAGTTGAGAGGGAAACTGTGGGAGCTTTAGAGTTAGTTTCAGACTTCACTTCACTAAGAGGGTGTCTTGGGGGGTTGGAGGTGTAAGTTGAGAGGGAAACTGTGGGAGCTTTAGAGTTAGTTTCAGACTTCACTTCACTGAGAGGGTGTCTTGGGGGGTTGGAGGTGAAAGTTGAGAGGGAAACGGCGCTTTAGAGTTAGTTTCAGACTTCACTTCACTTCACTAAGAGGGTGTCTTGGGGGGTTGGAGGTGAAAGTTGAGAGGGCAACTGTTGGCGCTTTAGAGTTAGTTTCAGACTTCACTTCACTGAGAGGGTGTCTTGGGGGGTTGGAGGTGAAAGTTGAGAGGGCAACGGCGCTTTAGAGTTGGTGTAGTTCACATACTGGCCCTGCTATGGCAGCCATGTCCTCCTCTTTCTCAGCATCAAGTTACTGGTATCCCCCCCTTTCCACCACACACATACACACACTTCCCAGCCGGTTACCCCGCCAACACATCCGTTTTGTGGGGATCCCGCTACCGTGCCGATGATCGGCCCATTTGGTCCATAAATGCTCATAGTGCGACATGTGCATCTATCCACAAATATATTTAGGCTTCACTTAGTGACAGTATGCTCTTATATCATGCCCCTGTGCTCTGCTATTAGGTCTTTGTATGACTTAGCAATATAGTGATTCTATGATATACTCTGCAATAACATCTAAATCTAGCTGCACTATTTGTTTGAATATGCAACACAAAATGTAGGCGTGCGTGTGTGGACTATCTGTTAGTGCAGGTTGTAAACTCAGCAAAAAAAGAAACGTCCCTTTTTCAGGACCCTGTCTTTCAAAGATAATTTCAAAGATAATTAGTAAAAATCCAAATAACTTCACAGATCTTCATTGTAAAGCGTTTAAACACTATTTCCCATGCTTGTTCAATGAACCATAAACAATTCATGAACATGCACCTGTGGAACAGTCGTTAAGACACTAACAGCTGGTAGGCAATTAAGGTCACAGTTCTGAAAACTTAGGACACTAAAGAGGCCTTTCTACTGACACTGAAAAACACCAAAAGAAAGATGCCCAGGGTCCCTGCTCATCTGTGTGAACGTGCCTTAGGCATGCTGCAAGGAGGCATGAGGACTGTAGATGTGGCCAGGGCAATAAATTGCAATGTCTGTACTGTGAGACACCTAAGACAGCGCTACAGGGAGACAGGACAGACAGCTGATCATCCTCGCAGTGGCAGACCACGTGTAACAACACCTGCACAGGACCGGTACATCTGAACATCACACCTTCGGGACAGGTACAGGATGGCAACAACAACTGTCCGAGTAACACCAGGAACGCACAATCCCTCCATCAGTGCTCAGACTTTCCGCAATGGGCTGAGAGAGGCTGGACTGAGGGCTTGTAGACCTGTTGTAAGGCAGGTCTTTACCAGACATCACCGGAAACAACATTGCCTATGGGCACAAACCCACCGTCACTGGACCAGACAGGACCGGCAAAAAGTGCTCTTCACTGACGAGTCGCGGTTTTGTCTCACCAGGGGTGAGTGTTACACAGAGGCCTGTACTCTGGAGCGGGATCGATTTGGAGGTGGAGGGTCCCTCATGGTCTGGGGCGGTGTGTCATAGCATCATCGGACTGAGCTTGTTGTCATTGCAGGCAATCTCAACGCTGTGCGTTACAGGGAAGACATCCTCCTCCCTCATGTGGTACCCTTCCTGCAGGCTCATCCTGACAAGACCCTCCAGCATGACAATGCCACCAGCCATACTGCTCGTTCTGTGCGTGATTTCCTGCAAGACAGGAATGTCAGTGTTCTGCCATGGCCAGCGAAGAGCCCAGATCTCAATCCCATTGAGCATGTCTAGGATCTGTTGGATCGGAGGGTGAGGGCTATGGCCATTGCCCCCCAGAAATGTCTGGGACCTTGCAGGTGCCTTGGTGGAAGAGTGGGGTAATATCTCACAGCAAGAACTGGCAAATCTGGTGCAGTCCATGAGGAGGAGATGCACTGCAGTACTTTAGGCAGCTGGTGGCCACACCAGATACTGACTGTTGCTTTTGAATTTGATCTCCCCTTTGTCCAGGGACACATTATTCAATTTATTTTAGTCACGTCTGTGGAACTTGTTCAGTTTATGTCTCAGTTGTTGAATCTTGTTATGTTCATTCAAATATTTACACATATTAAGTTTGCTGAAAATTAACACAGTTGACAGTGAGAGGATGTTTATTTTTTTGCTGAGTTTCTATCAGCCTTGTCTCTCATTAATCAGCATGACTGTAAGTTAAGTTGGATAAAAGTGTCCGCTAAATGGCTAATATTATTATTATTATTAAAAATCACACCCGCTTGCTGGATTATACTTATATTTTCTATTCATATGTTGTACAGTAGATTAGGCTAAAGATACTCTATGCATTTCATATGGAATCAGTGCTAGTATCAGGTATAGTCCAGGCTTCAAATATGGCAACAACGCAACACACACACTGATCGGTGAGAATGACACCGTCTCCCCTAACACACACTGATGTCATGCGTCACATTTAAAAGCCCGTCCTTATTTGGCTGTGGTTTGGCTTAGTGTGTTTTTGTTTGTTTATTTGCATCATTCACTAGTTGACACTTTCTCTAGTTTCTCCCACTATAGTTCCCTCCCGTCTCTGTGGTAAACATTCCGTTACACACAGCTTTATTTGGCTTTGGGCTTGAAATCACTCTTGTATTTGGTTGTATTCAGAATGCACAGTTGCTGTGTCCATATCTGTATATGCATGTACGAATACGTGTAAAATAATCTTTCTGCATGCCAATAATCGTCTCTTACTATTGTAATAGTTATTGAGTGAGGAGGGTGAGTCGTGTGTGTGTGTGTGTGTGTGTGTGTATTTCTTTCATCAGCTGCGTGTCAACATATCCCACTCTAAATGCCATTCCCTAACACATTGTCAGTCAGGCACCATAGCTTTGTCAATCAGGCACCACGCATGCTCTGCGTCTTATGGCAGGCAGCAATGCCAACCCACAGCTCTCTTCGTCCTCCCCCAACAGGACAGGTAGCCTATTCTCATCAGTGAGGTCTTTGAAACCTTGAATAAGGGTTTCAAATTTGGGGAAATGACACTCAATTGGTTTTAATGTTTTAGACATTTTGTCAGGAAAGCTCTGTCTCAGGTTCTGCTTTATTGCAGTGTAGCACAGACTTTCCTCTACGCTTCCTGTGTCTACCTTTCTCTATAACAAGTCTCTCTCTCTCTCTTCTCTCTCTGTCTCTCTCTCTCTAACTCTCTCTCTAACTCTCTCTCTCTCTCTCTCTTCTCTCTCTTCTCTCTCTCTTCTCTCTCTTCTCTCTCTCTTCTCTCTTCTCTCCTCTCTCTTCTCTCTCTTTTCTCTCTCTCTCTCTCTCTCTCTCTCTCTCTAACTCTCTCTCTCCCTCTCTCTCTCTCTCTTCTCTCTCTCTTCTCTCTCTTCTCTCTCTCTTCTCTCTCTCTTCTCTCTCTCTTCTCTCTTCTCTCTTCTCTCTCTCTCTCCTCTCTCTCTCTCTTCTCTCTCTCGCTCTCTCAATATGTATCTCTCTTTCATTTCAATTTAAGGGGCTTTATTGGTATGGGAAACACATGTTTACATTGCTAAAGCAAGTGAAATAGATAATAAACAATGAAAAAAAAGAACAATAAACATTACACCCACAAGTTCCAAAATAGTGGCAAAGCGTTTCTCTCTCTCTCTGTCACTTTTTCAGGCCCCCTCTCCTCTCCTCCTCCTCCTCCTCTCCTCTCCTCTCCTCTCCTCTCCTCTCCTCTCCTCTCCTCTCCTCTCCTCTCCTCTCCTCTCCTCTCCTCTCCTCTCCTCTCCTCTCCTCTCCTCTCCTCTCCTCTCCTCTCCTCTCCTCTCCTCTCCTCTCCTCTCCTCCTCCTCTCCTCTCCTCTCCTCTCCTCTCCTCTCCTCTCCTCTCCTCTCCTCTCCTCTCCTCTCCTCTCTCTATCACTCACACACATACACACACACACACATGCGTCTTCATGCATCCACAGAATCACACACACAGATGCTGCTTTGCGTTGCCAATGCAGTAAAGATTTAACCAGCTATTGTTTTGAAGGACCACCCACATCCCTCGTTATTAACTACTTTATGGGCATATTGATGGGGAAATTCAGTAGTGCTGACAGTAGTGCTGACAATTTCAGAGTTTAATTTCAGAGTTTAATTCAAAAAGAGAAAAGCAGCGAAATGGAGGGTTTAAAATAAAGAGAAGTGGGGCCAGAACATGTATGTTTGGGAAAGACTTGGTAAAACTGGATGATAGCAGTTAGGTGTGAAGATTGTGAGGTCACTATACACATTTGACAATCACAGTACGGGACTTCAAAAAGGCCTATGGCATGTCAAGGGAACTGTAGCCTACTGTTCAGATGGGTTAAATGGAAACTGAAATCTGGACACGGACTGTAGTAGATCTATAATCTCTCGCATATCCTTAATATTAACTCCTGCAGAATGAAGCATATCTTGCAGTGAAATGATAAACCAATTTAGCTTGTTAACAGCAGCAGGTTAACAGCAGATCAAGAGGCTTGGATCAAGAGGCTTGCTGTCTAATATTTGTTTTGTGCGTGCAGCAAACTGAGAGTAGAATTTGAGTTACTTGTATAACTTTATGAGCTGGGGCGTACGTCCTGCAAATACTTTAGGTCAGAGACTATATAATGTTCTCAATGTGCTCGTTAGCAGATAGTTAGCATTCTCTATGGGAATCTACATTTACTTGTTAGCATTGCTAACCGATCAGATTACAAATAGCTCCCCTTGTGTTCACTGCTGTTATTGATGAATATACTGGTATGGCATAAGGTCGGTATAGCTATCTGGATACCGCCCAAGCCGAATTGCCTGTTTCTGTTGGAGTCTTTAAGGCTGTCATAAAGAACAACAAATGCCACGACGATCTGGACGAGACTGCCGAATCGAGGCAAAGGTAAGAATCTCTGATTTAACTATCTGTTAGCTACATTTTGTAATTGATACATTGGCTACATTTCTTTCAAAGGACAATTCTGTGAACTGACTTGTGCAAGCTTTAAATTGACCTGTTAGCAAAGGTGTCATCTAGAGATGCCGCGCAGGAGCTTGCAGAGATTTGTAGCCTTGCATGATGTCTACTTTAATGCTAATGAGCATTTTTTTTCGAATCTGAGGGTAAATAGAGCCGAATATATTGATGTTCACCTTGTCCAAGAGAGATTTACGTGGTTATCAAAACGCCATGCCAGGGTAAGCCTACATGAAACCACAGCCCTTATTTTAAGGGATTCTAAAATCCCCTTTGGGAAAAATGTATGTTGGAAAAACGATTGGAACCATTTCCATGTTTGAAGTCTAGGTTTTATGGGTATTATGACACCTCCGCTGTGGGGCTCTATCCCTCACCTCTCCCTCCCCATTACAGTAACCCAACACCAACTCCCTCCCCTCCATGTGTCTTTACAGAGTGAAGTGTAACCATAATATTCATGGGGGTTTGGCATTTGCGTGTCCTTGGATCGCCTGGCATGTTAATTATGAGACCCCCCCCCCCCCTCCCTGTCTCTCTACCTTCCTGATTGCACGCAGGGACACTTCTGGTCCCATCGGGGCAGGGGTAGTGGGTGACGGGGTAGGGGGGTTAGGGACTTTAGAGTTTGGGAGTTGAGGTCCAAGCAGGGGGCTTGAAGTGTGTCCCTTGGTTGGGTGGGGAGGGGGCCGGGAGCAGCCCACCTCTGCTCTAGCCTTTACCACCCTCTTGTAAGACAATCCTCCCTCTTGTCCAGTGGGTTTAGGATGGGGAACCTTAGAGGAGAGGAGACTGGCTTTACACTGGGTTACCCTCAGAGCTAGATAGGACATGTAGTTACCTCACTACCAAATGGCCTTTTGGGCCTCATTAGGGAATATCTTTTACACCCTGTCTGACATATACTCACTCACTCACTCACTCACTCACTCACTCACTCACTCACTCACTCACTCACTCACTCACTCACTCACTCACTCACTCACTCACTTTCCTAGTTTACCAAACTCCTCACTGACATACTCACTCAATAGGTTACTTATTTACCCACAGTCAGTGTCTGTCAGTATTTACCCACAGTCAGTGTCTGTCAGTATTTACCCACAGTCAGTGTCTGTCAGTATTTACCCACAGTCAGTGTCTGTCAGTATTTACCCACAGTCAGTGTCTGTCAGTATTTACCCACAGTCAGTGTCTGTCAGTATTTACCCACAGTCAGTGTCTGTCAGTATTTACCCACAGTCAGTGTCTGTCAGTATTTACCCACAGTCAGTGTCTGTCAGTATTTACCCACAGTCAGTGTCTGTCAGTATTTACCCACAGTCAGTGTCTGTCAGTATTTACCCACAGTCAGTGTCTGTCAGTATTTACCCACAGTCAGTGTCTGTCAGTATTTACCCACAGTCAGTGTCTGTCAGTATTTACCCACAGTCAGTGTCTGTCAGTATTTACCCACAGTCAGTGTCTGTCAGTATTTACCCACAGTCAGTGTCTGTCAGTATTTACCCACAGTCAGTGTCTGTCAGTATTTACCCACAGTCAGTGTCTGTCAGTATTTACCCACAGTCAGTGTCTGTCAGTATTTACCCACAGTCAGTGTCTGTCAGTATTTACCCACAGTCAGTGTCTGTCAGTATTTACCCACAGTCAGTGTCTGTCAGTATTTACCCACAGTCAGTGTCTGTCAGTATTTACCCACAGTCAGTGTCTGTCAGTATTTACCCACAGTCAGTGTCTGTCAGTATTTACCCACAGTCAGTGTCTGTCAGTATTTACCCACAGTCAGTGTCTGTCAGTATTTACCCACAGTCAGTGTCTGTCAGTATTTACCCACAGTCAGTGTCTGTCAGTATTTACCCACAGTCAGTGTCTGTCAGTATTTACCCACAGTCAGTGTCTGTCAGTATTTACCCACAGTCAGTGTCTGTCAGTATTTACCCACAGTCAGTGTCTGTCAGTATTTACCCACAGTCAGTGTCTGTCAGTATTTACCCACAGTCAGTGTCTGTCAGTATTTACCCACAGTCAGTGTCTGTCAGTATTTACCCACAGTCAGTGTCTGTCAGTATTTACCCACAGTCAGTGTCTGTCAGTATTTACCCACAGTCAGTGTCTGTCAGTATTTACCCACAGTCAGTGTCTGTCAGTATTTACCCACAGTCAGTGTCTGTCAGTATTTACCCAGTCAGTGTCTGTCAGTATTTACTCACAGTCAGTGTCTGTCAGTATTTACCCACAGTCAGTGTCTGTCAGTATTTACCCACAGTCAGTGTCTGTCAGTATTTACCCACAGTCAGTGTCTGTCAGTATTTACCCACAGTCAGTGTCTGTCAGTATTTACCCACAGTCAGTGTCTGTCAGTATTTACCCACAGTCAGTGTCTGTCAGTATTTACCCACAGTCAGTGTCTGTCAGTCAGTAGCACCAGTATCTCTCTTACTCACACTAATAGCACCTACTAGTCGATCAGTGGAGATGGAGAGATCAGTGGAGATGGGTAGGGGCATGGGCCTGTACCAGCCACTCTGACTGACCACAGACCACAGGTTCAGGAACTATTCTGAGCTATTCTCCCCCCACCTCCTTGCTCACTCCCTATCTCCTCAATCCCTCTTCCTCTCTTTCCCTTCTCCGTCCCTCCCTCCTCGCTCCCTCTCTCTCTGTCCAGAGAGAGTAATGATATTTTCCTAATTAACTGGTTGGCTGATGCTCTCCCAGGCCCAGCTGGGCAAGGCTAGAGGCCAGGTCTCACCTTGCCTCCACCAT